>NC_053389.1:285479962-285814156 GCF_905171765.1 Bufo bufo
CAAAAGCCCTTTTTAGGGCTGGTACATCAGTCTTATATATATTGCAGTTGCCTGCCCGTGTGTGAGAGGCCACAGGCCCACAGACTGTACTGTGTGCACAACACTCATATCGGGTTGCTCAGTACCTTGCAGATAAAAAAAGTCATTTAATTTTTCCTCTGTAATATAATTGCAGTTGCCTGCCAGTGAGTGTCAGGGCCACTGACTGTACTGTGCCCACTGCCAGTGCCCACCACTCATATCGGGTGGCACAGTACCTTGCAGATAAAAAAGTCATATTTTTTTTCTCTGTAATATAATTGCAGTTGCCTGCCAGTGTGTGTCAGGCCCACTGACTGTACTGTGCCCACTGCCAGTACCCACCACTCACATCAGGTGGCACAGTACCTTGCAGATAAAAAAAGTCATTTAATTTGTACCCTTTATTATAATTGCAGTTGCCTGCCAGTGTGTGTCAGACCCACTGACTGTACTGTGCCCACTGCCAGTGCCCACCACTCATATCGGGTGGCACAGTACCTTGCAGATAAAAAAGTCATTTAAATTTTTTCTCTGAAATATAATTGCAGTTGCCTGCCAGTGAGTGTCAGCCCCACAGACTGTACTGTGCCCACTGCCCACCACTCATATCGGGTGGCACAGTACCTTGCAGATAAAAAAGTCATTTAATTTTTTCTCTGTAATATAATTGCAGTTGCCTGCCTGTGTGTGTCAGGCCCACTGACTGTACTGTGCCAACTGCCAGTACCCACCACTCACATCGAGAGGCACAGTACCTTGCAGATAAAAAAGTCATTACATTTTGTCTCTGTAATATAATTGCAGTTGCCTGCCAGTGAGTATCAGGCCCACAGACTGTACTGTGCCCACTGCCCACCACTCATATCGGGTGGCACAGTACCTTGCAGATAAAAAAAGTCATTACATTTTTTCACTTTAATATAATTTCAGTTGCCTGCCAGTGTGTGTCAGGCCCACTGACTGTACTGTGCCCACTGCCAGTGCCCACCACTCATATCGGGTGGCACAGTACCTTGCAGATTCAAAAGTCATTTAATTTTTTCTCTGTAATATAATTGCAGTTGCCTGCCTGTGTGTCAGGCCCTCTGACTGTACTGTGCCCACTGCCCACCACTCATATTGAGTGGCACAGTACCTTGCAGATAAAAAGGTCATTTAATTTTTTCTCTGTAATATAATTGCAGTTGCCTGCCAGTGTGTGTCAGGCCCACTGACTGTACTGTGCCCACTGCCAGTGCCCACCACTCATATCTGGTGGTACAGTACCTTGCAGATAAAAAAGTCATTTAATTTTGTCTCTGTAATATAATTGCAGTTGCCTGCCAGTGTGTGTCAGGGCCACAGACTGTACTGTGCCACTGCCCACCACTCATATCGGGTGGCACAGTACCTTGCACGCATAGTACCACTAATCTAAAAAAAAAAATGACAGGCAGAGGCAGGCCACCCCGCAGGGGCCGTCATGGTCATGGTGCTGTGATTTCCTTTGGCCTTAGAATAATGCGCAGTGTTCAGAGGCCACGTACCCTGAACTCAAAAAGTTCTGAGGACATAGGCTTACACAGGACACCCAATCTTCTACAGCTTCCGCTCGGAACCTTGGCGCACCATCCTCCTCCAGCTCAGCTTCGGGCACCTCTCAAGTTAACACTCGCCCGCCCGCCGCCACCACCAACACTAGCACCACAGCCGCTTCACTTGATCTGTCAGAGGAGTTATTTACACATCAGTTGGAAGAAATGAGTGATGCGCAACCATTATTGCCAGAGGATGTAAATAACAGGGATATGTCTCAGTCAGGCAGCATTACACACATGGACGTACTGTGTGATGATGATGATGTTGTACCCGCTGCTGCTTCCTTTGCTGAGTTGTCAGATACAAGTGAAGCGGTTGATGATGACGATGTGTCCGTGGATGTCACGTGGGTGCCCGCTCGAAGAGAAGAAGAACAGGGGTTAAGTTCAGATGGGGAGACAGAGAGGAGGAGGAGACGAGTTGGAAGCAGGGGGAGGTCGTCGCAAGGAGCTAGTGGCACAGTCAGACAGCATGTATTGGCACCCGGGATCAGCCAGACAGCACGCCAATCAACGCATGCTGTTGCCACCACCAGAATGCCGTCATTGCAAAGCTCAACAGTATGGCATTTTTTTGTGTGTCTGCCTCTGATAACAGCGATGCCATTTGCAACCTGTGCCAAAAGAAACTGAGTCGTGGGAAGTCCAACACCCACCTAGGTACAACTGCTTTGTGAAGGCACATGATCTTACATCACAAACGCCTATGGGATCAACACATGATGAGTACAAGCAGCACAGTAACTCAAAGCCACCATCTTCCTCCTGGTCCAGCATCTTCAGCCACGTCAACCACTGCTGTCCTCCTTGCCCCCTCTCAACCATCCGCCACTCCGCCTCTCACCTTCAGCAGTTCCTGCTCATCTGCCCACAGTCAGGTGTCTGTCAAGGAAATGTTTGAGCGTAAAAAGCCAATGTCACATGGTCACCCCCTTGCCCGGCGTCTGACAGCTGGCTTGTCGGAACTCTTAGCCCGCCAGCTTTTACCATACAAGCTGGTGGATTTTGAGGCCTTCAAAAAATTTGTAGCTATTGGGAGACCGCAGTGGAAGGTACCCGGATGAAATTTATTTTCACAAAAGGCATTCCCCAACCTGTACTCTATTGTGAAAAAGGAAGTCATAGCATGTCTGGCACACAGTGTTGGGGCAAGGGTCCATCTGACCACTGATACCTGGTCTGCAAAGCACGGTCAGGGCAGGTATATCACGTAAAATGCGCATTGGGTAAACCTGCTGACGGCTGCCAAGCATGTAATGCGTGGCTCTGCAGAGGAGTTGGTCACACCGCCACGACTTGCAGGCAGGCCTGCTGCCACCTCCTCTACTCCTCCTACTCCATCCTCTTCGATAACCTCCACGGCTGAGTCCTCTTCTGCTGCTGCGTCTTGCTCCACATCAACAGCACCCCCCCAGCTCCCCAGGGGCTTTTCCACATCCCGGATACGACAGTGTCACGCCGTCTTGGGGTTGACTTGCCTGAAAGCAGTGAGTCACACCGGACCAGCACTCCTGTCCGCCCTGAACGCACAGGTGGATCAGTGGCTGACCCCGCACCAACTGGAGATCGGCAAAGTGGTGTGTGACAACAGAAGACAATTTATTGGCGGCATTGAATTTGGGCAAGTTGACACATGTGTCGTGCATGGCACATGTGTGTAATCTGATCGTACAACGCTTTGTGCATAAGTACCCAGGCTTACAGGACGTCCTGAAGCAGGCCAGGAAGGTGTGTGGCCATTTCAGGCGTTCCTACACGGCCATGGCGCACTTTTCCGATATTCAGCGGCGAAACAACATGCCAGTGAGGCGCTTGATTTGCGACAGCCCAATACGTTCGAATTCAAAACACCTAATGTTCAACCGCCTGCTCCAACAAGAAAAAGCCATCAACGAGTATTTGTATGACCGGGGTGCTAGGACAGCCTCTGCGGAGCTGGGAATTTTTTTGCCACGTTACTGGACGCTCATGCGCAATGCCTGTAGGCTCATGCGTCCTTTTGAGGAGGTGACAAATCTAGTCAGTCTCACTGAAGGCACCATCAGCGACATCATCCCATTTGTTTTCTTCCTGGAGCGTGCCCTGCGAAGAGTGCTGGATCAGGCCGTAGATGAGCGTGAAGAGGAAGAGGAAGAGTTGTGGTCACCATCACCACCAGAAACAGCCTTATCATCATCGCTTGCTGGACCTGCGGCAACGCTGGAAGAGGAGTCTGAGGAAGAGGAGTCAGAGGAGGAATGTGGCTTTGAGGAGGAGGAAGACCAACCACAGCAGGCATCCCATGGTGATCGTTGTCACCTATCTGGTTCCCGTGGTGTTGTACGTGGCTGGGGGGAAGAACAGACCTTCAATGAGATCAGTGAGGATGAGGAACGGGACATGAGTAGCTCGGCATCCAACCTTGTGGAAATGGCGTCTTTCATGCTGTCATGCCTGTTGAGGGACCCTCGTATAAAAAGGATAAGGTAGAACGACCTGTACTGGGTGGCCACGCTACTACACCCCCGGTATAAGCAGAAAGTGCCTGAAATGTTACCGAATTACCGAAAGTCGGAAAGTATGCAGCAGTTCCAAAACAAGTTAAAAAGTATGCTTTACACAGCGTATAAGGGTGATGTCACAGCACAACGGGAATCTAACAGGGGAAGAGGTGAAAGTAATCCTCCTCCTACGACGACAGGACGCTTTACAGACGTGTTGTTGATGGAGGACATGCTGAGCTTTTTAAGTCCTACGCATCGCCACAGCCCTTCGGGGTCCACCCTCAGAGAACGACTTGACCGACAGGTAGCAGACTACCTCGCCTTAACTGCAGATATTGACACTCTGAGTAGCGATGAACCCCTTGACTACTGGGTGTGCAGGCTTGACCTGTGGCCTTAGCTATCCCAATTTGCGATAGAACTTCTGGCCTGCCCGCTTCAAGTGTCCTGTCAGAAAGGACCTTCAGCGCAGCAGGATGTATTGTCACTGAGAAGAGAAGTCGCCTAGGTCAAAAAAGTCTAGATTACCTCACCTTTATTAAGATGAATAAGGCATGGATCCCGAAGGGACTGACACACATGAGTGTGTCAACTATTGACAACTCTTTGCGGTTGTCTAAAATCTATTCGATACACGTCCCCTTATAGGGGACGTAACAGGGATTAAACTGATAAGAATAGTACTACTTAACACACCACTTATATAGGGTGGCACAGTACTTTGCTCGGCGCACACGCAGTGCCCCAAATTGGAAGTAAGAGGACCGACCAACCATTTTTTTCCATCTCCCGGTTCCTAAAATCTATTCCATACACCGGCCCCTGATAGGGGACAAAACAGAGATTAAACTGGTAAGAACAGATTTTTTTAATTAAAAAAAAAGAGGACAGCCTCTGCGGAGCTGGGTAGTTTTTGGCCGCATTACTGAACGCTCATGCACAATGGCTGTAGGCTCATGCGTCCTTTTGCGAAGGTGACTAACCTAGTCAGTCAAACCCAAGGCAACATCATCAACCTCATCCCGATGAACTGTGTTATTATTTGGCCCCTCATCGGTCCACCGTGCACCTCACGTGTTGCCCCTGCGCTACTGGCTGGCTGCATATCTTTTCTTGGCGTCACGAACAGGATATTAACCCTTGCGCCATATTTGAGAGACTGTTGCATGTGAATAAGCCCCTTTGCTTTATTGAGCACTGTTTTGGGCTACAGAACTGTTTAAATTGTATGGAAAGTGTATGGAAGTGCTATACTAGTCCCCAGCATAAAAAATCGCAGTGTTAAAAGTGAGAAAATCCGACATTTGTGTGTCACTAAAACGGCTTGCTGTCAGTGAATAGACTGTTTATATGCAATTAAGATGGCCGCCGGAGTTCTTGTTTGAAAAAAAAATTAGCGACACCCCCTGAAGAGCGGGAAAACGCAGTGCCGCCCACTTATGCAAACTGTCTGGTCAAGCCCATCCTACCTTTACTGTGTCACGTCTGAGAGGCTGAACACTGTATGCAAACGCAGCGCCACCTCCTTTGCCTGTAGCCACATCAAAGGGAGACGCCACGCACGGGAGGAGAGTGTGACGTGCGTGTATCTCAAAGTATCGCAAGATTTACACAGGCGAGTTAACGGAGCGGATTGGATTGCCTGCCGTCCCCCAAATAGAGCGTACAGTCTATGAGTACTCCGATTTGCCCCACTAAGCCTAAGGAAGTACCTCTAGCCAGGAGCGCTACCAGAAGCTAAAGTAAGCGCTGCCTGAGTATTGCATTCAGCCGGTATCAAGCATTTAAAGGGCCAAACACCCGCAAGATAGCGGTCGCCCATAGCAACGCCACATAAAAAGTGTCTACAGCCACAATTAACCTACCTAACTATATATGTCTCCAGATCTTTCCTGAAAGAAGCCCTGGCGTCTTTGCTATCCTCAGCACTAGAGCCTATCAGCTCTGACCTATCATCCATTAAACTTGATGTGAGGCAGATAGGGAGAAGAGTAGAGACCCTGGAAGAAAACCAGACAAGCATCATTTAACATCAGAAAGCGGTTACAAATAGCATCTCCCTGGTTCTGAAAAATCTCAATAGCATATACAGCGCAATTGAAGACCAGGAAAACAGAGGAAGACGTAACAACCTTCGCTTCCGTGGCATCCCCGAATCTGTAACCGCAGGAGACCTTCCTTACACAGTAGTACAGATATGCCTCATGCTTCTGGGACCTGACACAGCCCACAAAGTCATCCTGGAGAGGGCCCATAGGGCTTTGAAACCAAGACCTGCACCGTCTGAACCCCCCAGGGATGTGATCTGCAAGTTTCTGGCATTCCCAGTGAAGGAAGCGATCATGTACAAAGCAAGATCCGGAGGCCCCATACAATGGGAAGGAAAAGACATCCTCATTTTCCAAGATCTAGCCCAGTCTACCCTAAGGAAGAGGAGAGCACTTAAACCTCTCACAGACTGGCTTAGGTCCAAGAATATTCTCTACCGTTGGTCCTTTCCTTTTGGGATCTCCTTTATGTTTGAAGGACGCAGACTGTCTATCACCTCACATCAGGACTTAGAGTCACTATATGATCTGCTAGGCTGCGGTCCTCTAAACGTCCAAAATTGGGACCCTGTTCAGGACCTCCTAGAACTTCCAGAAATACCCAATATGGATCCTTGGGAAAAACAGCGAACACCGAAGTCTCAAAGACACAGGAAAAACACCCGAGGTCCATCTCCAAGACGTCTACAAGTGGACAATTGATATCCAATTAATTACCACTAAGTATACACTGCTAAAAGTATATTGATTCAACTTTTCTGCATTTCGCTTTAACTGCTCTTCTGTCTATCCTAACTCCCTCTCCTGTCAATTTGCTTCTTTAGGGATATGGTATACTCTCTATAGTCACACACTTATTTTTCCCAGATGGTTACTAACCTCTTTATAGGGTGATCCTATTGATACCTAACCCATTTCCCCCCCCCTCCCTCCTTCCCCCCTACTCTCCCTACCTGGTACTCCAGGGTTCTAAACCCACTTCCTACTATTACTTAACTTACTTCCAAAAGTTATGTTGTTGTATTATCCAGCAATGGCTCGTACACTAACCCGGGCATATTGCTCATTTCTTGTTCATGTTATTATTGGTTTAAAGGGACACCGCAACTCTAGACAGAATCTGTGTAACGAGGACGACTCAAGTCATATAGATGGGTCTGTGGCTCCTCTGGAGGCTGGAGACTTGGAATCCACCCACATCCAAACATCAGTAGCACGTATGAGACATTACTTCTTACTTTTGCCATGACAGATCTCCAAATTTCCTCATACAATGTCAAAGGCTTCAAGTCTCCTTCCAAAAGAGCCCAAATTTTCTCTTTACTAAAAAAGGAGAATTGCTCCATCATTTTCCTTCAAGAAACACATTACAAATCTGAACACTACCCTAACCTCTCTTTTTCTAGTTTCCCAGTGTGGTATCACAGTGGATCTGAGTCTTCAGCCTCCAGGGGAGTAAGCATAGGATTCAAAAAAGGTAATCCATTCCAATATAGCTCACACATTCAGGATCCCGATGGCCGTTACATAATGGTGAAAGGTACTCTTGCTAATCAGTTATATACATTCATCAACATTTATGCCCCTAATACTCATCAACACAAATGGTATTCTTCCCTCTCCCCAATTGTGGAAAAATTTAAAGAAGGGATAGTCATTATGGGCGGGGACTTTAACATTTCACTGGACCCCACTCTGGATTCCACCTCACAAAAATCTGCTCTATCCCAAAAAAAACTCTGGATTATCCGCAAACAATTCCATTCACTCCAATTGGTGGATGCATGGAGAATTTAAAACCCCTTATGTAGAGATTATACTTTCTACTCCAATATGCATCATTCATACCATAGATTAGACTATTTATTTATCTCTAAAGAACACCTCCAGTATTGCACTAATACTAAAATTGGATCCATACACTTGTCGGACCACTCCCCCATTTACCTAAAGATCTCCATCCCCCAAAACACACAAAAAACATTCAAATGGAGATTAAACGAGCAACTAATTACTATCCCCGATCTTAAAAAACAAGTACAAAACTACCTAGAGGAATATTTTCTCCTAAATGCCATTCCCAAAACCTCCCCTCATGTAGTGTTGGATGCTCACAAAGCCTATATAAGAGGACAGTTTATTAAACTTGGAACTCAACTAAAAAAAAAGAGAAATGCAAGGATAGAACAACTTCTCTCGGAAATCCAGAAAATAGAGGAGATCCACAAAAAATCCCTGCTAGTCTCAAACCTCTCCCAACTTAACGATCTTAGATCAGAACTAAAAAACCTCCTCAATACCAAATCAGCCAGACTTTACTTACACTCCCAATTTAAATACTTCGCTCATGGCAACAAAGCTTCCAAGCTAATGATGGGCCTCATAAAAAAGAGGAAAGTCCAAAACCATATTAGCAAAATTAATAAAAAAGAAGGAGGTATGGCCACATCTTCCAAAGACATTGCTCTTCAGTTTCAAGAGTACTACCAATCATTGTACAACATCCCACAAAGTAGGTTAAAAGACCAAAACTCTTCAATCCCAGTCACCATTGACTCCTTCCTTAATGCTATCACCCTTCCCAGACTGACTGAAATGCAAAAATCAGCCCTCATTGCTCCATTCAAATCAGAAGAAATAAATAAAACTATAAAAAATCTCCCAAATGGTAAGGCCCCGGGCCCAGATGGTCTCCCGGCTCTTTACTATCGCTCCTTTAGTAATACCCTCATTCCACATTTGCTACAGATCTGTAATAATTCGCTTCTAGGTCTACCCCTCACAACAGACATGACTAAAGCCCATTTTACCATTCTTCCCAAGGAGGGTAAAGACCCGTCTCAGTGCTCAAGTTACCGCCCCATATCCCTGCTAAATATTGATTTAAAACTTCTTGCAAAAATGTTAGCTAACCGTCTTGCCCCATTTCTTCCAGACTTGATTCATAGAGATCAAACAGGGTTTGTGAGAGGCCGAGAGGGGAAAGACAACACTGCAAGAATCCTCAATGCCATCTACCACGCAAAAAAGAAAGGTATCCCTCTGACATTGCTAAGCACTGATGCGGAGAAAGCATTTGACAGGGTCAACTGGAATTTCATGCGCTGTGCAATGAACAAGTTTGACTTCCCTACCCCATTTATAGAAGCCACTTTTGCTATGTATTCTAATGCCTCCGCATCAGTGCTGGTAAATAATACAATATCTCCCCCGTTTGCTATTAAAAATGGCACGAGGCAAGGCTGTCCCTTATCCCCCCTTTTATTCGTATTATCGATGGAACCACTTCTACAGACCATCAGACAAGATATAAAAATAGCGGGGATAAAAATGGGTAAACAAGAACATAAAACCGCTGCATTTGCAGATGACCTTTTGATCCTCACCACAAACCCACAAACTTCCTTAACTGTCATCTACAATTTACTAGAACGGTTCAGTCCTCTGTCCAATTTTAAAATTAATATGAACAAATCTCAGGCCATGGGCATAGGCGTCCCCACATCTATGAAAAATTCCCTAAAAACTAAATCTCCCTTTAATTGGGATAACCCTTATATCACCTATTTAGGAATAAAGATAGGCCCTGATCCCAACAATCTTTTCAATCTTAACCATACCCCATTACTTCAGTCTATTACTGACCAACTAAAACATTTAGATCTCCAGACGCTATCGTGGTTCGGTAGGAAAAACTTAGTCACTTCTCTGATCATCCCAAGACTTAACTACCTGCAGCAAGTACTCCCTATCCCAATTAAAAAGAAATATTTCATGACTTTATTGAATTTGATCCGTAGATTTATATGGAAACAAAAAAGCCTGAGATTGGCGACAACTACTCTACAAAAACCCAGGGACTTGGGGGGGCATAGGTCTTCCCAACCCCCAACTCTACAATAAATCGATTCATCTAACCAGAGTTCTAGACTGGTTTCGCAAACCACCTCATAAGTCCTGGGTGGATATGGAGTCCTCCACAACCAAATTCTCACTAAGGGCACTACTGACGGGTAATAAAGAAAAAATTACATCCCTTTCAAATACCAACCAGATCATTAATTCCTCGCTCACAGTATGGAAATGGTTCCAAGAATCCAGTTGGGGTTTTCCTTTACCCTCCCCCTTGATTCAAGTGAGAGATGTGCTAGAATTGGCCACACTAGAATTGAAACAATGTCTTCCCAATTGACTTAAAACTTCCCAAATCCCTATTATTTCACTGTTCAATGAAGAAGGGAAGTTAATAAACAAAAAAGAAATCGCCTCAATACTCTCCACTTCGGACTCAATTCCTTCTCCAATATCTTTCCTGCACACATATATTACTAAACACATCCCCCTTCAAACACTTCTCAGACCAATCACCTGGTTTGAAGGATGGATTTGCAGCCAAACTACAATTAATAAACCAATCTCTCAAATATACAAAAAATTGAATACCCCTATTAACATGCCAAAACCAGCTTTTATGGGCTTATGGGAAAGAGACTTAGAAATATCATTCTCACCACAAGTTTTAAACAAACTATTTATTACCCCACACAAATCTTCAAGATGTGTCATCATCCAGGAAAACAGCTTTAAAGTACTCACAAGGTGGTACAGAACCCCTGACATCACATCCAAATACAGTAGCTTAGGATCAGACAAATGTTGGAGGTGCAATGATTCAAGGGGAACTTTTCTCCACATTTGGTGGCTATTCCCTCGTGTTTTAAGTTGGTGGAAGGATATATTTGACAGGAGTAACAAAATATGCAAAACCTCAATACCATCAAATCCCCAGTTAGCCTTATTAAGTCTTCCACCGTCTGATTCTACATCAATGATTCCTCCATTATTCCACACCCTGCTCATGGCCGCACGCCTCCTATTACCTCGTTTCTGGCTCACAGCTGATCTCCTGTCCCCTGATTTATGGAGGGAAAAGATTGATACAATATACAGATTCGAGGAACTGGCAGCTGCTGAAGCGCGCAATTACAAAAATTTTTGTGGTAGATGGGATAACTGGGTGAAATACAGTCACTCCAAACACGGACAAGCTACCTCTGCCGAATAGCCGACTTCTGCCAACAGGAATACACACAGTAATATCCAGTAAAGAGCAGTATTTTATACAACTACCTAATTGTCATCTATTCAGTATGTGAAAGAAGTAAAGGTATACAAATATGTTCTTATGTTCTCATGCCAGATTCCAAGAGAAACTTGTGTTTCAGATTTCTTCTAATAACTAACACATGTGTCCAAGTTACAATTTCACTTCTCTGTTAATGTTTATATCAAACATTAACCTTGTACAATTTAGTATTGACTATGTACGATTCCTGCTTCTCTCATGTGTCACGAGTTGGAGGTCCCAGGAGAGACCACCGCGTCGTCAAGCAATAAACGGAAATCAGGTACAGACACAAGAGTTTATTGCACAAACAGAAACATGGAAAGCAACACAGATAAAACATGAGCTCTATGTACCGTCAGCACAGTGGGAGAAAACCCCCACTGCGCCACTGTCTAGTAATACTCCAGAGGGGCGTAACTAAGCAACTCCTGGTTTTCACTAGAGCCCTAGATGGTAGGGTTAGACTTAGCCGCAGAAAGTTGCCAGGGTCCACTCTGGAGCGTGACCTAGACAGTGACAGCAGGAGCGAATGGACAACAGGTACCAGAAGGTACCGACGGCACATAGGCAAACATAACAGACAGGTAAATACAAAACAGGGCAAATAATAACACAAGCAGGAGTTCATGCAAGGGAGCAGGAGTGGCAATGAGCAGAGAAGGACTTGCTCCACCAGTAGTAATCAGCATGGCCTTGTCATGCCACTCTGCTGCAGGGCTTGCTGAACACAGACATCAGAATAAACACAAAGTAACTAAAACATAACTGGCAGAACAGAAAGACAGGAAAGAGGACAGGAAAAAGGACGCAAATGAACAAGTAGGGAAACCCACAGAGCACAGACAGACACGGATCCCATGGGTCAGCAGCATGGGAGAAAGAGTACAAACCATTAGCAGGGCAGGACAAGACAACACACCAGGAGAGCTGACACAGAACTGAGGAAACCTCAGCCTTATATACAGGTTCCATGGGTGCAGCAGAGAGACCACACCCATGGAGCAGACAGAGGATTAACTCCTAATAGGAATACAGGGGAGTTAACCCATACAGAACCACAAATAATACAGAGGAACAGAACTTCAGCGAGGAGCGCCGAACAAGCAAGAACGGAAGGTCACAGCCAGAGATAGTGGCTGTGACATCATGATTGTACAATTTTGAATACTTCAAATAAAAAATAAATAAATAAAATAAAAAAATAAAAAATAACAATAACCCTCCAATAGTCCTAGGCATGAATGTCCTCAGGAACTGTTATGTTGAAATGCTGGAAGCCTTAAACCAGTCAGTGCCTACTGCTTCTTCTGCTTATAAGAAGGTAATCCAACAAACCAGTCGTGTACTAAGTGCACAACAGAGATTCGCCAATGAAAAAGGGGAAATCGGCTGTGTCCACATTCGAGATAATCAACCGGTGATTCTCAAGCCCAACACCGAACCCTCTTGTGGTGTCGAGCTGTAGTCGGAATTCAAGGTCAAGACTACCAAGCCTTGGTAGAGCCAGTTGTATTGGAAGACTATCCTATAGTTAGAGCTGCAAGAAGCCTAGTAACCGTCTCTGAAGGTAAAGTGCCTATTCGTTTCCTAAACTTGAGTGATCACTGTGTAACATTAACAAAATACCGTCCCATTGCACAGCTGATCCAAGTTACATTTCAAGATGTCATCAGTGTGGCTACAGATCCCAAGAAACAACACCCACAGGACCAAAAGTTAAGCAACCCCTGGTGGAAAGAACTTCATGTGGGAGATGCTTCAACACCAGAACACCAACAGGAAGGAGTACTGAAAATCGTGAAAGAGCATCACCGTGCCTTCAGTAAGCATTCTACAGACTATGGAAAAGTAGATATCATTAAACACCCCATCCCTACAGGTTCACACCCACCGATCAAGGAAAGGTATCGGCCTATACCACCAACTATGTACCAATCCGTAAAACAAATGATCCAGGAGATGAAAGACTCCAATATCATTAACCCCCTCCCGTCCGCCCATAGACTATAAACGTCCGGGAGGTGGTTCTCTATTTCTGAATAGATGCTCCTGAACGTCGATTCAGAAACTGCAGCTGCACACTAATCGTGCAGCTGCAGATCGGGTTGCCCGCTGTCAGTGACAGCAGGGCAACCCTTAGAGAAGGCACGGACAGTGACCAGGTGTCTCTGCCTACTAGATCGCTGTATACACAGCGCTCACCGAGCGCTGTGTATACAATGCAGGAAGCACTATGCGCTTCCTGTTCCAGCACGGCAGTCATGTGATCACCTGGGCCGGAGAGTGCAGGAGCTGTGAGGTCTTTCAGAGACCTCGATCAGCCCTGCTCTGAAGCTGTACAGCGCTGTATTGCGCTGTACAGCCTCTCTGGGGGATGTATTATTCCTGTAACTGGGGCTAATATGTCAGCCCCAGTTACAGGAGAAATCAACAGTGAAAAAAAAATATAAGTGAAGTTAAATGTCCCCCAGAGGTCTTGTATGACCTAAATCGGGACGAAAAGTGTAAAATAAAAAATAAAGTGTAAAAAAAAAAAAAAAAAAAAAAATGTTTCAGATGTAAAAAAAAAATCCCCAAAAAAGGAAAAAATTGAAAAAAATTAATAAAATAGACATATTTGGTATTTCCGCGTCCGTGACGGCCGGCTCTATAAATATATCACATGATCGACCCAGTCCGATAAACACCATAAAAATAAAAAAAAAGTGTAAAAGAAAGCCATCTTTGTCACCTTACATCACAAAAAGTGCAACACCAAGTGATCAAAAAGGTGTATGTCCCACAAAATGGTACCAATAAAACTGTCACCTCATCCTGCAAAAAAGGAGCCCCTACATAAGAAAATCTCTCAAAAAATAAAAAAAACTATAGCTCTCAGAACATGAGCACATGAAAACATAATTATTTTGTTTCAAAAATTCTATTATTGTGTAAAACCTAAATAAATAAGAAAAAGTGTACATATTAGGTATCGCCACATCCATAACGATCTGCTCTGTAAAAATTTCACTTGACCGAACCCCTCAGGTGAACGCTGTAAAAATAAATAAATAAAAACTGTGCTAAAACAACCAATTTTTTGGTCACCTTGCCCCAAAAAATCATATGTACCCAAAAATAGTACCAATAAAACTGGCATCTTATCCCCTAGTTTCCAAAATAGGGTCACTTCTTGGGAGTTTCTACTGTAAGGGTGCATCAGGGGGGCTTCAAATGGGACATGGCATCTAAAAACCATGTGGCGCTCCTTTTCTTCTGCGCCCTGTCGTGTGCCCATACAGCAGTTTATGATCACATGTGGGTGTTTCTGTAAACCGCAGAATATGGGTAATAAATATTGAGATTTGTTTGGCTGTTAACCATCGATGTGTTAAAGAAATAATTGGATTAAAATGGAAAATCTGCCAAAAAAGTGAAATTTTAAAATTTGATCTCCATTTTCCTTTAATTCTTGTGGAATGCCTAAAGGGTAAACAAAGTTAGTAAAATCGTTTTTAAGTAACTTGAGGGGTGTAGTTTCTACAATGGGGTTATTTATGGGGGTATCCACTATGTAAGCCCCACAAAGTGACTTCAGACCTGAACTGGTCCTTAACCCCTTAAGGACACAGCCTTTTTACACCTTAGGACCAGGCCATTTTTTGCAAATCTGACCAGAGTCCCTTTAAGTGCTGATAACTTTAAAACGCTTTGACTTATCCAGGCCGTTCTGAGATTGTTTTTTCGTCACATATTGTACTTCATGACACTGGTAAAATGAAGTCAAAAAATTATTTTTTTTTGCACCAAAAAATACCTAATTTAACAAAAATTTGGAAAAATTTAGCAAATTTCAAAGTTTCAGTTTCTCTACTTCTGTAATACATAGTAATACCCCCAAAAATTGTGATGACTTTACATTCCCCATATGTCTACTTCATGTGTGAATTGTTTTGGGAATGATATTTTATTTTTTGGGGATGTTATAAGGCTTAGAAGTTTAGAAGCAAATCTTGAAATTTTTCAGAAATTTACAAAAACTCAATTTTTAGGGACCAGTTCAGGTCTGAAGTCACTTTGCGAGGCTTACATTATAGAAACCACCCAAAAATGACCCCATCTAAGAAACTACACCCCTCAAGGTATTCAAAACTGATTTTGCATACGTTGTTAACCCTTTAGGTGTTGCACAAGAGTTATTGGCAAATGGGGAGCAAATTTGAGAATTTCATTTTTTTGTCTAATTTTTCATTTTAACCCATTTTTTCCACTAACAAACCAAGGGTTAACAGCCAAACAAGACTGTATCTTTATTGCCCTGACTCTGCCGTTTACAGAAACACCCAATATGTGGCCGTAAACTACTGTACGGCCACACAGCGGGGCGTAGAGGGAAAGGTGCGCCGTATGGTTTTTGGAAGGCTGATTTTTATGGACTGGTTTATTTACACCATGTCCCATTTGAAGCCCCCTGATGTACCCCTAGAGGAGAAACTCCCTAAAAGTGACCCCATCTAAGAAACTACACCCCTCAAGGTATTCAAAACTGATTTTACATACGTCGTTAACCCTTTAGGTGTTGCACAAGAGTTATTGGCAAATGGCGATGAAATTTGAGAATTTCATTTTGTTGCCTAATTTTCCATTTTAACCCATTTTTTCCACTAACAAAGCAAGGGTTAACAGCCAAACAAGACTGTATCTTTATTGCCCTGACTCTGCTGTTTACAGAAACACCCAATATGTGGCCGTAAACTACTGTACGGGCACACAGCGGGGCGTAGAGTGAAAGGTGCGCCGTTTGGTTTTTGGAGGGATGATTTTACTAGACTGTTTTTTTGGCACCATGTCCCATTTGAAGCCCCCCGATGCACCCCTAGATTATAAACTCCATAAAAGTTACCCCATCTAAGAAACTACACCCCTCAAGGTATTCAAAACAGATTTTACAAACTTTGTTAACCCTTTAGGTGTTGCACAAGATTTAATGGAAAATAGAGATACAATTTCAAAATTTCACTTTTTTGGCAGATTTTCCATTTTAATATTTTTTTTCCAGTTACAAAGCAAGGGTTAACAGCCAAACAAAACTCATTATTTATGGCCCTAATTCTGTAGTTTACAGAAACACCCCATATGTGGTCGTAAACCGCTGTACGGGCACACGGCAGGGCGCAGAAGGAAAGGAACACCATATGGTTTTTGGAAGGCAGGTTTTGCTGGACTGTTTTTTTTTACACCATGTCCCATTTGAAGCCCCCCTGATGCACCCCTAGAGTAGAAACTCCAAAAAAGTGACCCCATTTTAGAAACTACGGGATAGGGTGGCAGTTTTGTTGGTACTAGTTTAGGGTACATATGATTTTTGGTTGCTCTATATTACACTTTTTGTGCGGCAAGGTAACAAGAAATAGCTTTTTTGGCACCGTTTTTTTTTTTGTTATTTACAACATTCATCTGACAGGTTAGATCATGTGGTAATTTTATAGAGCAGGTTGTCACGGACGCGGCGATACCTAATATGTATACAATTTTTTTTATTTATGTAAGTTTTACACAATGATTTCATTTTTAAAACCAAAAAAATGTTTTAGTGTCTCCATAGTCTAAGAGCCATAGTTTTTTCAGTTTTTAGGCTATTATCTTAAGTAGGGTCTCATTTTTTGCGGGATGAGATGACGGTTTGATTGGCATCTATTTTGGGGTGCATATGACTTTTTGATTGCTTGCTATTACACTTTTTGTGACGTAAGATGACAAAAAATGGCTTTTTTTACACCGTTTTTATTTTTATTTTTTTACGGTGGTCATCTGAGGGGTTAGATCATGTGATATTTTTATAGAGCCGGGCGATACGGACGCGGCGATACCTAATATGTATACTTTTTTTTTATTTATGTAAGTTTTACACAATGATTTCATTTTTGAAACAAAAAAAATGATGTTTTAGTGTCTCCATAGTCTAAGAGCCATAGTTTTTTCAGTTTTTGGGCGATTATCTTGGGTAGGGTATGATTTTTGCGGGATGAGATGACGGTTTGATTGTTACAATTTTGGCGTACATGCGACTTTTTTGATCACTTTTATTACCTTTTTTGGGAAGTAAGGTGGGCAAAATTTCAATTTCATCATAGTTTTTTATTTTTTATTTTTATGGTGTTCACCGTTCGGGTAAAGTAACATGACCGTTTTATAGATCAGGTCGTTACGGACGCGGCGATACCAAACATGTGTAGGGAATTTTATTTTTTTCATTTTTTATCAGTGATAAATGTGTTTTTTGATTTTTACTTTTTTTTCACTTTTATTCACTTTTTTTTGACCCAGACCCACTTGGTTCTTGAAGATCCAGTGGGTCTGATGTCTGTATAATACAGTACAGAACAATATATATTGTTCTGTACTGTATTTTACTTACACTGAACAGATCTATGCTTTCAGCATAGATCTGTTCAGCACCATGGACAGCAGGACGCCTGAGAGGCGTCCTGTTGCCATGGGAACCTTCCCCGTCTGCTCAGAACTTCGCAGACGGGGAAGGGTAAGGAGGGGATCTCTCGGGGGGCTGTCTGGGGGCTCTCTCCCTCTCCATCGGGGGGCTGCAAAGGCACAGCAGCCCCCCGATGGGAGAGGGAGGGAGCTCCCTGCGCTGTTAACCTTTTCCATACAGCGGTCCGTACGGACCGCTGTATGGAAAGGGTTAAACGGCTGACATCGCATCGCAGATGTCAGCCGTTTATACCAGGGTGCCAGCAATGTGCTGGCACCCTGGTATACCCACTGAACACCAATGAATTTTCAAGGGGAGGCGGGCGGGGGATCGCGATCCCGCCTGCCGCACCGCCCGCACCGCCCGCAACCCTCCCCCTGCACCTCCCACCGGGCTAAAATCGCTCGGGGGTGCAGGGGGAGGGATACAGATCTATTTTAGGAATACTAAAGTCTCTGATCTCCGCGGTCAGGGACCGCGGGGACCAGAAACTGCAGAAATCGCAGCAAACCGCAGGTCTGAATTGACCTGCGGTTTGCCGCGATCGCCGACATGGGGGGGTCACGGGACCCCCCCGCGCATTTAGCCTAGGTGCCTGGTCAATGATTTGAGCAGGCACCGGGTTCCGATCACTGCCGGCCGGGCGGCAGTGATCGGAACAACACATGACGTACCGGTACGTCATGTGTCCTTAAGTACCAGGACATCATGACGTACCGGTACGTCATGTGTCCTTAAGAGGTTAAAAAGTGGGTTTTGGCAATTTTCTTTAAAATTTTAAGAATTGCTTCTAAACTTCTAAGCCTTCTAACGTCCTAAAAAAATAAAATGACATTTCCAAAATGATGCCAACATAAAGTAGAGATATGGGGAATGTTAAGTAATAAATATTTTATGAGGTATCACTTTCTGTTTTAAAAGCAGAGAAATAGAAATTTAGAAAATTGAGAATTTTTCAAAACTTTTGGTAAATTTGGGATTTTTCATTAATAAAAAGGTGAAATATATTTGACTCAAATTTATGACTATCAGGAAGTGCAATGTGTCACGAGAAAAAAATTTCTGAATGGCTTGGATAAGTAAAAGCGTTCCAAAGTTATTACCACATAAAGTGAGATATGTCAGATTTGCAAAATTAGGCCTGGTCAGGAAGGGGGCAAATGGCCCAGATGTGAAGTGGTTAAAGACAGTTATAGCCCATGGGCTGCACCTCTAGTCCTACTCCGTAAAAAAGACGGCAACATCAGATTCTGTGTGGACTACAGAAAAATCAACCAAATTACTCGCAAAGATGCTTACCCTTTACCACGCATAGAGGAATCCTTGACAGCTTTAGGATCTTCAGCCTACTTCTTTACTCTTGATTTAACCAGTGGGTACTGGCAGGTACCAATGGCACCTGAAGATCATGAGAAAACTGCATTTACCACCCCTATGGGCCTATTTGAGTTCAACTGCATGCCCTTTGGACTTGCAATGCGCCTGGAACTTTTCAGAGATTAATAGAGCGTTGTCTGGGCCACAAAATTTTTTAAACTGTCCTGTTGTACTTAGATGATGTCATCATCTACTCCAACTCTTACGAAGATCACTTGAAACATCTGGCCGAAGTTTTTCAATTTCTTATTAAGCATGGACTAAAAGTCAAACCATCTAAGTGTTATCTACTGAAGCCAGAAGTCAAATACTTAGGGCATATCATCAGCTCTGAAGGTGTTAAACCAGATCCAGAGAAGATAGCCACCGTCTGAAATTGGCCTACTCCTACTACGGTGAAAGAAGTGAGACGTTTCCTCACTTTGCCCAAATTGCAGAACCAATATTAGAACTTTTGAGAGGACATCCTAAAAGGTATCAGAAATCTCCAATACCAGTTGAATGGAACACTGAAAGAGAAATTGCCTTCCAGCTCCTGAAAAAGAAGTTAACAGAACCACCAATCTTAGGTTATCCGGATTACTAACAGCCATTTCATCTTTACACAGATGCCAGTAAGAAAGGCCTGGGAGCTGTCTTGTCACAAATACAAGAAGGTAAAGAAAGAGTCATTTCCTACGCTAGTAGATCTCTTAGAGGTACTGAAAGAAACAATCAAATCTATAGTTCCTTCAAATTGGAATTCCTTGCACTCGTGTGGGCTGTTACAGAAAAATTTAAAGATTACCTTGCTGCAACACCCTTCGTGGCCTTCACAGATAACAACCCGCTAGCGCATCTTAACACCGCCAAGTTAGGAGTGTTGGAATAAAGATGTGCCTCACGCCTTGCTAACTAAATTTCTCCGTAAAGTACAGAACAGGAAAAACAAATGAAAATGCGGATGCATTATCCCGTCTGCCCACCAAAGAAGACCCTACTTCACAAGAAGATGTTTGGGAAGAGGTAGAGATGCCATCCTTCTACAAAAACTTTGCCCACCAAGAAATCATCACCGTTAAAGGGAAAAAGGTTCTTAACCTTCAACAACAAGTGGATCCAAAATCCCAAATGGACAAAGAAAGATGGATCAAGCTGCAAAATGAAAGCAGAGTGTTAAGTAAACTGCAGGATTTCTTCAACAGCGGAAGAACACCAGAAAGAATCCGCAGGAGGAATGCTGATCCAGAATTGTCAAAACTATGGAGACACAGAAAAAAACTCTTTCTACAGAAGGGCCTTTTATTAAGAAGAACTTTAGACCCAATTACCTGGGATCGTCTATATCAAATCCTAATACCACGCCAAGATGCAAGAATAATTCTTGAGATGTACCATGATCAATCAGGACACTTTGGCGTGCAGAAAACAGAATCCACCATCCGTATGAGATTCTATTGGATCGAGATGAGAGGAGACATTGAAAAATGGTGTCGAGAATGTTCCACCTGTGCTGTTGGAAGAAATGAGAGACATGACCAAAAAGCACCCTTACATTCCATTGTAAGCCGAACACCATTAGAAATAGTTGCAATTGACCATGTGTAGCTGGAACCAAGTCGCTCAGGTTACACATATGCTATGACCATCATTGATCATTACACTAAATTTGTTGTAGCCGTGCCTGTCAAAGACTTGACCGCAAAAACAACTGCAGATGCTTTCTGGAAACATTTCTTGCTGCCATATGGATGCCCAAAGAGAATCCTTACAGATCAGGGATCTGCCTTTGAATAGCAACTCTTCAAAGAACTGTGTACCTTTCACAACTGTCAGAAAATCAGGACCACAGCATACCATCCCCAAGGGAATGGGCTTTGTGAAAAAATGAACCAAACTCTAATTGAGATGTTAAGAGCACTACCGCATGCTACAAGAAATGATTGGCCTACTCTATTGCCTCAATTGATGTATACTTACAATAACACTATCCATTGTTCTACTGGGTATACACCCTACTACCTTATGTTTGGCCGACAAGGTACATTACATGCTGATCACACTTTGGGCGGGCGTACAAGTGCCTGATGCAATCAACCCTCTACCAAAAACTGATTGGGTGAGTGAGCACCATAGATGTTTGATTGATGCACAAGAAATTGTTCAAAAATGCATGGGATATGCTCATGAAAAACAACAGAAAGACTATAATCAATCTGCCAAGGCAGAACCTCTCAAAATTGGTGATCGTGTGTGGTTAAAAAATAACCATCGAAGCAGCAAATTAGATAGTAAATTGGAGAGAGAACTTTACACCATTACTGCTATTCTCAATCCAGAGACTGATACTTATGAGATTACCCGAGAGGATAAATCCCGTGTAGTGCATCGAAATCGCCTAAAATTGTGTCTCAAAGAAGATACTTCAGAAGAAAATCTTCAAGAAGAGGCTGTTCAATAGGAGATTCAATCCATAGAGCCAGAACCTGAAAAATCGTCTGATTCAGAGGAACCAATACAGTCTTTGGGAAAAACATTATTAGCCTCTGATCCTTGGCAATGGTTATTAACGCCCTGGCTCAACAGTGCCTGCTAAAACCAACACCACAACACTTCAACCAGAAGCTGTACAGTCGTGGCCAAAAGTTTTGAGAATTACATAAATATTGGAAATTGGAAAAGTTGCTGCTTAAGTTTTTATAATAGCAATTTGCATATACTCCAGAATGTTTTGAAGAGTGATAAGATGAATTGCATAGTCTTTCTTTACCATGAAAATTAACTTAATCCCAAAAAAACCTCATTAAAGGACCTGCTGAGATCATTTCAGTAATCGTCTTGTTAACTCAGGTGAGAATGTTGACGAGCACAAGGCTGGAGATCATTATGTCAGGCTGATTGGGTTAAAATGGCAGACTTGACATGTTAAAAGGAGGGTGATGCTTGAAATCATTGTTCGTCCATTGTTAACCATGGTGACCTGTAAAGAAACGCGTGTAGCCATCATTGCGTTGCATAAAAATGGCTTCACAGGCAAGGATATTGTGGCTACTAAGATTGCACCTCAATCAACAATTTATTGGATCATCAAGAACTTCAAGGAAAGAGGTTCAATTCTTGTTAAGAAGGCTTCAGGGCGTCCAAGAAAGTCCAGCAAGCGCCAGGATCGTCTCCTAAAGAGGATTCAGCTGCGGGATCGGAGTGCCACCAGTGCAGAGCTTGCTCAGGAATGGCAGCAGGCAGGTGTGAGCGCATCTGCACGCACAGTGAGGCGAAGACTTTTGGAAGATGGCCTGGTGTCAAGAAGGAAAGCAAAGAAGCCACTTCTCTCCAAAAAAAACATCAGGGACAGATTGATCTTCTACAGAAAGTATGGTGAATGGACTGCTGAGGACTGGGGAAAAGTCATATTCTCCGATGAAGCCTCTTTCCGATTGTTTGGGGCATCTGGATAAAGGATTGTCCGGAGAAGAAAAGGTGAGTGCTACCATCAGTCCTGTGTCATGCCAACAGTAAAGCATCCTGAGACCATTCATGTGTGGGGTTGCTTCTCATCCAAGGTAGTGGGCTCACTCATGAATAAAGAATGGTACCAAAACACCCTCCAACAGCAACTTCTTCCAACAATCCAACAACAGTTTGGTGAAGAACAATGCATTTTCCAGCACGATGGAGCACCGTGCCATAAGGCAAAAGTGATAACTAAGTGGCTCGGGGACCAAAACGTTGACATTTTGGGTCCATGGCCTGGAAACTCTCCAGATCTTAATCCCATTGAGAACTTGTGGTCAATCCTCAAGAGGCGGGTGGACAAACAAAAACCCACTAATTCAGAAAACTCCAAGAAGTGATTATGAAAGAATGGGTTGCTATCAGTCAGGAATTGGCCCAGAAGTTGATTGAGAGCATGCCCAGTCGAATTGCAGAGGTCCTGAAAAAGAAGGGCCAACACTGCAAATACTGACTCTTTGCATAAATGTCATATAATTGTCAATAAAAGCCTTTGAAACGTATGAAGTGCGTGTAATTATATTTCACTACATCACAGAAACAACTGAAACAAAGATCTAAAAGCAGTTTAGCAGCAGACTTTGTGAAAACGAATATTTGTGTCATTCTCAAAACTTTTGGCCACGACTGTACACTGTGGATTTTGCAAACTTAGAGCAAATCCATCTGGCATTCCAAGCATTATGGAAACAGCTAATTAGGGTGAGTTAGGGGATCATGGACATACAGTGGGATATAATTGACATATCCTTAAAATATTCAGCTACTTACATAGATATCTATGGAGGTTGATAAAAGTACACATTCATCTAGCTCAGGTTATTGGCAAGCAGTATTGGTCCACATAAAAGCAGAAAGAGGCCTTTATGACAGTGGTCCAGTGGGAAGTGCAACCAGTGGCTTATCAGCTATTGCAAAAGTATAACCACTGGTATACTAAGAGAGTTCTGTTCTAAGTTTGAATAAAACCCTAGTAATAATTACCAAGTTCAAGCAATCTAGTACAGTATTAGTGACTTAACTGCTTTGTACCACTGGGGTCCTTGTTTTGATTCCAACAAAGGTTGATGGCTGCCTGTATACTTTACTGCTGCATCCTCTGCACTTTGATTAGCAGGGCCAGGCAGTGAAGACATCATCACGCCTGCATTGCCCTGCTCACTTGCATATATTTAAACATATTTTTTAGCAGCAATGCGGGCACATAAGAACATGGGAACAACACAGATGCCTTCAGCTGCCAAGTGCACATGTAACAGGTCAGCCAGTTTCAAAGGTACAAAATTGCTGACAGATGCCCTTTAATATCACCATTATATTTGCAAGTTATTAAGATTAAGGGCAACAATATATAACCTCAGGAGATAATAATATGATTTATGAACCAGTTCACCTTCACAAGCCCTTGTTTAACGTGTTTTTTGATATGCTAAGAGCAGCTGGGATATGTGGCATAGATTAGTGTCTGGCTAAAGGCTGCATAGGCACATGACAAGTTAATAAACTTGTCACAGTAATGACCAAAAGCCTAACTCCTATGACATTCCTATGACTGGGCATAGGAATGTCTAATGTAAAGTGTAAGATTATTTTTACTTGAACATTTTATCCCTTCACCTTATAGATTGTGAGCTCTAAAGACTACAGTGTAGACAAAATGACAACAGCAGCTTCTTCTCAGGGGCTAATTCTTGCTTGTGGACATTTTGAAGACAAAAGAAATGAAACAACAACCCTATGAACCTTATGAACTAAAGATAAGTGTGAGGGTGCATTGACATATAAGCCTCTGTTAAAGAAATAATGATATTTTGATGGAATAATAATGGCCTTGTTTGCTTCATTAGGCAATATGCTTCTCTATACATGTTTTTAAATGATTTTACATAGCTTTTTGCTTCCTGTCTTAAATTATTAAGGGTTGCTTAATGGGCATGAATGCTCATGGTTAGTTTATTTCCAGAATTCATTATAGTAGTTGAACTATAAGAATTTTTAAATGCTTACTAGATGGTATTCCCTGGTTGTGCCTTCTATTGAAATGAATAGAAACACTAAGAGAAGGCGTCTATGCAGTGACCCTGATGAGATCTCATGGTGTACTCCCTCAGGCTGTAGCTCCCTGGGCTTAGGTGCAGTGAAAAGGTGGTATGATAGGATCAAGCAGACATAGAAGTGCAATAAACATTTTTCTTTACTGATTGCAAATGATGAGTTACAGTACATCCAGCTGTCATCTGTAGAAGGTGCAGTGTCGCTGTCCTCAGGTATGGTGGCAGGCAAGATGGAAGACAACAGCACTCTAACATATTCCTTCTCTCTCTCCTGATTTCCCTTCGCTAACATCAATAAGCTGGCACTTGTGGCTTTAAGTGTCCAGTTGTGAAATGCAGGCTTCTGCATGTGCCTTTCCTGAACTGAGGTGATGGGTGTCTTAACTTGTTATCCTCTCACCGATCAGCAATGTCTGTATAGTTGTAGTGATGAGCATACTGCTGTCTTTGTACACTGTAGCTTGCAATTCTTTTGGTGGCCTGGACCCTGCAGTCTCCCTGGAGTAATGGTCCTCACAAACATGCTGTTTTCATAATCCCAGGGCCCTTGGAGAAGGAGCAAATGGACATGCTCCCTCACTCCAGGCTTGTTAAGCAAATTCCCCCTGAGAACTCTCTAGAGACCCCCTCCTGGCTGGAAGTGGGACCAGCCCACTCCAACCAAGAGGGAAGAAATGGTACGTTGCATTCATAATGACAACCATATCTTTTCATTCTGAAGCATACGGCAGATACATAACATGACATTACAATACTGTATATAATATACAATTGCAGATACCCTATCTGTTTATATGGTACATATGGGGTATAAATCATCAGAGCAAAATCTGTGCGGCACACTTAACCAGCACAAGATTCTGGGGGATTTCAGCTATGAAGCCTGCAGGATTGTAAAAGGTAATACACTGATGAGTAAAAGGGAAGCAATGTTTTGAACTTTTGAATTTCAGGCTCCATATCTCACTATTAACTACAGCGTGAAAAGGGAGACTACCATCAATTATAGACAATCATCTTGGCTATCTCATACATAAATTGGTCTTGCAACTATTTAGCATATGATTAATTATGCAGATTTGTGTCATGTAACTGCATTGGTACTGATTTGCTCCTAAAATTCAAAATTTTTATTTTTACTACTGTATTTTGTAAATCCACCTTTGGCTTTCCACACTGCCTGAATCCTTCTGGGCATTCTATTGATCAGATAAAAGCATATCTCGACTGAAATCTGTTAGGCCTCATGCACACGACCGTTGTGTGCATCCGTGGCCGTTGTGCCGTTTTCAGTTTTTTTTCGTGGACCCATTGACTTTCAATGGGTCCGTGGAAAAATCGGAAAATGCACCGTTTGGCAGCCGCATCCGTGAGCCGTGTTTCCTGGCCGTGAAAAAAATAGGACCTGTCCTATTTTTTTCACGGCCAACGGTTCACGGACCCATTCAAGTCAATGGGTCCGTGAAAGAACACGGATGCACACAAGATTGGCATCTGTGTCCGTGATCCGTGGCCGTAGGTTAGTTTTTATACAGACGGATCCGAAGATCCGTCTGCATAAAAGCTTTTTCAGAGATGAGTTTTCACTTCGTGAAAACTCAAATCCGACAGTATATTCTAACACAGAGGCGTTCCCATGGTGATGGGGACGCTTCAGGTTAGAATATACTAACAGAACTGTGTACATGACTGCCCCCTGCTGCCTGGCAGGTGCTGCCAGGCAGCAGGGGGCAGCCCCCCCCTGTAGTTAACACATTGGTGGCCGGCCCCCCCCTCCCCTGTAGTTAACTCATTGTTGGCCAGTGCGGCCCCTCCCCTCCCCTGTAGTTAACTCATTGGTGGCCAGTGGGCCCCCCCCCTGTAGTTAACTCATTGGTGACCAGTGGCCCCCTCCCCTGTAGTTAACTCATTGGTGGCCAGTGCGGCCGGCCCCCCTCCCTCCCCTGTAGTTAACTCGTTGGTGGGCAGTGGCCCCCCCCCTCCCTTCCCATGTAGTTAACTCGTTGGTGGCCAGTGGGCCTTCTCCCCTCCCTCCCCCTCCTAATTAAAATCTCCCCCCTATCATTGGTGGCAGCGGAGTGTACCGATCGGAGTCCCAGTGCTTACCTGCGAGCTGCGATCTCTGCGTCCGGCCGGGAGCTCCTCCTACTGGTAAGTGACAGGTCCGGCCGGGACCTGTCACTTACCAGTAGGAGGAGCTCCCGGCCGGACCTGTCACTTACCAGTAGGAGGAGCTCCCGGCCGGACGCAGAGATCGCAGCTCGCAGGTAAGTATCATGGTTCTACAAATTGCTAAGTAACCATGGCAACCGGGACTGCAGTAGCGTCCTGGTTGCCATGGTTACCGATCGGAGCCCCAGCGATTAAACTGGGACTCCGATCGGTACACTCCGCTGCCACCAATGATAGGGGGGAGATTTTAATTAGGAGGGGGAGGGAGGGGAGAAGGCCCACTGGCCACCAACGAGTTAACTACATGGGAAGGGAGGGGGGGCCCACTGCCCTCCAACGAGTTAACTACAGGGGAGGGGAGGGGCCACAATGGCCACCAATGAGTTAACTACAGGGGAGGGGGGGCCCACTGGCCACCAATGAGTTAACTACAGCGGAGGGGGGGGCCGGCCGCACTGGCCACCAATGAGTTAACTACAGGGGAGGGGGGGCCGGCCACCAATGTGTTAACTACAGGGGGGGGGCAGTCATGTACACAGTTCTGTTAGTATATTCTAACCTGAAGCGTCCCCATCACCATGGGAACGCCTCTGTGTTAGAATATACTGTCGGATTTGAGTTTCACGATGTAACTCAAATCCGACAGTATATTCTAACATAGAGGCATTCCCATGGTGATGGGGACGCTTCAAGTTAAAATATACCATCGGATTGGAGAAAACTCCGATCCGATGGTATATTAACTCCTGACTTTACATTGAAAGTCAATGGGGGACGGATCCGTTTGAAATTGCACCATATTGTGTCAACGTCAAACGGATCCGTCCCCATTGACTTGCATTGTAATTCAGGACGGATCCGTTTGGCTCCGCACGGCCAGGCGGACACCAAAAGGACTTTTTTTTCATGTCCGTGGATCCTCCAAAAATCAAGGAAGACCCACGGACGAAAAAACGGGCACGGATCACGGAAAAACGGAACCCCGTTTTGCGGACCGCAAAAAAATACGGTCGTGTGCATGAGGCCTTACCAGGATTTTTCTACACGTTTCCAATGTTGGTGCATACTGCTCAACTCACTTGGGTATAAATACAGCTTTTTATTCATCTCTACCTACTAGTGTTGGGCGAGCATGCTCAGCCGAACACCTTTTTCCCTCTAGTCTCCTCCGCGCACGTTTGTTGGCTGCTACACAGCCAATAAATGTGCAGGGAAGTACTGGTCCTCACTGTAATGCCGTAGCCATGTTGGTTACTGGCATTACAGTGATTGGCTGGTCGGAACGCATCATCGGGTGCTATATAGCACCCGATGACACGTGGTTCGGCTCAGACTTAGTCAGGGCGAGCTGCAGCAGAAGGGACAGATAGAGTAGGGAGAGGAATTGTGTTTTATTTAGGGAGTTTTGAGTGTTGAAAGGTGTTAGAGACCCAACAGTCCTTTTATTATTTTATCTTGCTGCTAAATA
Organism: Bufo bufo; assembly: GCF_905171765.1. Lineage (NCBI taxonomy): Eukaryota > Metazoa > Chordata > Amphibia > Anura > Bufonidae > Bufo > Bufo bufo. Next base: position 285,508,249 of record NC_053389.1, read on the forward strand.
TATTAGCGCAACGTGCACTAAATTGCGTGTAATCGTTTGGCTGCTGGTGACAGCAGCGATATTCCCTGCACTACATCTCCTGTATAACATTAGCCGCTGATGACAGCAGCGACATTACCTGCGCTACATCTCCTGTATAACGTTAGCCGCTGGTGACAGCAGCGACATCACCTGCGCCACATCTCCTGTACAACGATAGCCACTGGTGACCGCAGCAACATTACCTGCGCTACATCTCCTGTATAACAGGACAGGAGACAGGGACAGGAATTTTTTATTTTTTTTTAGGCAGGGTTTACTGGTGAAAGGTGTTAAAGACCCAAAAGTCCTTTTAAGGACTATTGTTTTATCTGGCTGCCATATATATTATTAGCTCAACCTGTGCTAAATTGCGTGCAATTGTTTGGCCGCTGCTGACAGTGACAACAACCTCTGCTACATCTGTTGTGTTACATTTGCGCTGTGAAATTCATCGCAATTGTTAGGCCGCTGGTGACAGCGACATTACCTGCGCTACATCTCTAGTATAACGTTAGCACATCCGAAATATCAGTGACATTCAGTGTAATTTTTTTCACTGCTGGTGTCAGCGACATTACCTGTGCTACATCTCCTGTATAACATTTGTTCATCCTAAATATCAGTGACATTCAGTGAAATTTTTTCACCGCTGGTGACAGGGACATTACCTGCGCTACACCTCCTGTATAACGTTTGCGCATCATAAATATCAGTGACATTCAGTTTAAATTTATTGGCGCACACACTTACAAAACCTGCGCTACTGTATGTGTGACATACTTGCAAGCATATATAACATTTAATATGCTGAAGGCGAGCAGTAAGGGAAGGGGAAGAGGCCGGGCTGCTGATGATGCACGCAGAGGCCGTGGCCCTGGGCACAGTAAAATTGTGCCTGCTGCCAGAGCATATGAAACACACTAATCCACGATACCTAGCTTCATGTCCCCGTTTGCAGGGCAGCGCAGGACACCACTCTTGAAGTCACACCAGTGCGACCAGGTGGTTGGTTGGATTGCAGAAGATAATACTTCCAGTCAGTTAAGCACCACCCTGTCTTCTACAAAGTCCAGTCTCAGTAGCCAAGAGTCTGGTCAACAGAATCCTAACTCTGATCGTCCTTCCTCCCACCATGGAGAGTCTTGGCAAACAAGTGATCCCACACTCGGATATTCCGAGGAGCTCTTTTCATCGCCATTTCTTGATTTGGCCAATCCCGCTTGAAGAGGGACATGAGAAGATCTTGTGCACTGATTCCCAAACTCTTAAACATCCACAGTCAGAAAAAGATGACGGTGGGGAATGGCAATTAGTGTTTCACGAGGTGGATGATGATGATGAGACATAGTTGCCAATAAGTCAACCGCAATTAGTGTCTCAAGAGGTTCATGATGAGGAAGAGACACAGTTGTCAATAAGTGAGGTTCTTGTTAGGTCAATAAGTCAGGAGGATGACCAGAGTGAGGAAGTGGAAGAGGAGTTGGTGGACGATAAAATCACTGACCCAACCTGAGAAGGTGGCAAGCCGAGCAAAGACAGCATTACAGAGGGGAGGGATCCGCAGCACCGCAACAGGCTGGAAGAGGCAGTGGGGTGGCAAAAGGGAGAAGGCGGGCCACACCAAACAGGACCGTAACTGTTTCCCAGAGTCTGGCGCTTTTTTGAGGAAAGTGTGGACGATAAAAGAATTGTCATTTCCAACCTGTGCCATACCAAAATGAGCAGGGTTGTGAACACTAGCATCCTCACCACCAGCAGCATAATCCGCCACATGGCATCAAAGCACACTAATAGGTGGGCCAAAAGCTTGGGTCCACAATCAGTGTCTGCGGGTCACAGCACTGCCTCCTCTTCCCATGTGTTACGTGCTGGCTAATCCCCTTCCAAAACGGAGGCCCGGATGCCTCCTGCCCTGCACCTGGACCTTCTCAAGCACCATCAGCTAGCACATACACTTTTGTGTCCCAGCGCAGTGTACAGATGTCCATACCCCAGGCCTTTGAACGAAAACGCAAATACCCAGCCACCCACTCACAGGCCATGGCACTAAATGCGCAACTTTTCAAATTGCTGGCCCTGGAAATGTTGACATTTAGGCTCGTGGACACTGAGGCTTTCCGCAGCCTGATGGCGGCGGCGGTCCCTCATTACGTCCCCAGCCGCCACTATTTTTTCCAGTGTGACGTCCCCGCCTTACACCAGCAAGTGTCCCGTAACAGCACCCGTGCCCTGACCAACGCAGTTATTGGGAAGGTCCACTTAACGACTGACATATGGACAAGTGCTTTTGGCCAGGGATGCTACATTTCCCTGACGGCACACTGGGTGAACGTTGTGGAGTATGGGAGCGAGTCGTACCCTGGGATTACACAGGTGCTACCGATGCCAAGGATTGTGGGCCCTACTTCCATCAGGATTTCCGCCACCATCTACATTAGTGGCTGCAACCCCCCCTTCTCCTCCTCCACTGTCACGAGGGTGTCAAGAGCCACGTCTGACTCCGTTATATCCGGGGTCAGAAAGTCGCAGCGGGTGGCTGCGCGCTCTATGTAGAAAGATTGTGCTGTTTCTTTATGGTAGCTTTCTGGGTTTGCTTTGCAACCCTTTTTGGCTCACTCAGGGATCCGTAGCTCCTTCTCCTCAGCTGTTTCTTGTCCAGCACTCCCAACCTCCTTATATTCCCCTCTCCCACCTTCTCTGGTTGCCAGATATAGAGCTTCCTGCCTGGACTTCTATACTGACCCACTGGAGCTGTGTAACTGTGTTTCCTGGTTGTTGTTCAAGAACGTTACCCTCCGGATCCCTGTTGGGCCTTCGTGGTCTGCTGTTGTCGCCCACCTGGGATTATATGTTTGTCTGTATTGTCTGTCCTCTCCTTGGTGTTTTCCTCTTAGTGTCAGTGGTGCGGACTAGTGATCCCACCGCCCAGTTCACTACATTGGGCTCATCTTAGGGAAAGCCAGGGTTTAGGCACGTGATCGGCGTACGGGTGAGGAACCCGTCTAGGGACATCAGGGCCGTCAGGTGCCAGCCGCAAGGTGAGTCAGAGGTCACCAACTTTCCCTCTCCCTTGGACAGGGCCTTCCCATTTCCCTCCCTTTGCGTGACGCCGGTCATTACATCCACCTCCTCGTCCACTCCCACCTCTCATCTTGCAGCACCAGTCAGCCATCACTCAGTAGCTGGAAGCAGTGTAGCACTGCAGTGGGGAAGCGGCGATAGGCCCAGCTGAAACTAATTTGCTAAGGTGACAAACAGCACACCGCCACAGAGCTGTGGCAAGGTATAAGGGGACCAGAGTGAGCTGTGGCTCTCGCCACTCAACTTACAACCAGGCATGCTTGTGTCTGATAATGGCGGCTTTTGAGCTCGGCAAGCCCACACACATACCATGCCTAGCCCACGTGTTCAACTTAGTGGTTCAGCGGTTTCTTAAAACCTACCCCAATTTGCCTGAGGTACTGGTGAAGTTACGCCGTGCGTGTGCCCATTTACGAAAGTCATCTGCAGCTGCCGCCAGTCTGGCAACGTTACAGCAGTGCTTTCAATTGCCAGCTCACCGACTGTTGTGCGACGTGAGCACGCGCTGGAACTCCACGTTCCACATGTTGGCCAAGCTTTGTGAGCAGCAGAGGGCAGTAGTGGAATGCCAGCTGCAACATGTTTGTCGGCTTTCTAGTCAGCTTCCGCTCTTCACAAGTGAGGAGTGGGCATGGATGTCCGATCTCTCAGAGGTTTTACGCACAATGAAGGCGGACGCTTTGCATGTGGAAGAGGTGGAAATGGTTTAAGACAGTACACAGGGTGATAGCCAGACCACCCTCAGTTCGTCTTCTCAGTCAAATTGGATGATGATGATGAGGAGGACGAACTGGAGACAGTTGCCTCCGCTACAGAGGGTAGTACCCATAGCAGGTTTATTCCATCTGTTCAGCATGGATGGGTAGAAGAGGAGGAAGAGGATAAGGAGATTGAGAGTCATCCTCCTGACGAGGACAGCAAAGTCTTGTCTGTTGGGACTCTGGCACACATGGCTGACTTTATGTTATGATGTCTTTCCCGTGACCCTCGCGTTATAAGCATTTTGGCCAACGCCGATTACTGGTTGTTCACTCACCCTTCTCGACCCCCGCTACAAAGAGAACTTTTCATCTCTCATTCCTGTGGTGGAGAGTAGTGTTGGGCGTGAATATTGGAATAGGGAATATTAATTGCGAATTTGCAAATATTTAGAATATAGTACATTCGTATTTTCGAATATTCTAGATGTTTTTTTCATCTGAACCCATGATCCCTCCCTGCTTCTTGCTTGTGGGCCGATGAGGAAGCTGCAATGTCTTTGTCTGCACAAAGCAACATTCCTAACAACCAAAAGGAAAGTTGCCTACCCCTTACTATATAAGAACCTCCCCAGCAGCCATTTTCTACAGTTTTTTAAATTTCTGAGAGAGACAGCAGTGTCATTGCTGTGCTCTGTGCTTTCCACTCATTACATTAGATAGTTAGATAGCTTATATATATATGATACAGATAGTTAGTGGGAGATAGTGTAGGTTAGATCGTGATATAGTGTCTTCTGTCCATACATACATGCTACAGACATAGTGTTGTGATGTCACAAGTTCACAACAATACTTACAGTAGTGCACCAATCAGTAATATGTAGTCAGACCTGCTAAAATGTGAAGTTTCAAGTATTGCGCCAAAATATGCACATCATTAATTGCCGATTAGCGCAATCTCAAATATATTAGAGCACACTATATGTATATAAAGCTATTTTAATGTTCTGCCATGCCAACCATTTTCTCCAGTATCAGCAAACTTCTAGCAGCTTGACAAATGTAGCAAAAGTGACCCACGTACTCCTCCTCCTCCATCATATCAACATGCTTATTAGGCTGCCCTCGCTCCTAATGTTTTAGAGGGTCACCAGCAGGCCATTGCCCATACTGTTTTAGATGGTCAGATCAGCAGCAGGCCCTCGACACAAATGTTTTAGATGGTCACCTCAGCAGCAGATCCTCACCCCTAATCTTTTAGATGGTCAGCTCAGCAGCAGACCCTCCCCCGTAATGTTTTAGAGGGTTATCAGCAGGCCCTTGCTCCTAATGTTTTTGAGGGTCACCAGCAGGCCATCAATCACTGCGACTAAAAAGCTCTTTGATTATTTTAATCTAATTTCTATGTTTTTTGGTGTGCTGAAAACAAATAAAATATTGAAAAAACTAGACGTCATGATTTGCACCAAAATGCAAAATTGTCTTTATAACTTTTTATAATTTTTTTATATTATGGGGTTTTAACCAAATTTAATTACTATTAATTAATTCACATAAGTGCATTTAAGATATAAAATGCAAAAAAAAAGAAAAAGGGTTGTGAGTTATGTAAAAAAAAAAATATATATAGCACTATAAATCTGAGGGTCAGCAAAAATATACATAAGCTAAGCAAGTTCTAGGGAAAATAAATGATATTTCCTCATTTCCCTAATTCTTTTCTTGGCCTATTGTTGTTATTTGCAGGTAAACAATTGCAAAGGGGGTGAATACAAGTGCTGCTCTGAGTGACATGTCTGACTACTGGGATACTCAGCAGCATGCTGTATGTGTAAGCCTCTGCCCTGAGTCAGTGCTTCTAATGGTAGAAGGGGTTAATCTTTCCTGAAGAATCCAGTGGGAGGGAGACACAGGGCAGATAGCAGCAGCTCCGGTCAGTGAAGGGGAGCATGGCCAGCACTGTGATGTTTCGTGTACAGACACAGAGCTGCTCTCTCCTACAATCCACACTTGTGCATGAATCATCATCAGGTTCTTGGTTCTAGGCTGTTCACACTTTTTCATCGCAGTTCGTGTTAGCTTGTCATTCTTCAACCATTATGTTATGGCTCCGCGAAAGTGCATTAATTCGCCAGACAGTTTCTATTTCATCTGTGGTGAATATACAGTGTTGAAGCTACAGCATAATATTACAGACTTTGCATACTTTGGACAAAAAATTGGAGATCAAGATAAAGTTTGGGAGCCTAATAAAGTGTGCAAACGGTGTGTTGACCTCCAAAACTGGTTCAAGGGTAAGAAAAAAATCTTTCCGTTATGGGATTCCTATGGTATGGCGAGAGCAAAAGAACCTTAGTGCTGACTGTTACTTTTGTTCATGCGATGTGAAAGGGTTTAATTCCAAATGGAGGCATACCTGAAACAGATGACGAATCAAGTTCTGACTTTGAAGACGATACAAGACCAAAATTGTTTTCTCAGGAGGAGGTTGATGATTTGGTAAGAGACTTGAATCTTCCCAAAGATGCAGCTGAGTTACTCAAGGCTGAAAAGCAGGAATTTATTGTTGCCAGGAGTGTCATCTTCGTGGTTCAGACATCGTGAAAAGGAGTTCATTTCTTACTTCGCCCAGGAAGACAAGTTGGATAATTGCATTAATGTCGAAGGTCTGATGGGTCAATTTAAAATCCAATATGATTCAGAGCAATGGCATCTTTTAATAGATTCTTCAAAAAGAAGTCTCAAAGCAGTTTTACTCCACAACAGTGGTTTTTACGCTTCCATACCTGTAGGTCATTCCGTACACTTGAAGGCAACCCACGAGAACTTGGAATTGGTTGTTTGTAAACTTAAATATGAAGACCATGGTTGGCAAGTGTGTGGGGACTTGAAGGTCTTGTGCAAGCTACTCAGGCAACAGCCTGGGTATACCAAATACCCTTGTTTTCTGTGTCTATGGGACAGTCGAGGCGGACAAAATCATTGAACCAAGAAGAGTTGGCAGCCGAGGGTGCCTTCCTATAAAGTTCTTCTACCATCTCTCCACATAAAATTGGGATAGATGAAGCAATTCATAAAATCACTTCCAAGAGATGGAGAATGCTTCAAATACTTGGTCACCAAGTTTCCAGGCCTGTCGGAAGCAAAATTGAAGGAAGGTGTGTTCGTCGGACAAGACATTAGAAGGCTTATAGTTGATCAAGAGTTTGTCATTACCATGACGGATCCTAAAAAAGAAGGGTGGATTGCATTTAAAGAAGTCGTACAGAAATTTTTAGGCAATAATAAAGATCCTCACTACAAGAAGATAGTCAAACAAATGCTGAAAGCAATTCAAGCTTTAGGTTGCCTGATGAGTTTGAAAGTACATTTCCTCCAATCCCACCTTGACTACTTTCCTGAACATTTGGGAGCTGTGAGTGAGGAACAAGGTGTACGATTCCACCAAGACATTAAAGAGATGGAAAGAAAATATCAGGGAAAATGGAGCATTACAATGATGGCAGACTAATGTTGGATGCTTCAGAGAGACATTCCAGATGCTACTCACAAGCGTAAATGCAACAAGAGGAGCCTCACAGGGAAGAAGAATCGAGTTTAGTGTGTGTGGGTGAGCTGATTTTAGTTCAAAAAAGGATTTCCAGGAAAAAAAACAAAAAAAAACTTTAATTTTATGTCTATTTCCATTTATTTTGAGGTATTGCCTTATTTATTTGACAAAATGGAGGTCCTTTTCGGATTCAGCGCACCAAAAAACAAAGATTACGTGGAATAACCAAAACAGCTCTTAAAATTTTTTTTTTTGAAGACCTGTGTTAAATTTTTCAAGAGTGTGTATGATGCTGTCCTTTATGTGTAATAAAGGGTTATTGAGTGCCGGTTCCTTGTAATTTTTGGCAGCCCTTTCACTTAGTTTATAGGCTTTATGAGTATAGTATGACTACTTGAACAATTGTACCACAATGTGAATGAGGCCCTCCTTTATGTGATATACATGTTGTATCGGAGTGCCTCTTCCTTGTAATTTTTGGCAGAACTTACACTTTATATACAAGTAAATATACAGGAAAGAATGTTTCCTAACAATTTTATCTTTGGTTTTGTGTGTATTATTGTCAGTCTTTAAAAGTGGTGTACTACTCGTACAACATCGTTCCCAGCAGCGACCTGGGAGTTCAAGATGCATCCAGACATCCTCCCCATGCTGTTCCTGAACAATTTCAGTGGTGTTTCCATCAATTTCTGCCCTTTTCCTATGAACCTGACACACTCCCCTCTTCAGAGCAGGGGGTACCTGGTTTAATGCTCGGGTTCTCCCATAGATTTTTATTGTGCTTGGGTGCTCTGTAGAGCACCCGAGCATCCCAAAGTGTTCTACCTGAGCACTCGAGCACTTTGGTGCTCGATCAACACTACTACCTACAAGTGTTCGATTGGGTTGAGGCCTGGGGACACTGGGGGCCAATCCAGCACCTCTATTTCATTGTCTTTGAACTATTTATTCACCAAACTCAAAGTATACTTCGGGTCGTTGTCCTGCTGGAGCACTATGTCGTCATTTTCATACCCATAGTACTCGAGTGTATAAAGTAACTCGTCTTGTAGGATACTCACATATAGTTCAGCATTGAGACCACCATCGATCCTGGTCAAGTATGCAGCACCTTTGGCTGGGAAACAACCCCATGTCATCAGGCTTCCTCCACCGAACTTAACAGTTACTACAATTTCTCGATCCATTTGCCCCTTTTTCCCTTGTTTCTTCCAGACCCATTTGCACTCATCAGAGCCCAGTTGTCATGGTGGGGAGTGGGGGAAACTCCCCACTGTATTATGTGGGCTGTTACTAAGCCTGGACAGGGAAAAAGGCGCAGGTCACTTCCTATAGACGCCCTAAACCTTACCCTGATCTCCTGACCATTTAAGCGCCCCCTAAAGGTTGGGGGGCTCATACACTGGAACCTGGATACTTCTGACCCTAACGGTCCCTTTGCATAGGGGTCAGGAAAAGGAGACAACCGATTCCTCAAGGACACAGATGAACCAGAGTCTCCAGTGGCCTAGTAACAGATGGAAGAAAGATAGATAGAGCAGCAACTGAATGGCAGGTAAGCACCAGGTAAAACAACACCACAAGAACAACAAACACTTAACTGCCGCAGAAAAGATGGAACAATGACAACCAAACAACCTGGAACCTCCTGCGAACACTGGATGCAAGCTGGCTCCAGGCAAGGTTGCTCGTAAACTTTAGGTTCACCCCTCCTGGAAACCAATGGGGCCCCCTTCCGGAGCCATAGACAGACAAGGGGATGTATAGCAACCATACCAGGCATAACACCAAAAATGCCAGACAAAGTACACCAAACAAGACATCACCACTAGGGATGAGCGAACCCGAACTGTATAGTTCGGGTTCGTACCGAATTTTGGGGTGTCCGTGACACGGACCCGAACCCGAACATTTTCGTAAAAGTCCGGGTTCGGGTTCGGTGTTCGGCGCTTTCTTGGCGCTTTTTGAAAGGCTGCAAAGCAGCCAATCAACAAGCGTCATACTACTTGGCCCAAGAGGCCATCACAGCCATGCCTACTATTGGCATGGCTGTGATTGGCCAGTGCACCATGTGACCCAGCCTCTATTTAAGCTGGAGTCACGTAGCGCCGCACATCACTCTGCTATGATCAGTATAGGGAGAGGTTGCAGCTGCGACGTTAGGGCGAGATTAGGCAGATTAACTCCTCCAAAAGACTTCATTCTGTGATCGATCTGCAGCTGTGGATCATTGAAGTGCTATTACTGACTTGCTCACTTTTTTGAGGCTGCCCAGAGCGTTTTTAGATCACTTTTTTTCTGGGGTGATCGGCGGCCATTTTGTGACTTGTGGTGCGCCAGCACGAGCTATAACCAAGTGTATTTAACCATCGATAGTGTGGTTATTTTGTGCTATATCCTACATCAGCTGCAGGCTGAGCCTGTGTCACCGAAGTGCATTTAACCATCAACAGTCTGGTTATTTTTTGGCCATATACTACATCAGCTGCAGGCTGAGCCTGTGTCACCCAAGTGCATTTAACCATCAACAGTCTGATTATTTTTTGGCCATATACTACATCAGCTGCAGGCTGAGCCTGTGTCACCCAAGTGCATTTAACCATCAACAGTGTGGTTATTTTTTGGCCATATATTACATCAGGGGCAAGTTGAGCCTGTCACCCAGCGCCTAAAAAATAGACCTGACATTTCAATTCAACCAAATCTGTACTGTTTTAGCTGGTCAAGTTATTTGTATTGACCGTAAAAGCACACTTTTTTTTCTGGGTTGAAAAAGCATTCCCAAATTTGCCATTCTCAAAATAACTAGTTTGTGGTATTTGAGGCCTACTTGAAATCTATCCCAAAAAGAAAATCTTACATTAAAGGTATTGATAGTGTCATTCAGAAAAACCTAAGACACACGCTAGCGTGCTGATAGAAGTGTCATTCTGTGATTAAACCTATACCTGTCACACAGCGCAAAAAAAAACAGGTCTCACATCTCTATTCAACCAAATCTGCACTGTTTTTGCTGGTCAAGTTATTTGTAGTGACCGTAAAAGCAGACTTTTTGTTCTGGGTTGAAAAAGCATTCCCAAATTTCCCATTCTCAAAATAACTAGTTTGTGGTATTTGAGGCCTACTGAAATCTATCCCAAAAAGAAAATCTTACATTGAAGGTATTGATAGTGTCATTCAGAAAAACCTAAGACACACGCTAGCGTGCTGATAGAAGTGTCATTCTGTGATTAAACCTATACCTGTCACACAGCGCAAAAAAAAACAGGTCTCACATCTCTATTCAACCAAATCTGCACTGTTTTTGCTGGACAAGTTATTTGTAGTGACCGTAAAAGCAGACTTTTTGTTCTGGGTTGAAAAAGCATTCCCAAATTTCCCATTCTCAAAATAACTAGTTTCTGGTATTTGAGGCCTACTTAAAATCTATCTTAAAAAGAAAATCTTACATTGAAGGTATTGATAGTGTCATTCAGAAAAACCTAAGACACACGCTAGCGTGCTGATAGAAGTGTCATTCTGTGATTAAACCTATACCTGTCACACAGCGCAAAAAAAAACAGGTCTCACATCTCTATTCAACCAAATCTGCACTGTTTTTGCTGGTCAAGTTATTTGTAGTGACCGTAAAAGCAGACTTTTTGTTCTGGGTTGAAAAAGCATTCCCAAATTTCCCATTCTCAAAATAACTAGTTTGTGGTATTTGAGGCCTACTTGAAATCTATCTTAAAAAGAAAATCTTACATTGAAGGTATTGATAGTGTCATTCAGAAAAACCTAAGACACACGCTAGCGTGCTGATAGAAGTGTCATTCTGTGATTAAACCTATACCTGTCACACAGCGCAAAAAAAAAAACAGGTCTCACATCTCTATTCAACCAAATCTGCACTGTTTTAGCTGGTCAAGTTATTTGTAGTGACCGTAAAAGCAGACTTTTTGTTCTGGGTTGAAAAAGCATTCCCAAATTTCCCATTCTCAAAATAACTAGTTTCTGGTATTTGAGGCCTACTTGAAATCTATCCCAAAAAGAAAATCTTACATTGAAGGTATTGATAGTGTCATTCAGAAAAACCTAAGACACACGCTAGCGTGCTGATAGAAGTGTCATTCTGAGATTAAACCTATACCTGTCACACAGCGCAAAAAAAAACAGGTCTCACATCTCTATTCAACCAAATCTGCACTGTTTTTGCTGGTCAAGTTATTTGTAGTGACCGTAAAAGCAGACTTTTTGTTCTGGGTTGAAAAAGCATTCCCAAATTTCCCATTCTCAAAATTGTGGTGAACGGGAAGAATGAGGAAAACATCTAATAAGGGACGCGGACGCGGACGTGGACATGGTCGTGGTGGTGTTAGTGGACCCTCTGGTACTGGGAGAGGACATGGCCGTTCTGCCACAGCCACACGTCCTAGTGAACCAACTACATCAGGTCCCAGTAGCCAGCAGAATTTACAGCGATATTTGGTGGGGCCCAATGCCGTTCTAAGGATGGTAAGGCCTGAGCAGGTACAGGCATTAGTCAATTGGGTGGCCGACAGTGGATCCAGCACGTTCACATTATCTCCCACCCAGTCTTCTGCAGAAAGCGCACAGATGGCGCATGCAAACCAAGCCCATCGGTCTGTCACATCACCCCCATGCATATCAGGGAAACTGTCTGAGCCTCAAGTTATGCAGCAGTCTCTTATGCTGTTTGAAGACTCTGCTGCCAGGGTTTCCCAAGGGCATCCACCTAGCCCTTCCCCAGGGGTGGAAGAGATAGAATGCACTAACGCACAACCACTTATTTTTCCTGATGATGAGGACATGGGAATACCACCTCAGCACGTCTCTGATGATGACGAAACACAGGTGCCAACTGCTGCGTCTTTCTGCAGTGTGCAGACTGAACAGGAGGTCAGGGATCAAGACTGGGTGGAAGACGATGCAGGGGACGATGAGGTCCTAGACCCCACATGGAATGAAGGTCGTGCCACTGACTTTCACAGTTCGGAAGAAGAGGCAGTGGTGAGACCGAGCCAACAGCGTAGCAAAAGAGGGAGCAGTGGGCAAAATCAGAACACCCGCCGCCAAGAGACTCCGCCTGCTACTGACCGCCGCCAGCTAGGACCGAGCACCCCAAAGGCAGCTTCAAGAAGTTCCCTGGCATGGCACTTCTTCAAACAATGTGCTGACGACAAGACCCGAGTGGTTTGCACGCTGTGCCATCAGAGCCTGAAGCGAGGCATTAACGTTCTGAACCTTAGCACAACCTGCATGACCAGGCACCTGCATGCAAAGCATGAAATGCAGTGGAGTAAACACCTTAAAAACAAGGAAGTCACTCAGGCTCCCCCTGCTACCTCTTCTGCTGCTGCCGCCTCGGCCTCTTCTGCTGCTGCCGCCGCCTCGGCCTCTTCTGCTGCTGCTGCCGCTGCCTCGGCCTCTTCCTCCGCCTCTGGAGGAACGTTGGCACCTGCCGCCCAGCAAACATGGGATGTACCACCAACACCACCACCTGCGTCACCAAGCATCTCAACCATGTCACACGGCAGCATTCAGCTCTCCATCTTACAAACATTTGAGAGAAAGCGTAAATTCCCACCTAGCCACCCTCGATCCCTGGCCCTGAATGCCAGCATTTCTAAACTACTGGCCTATGAAATGCTGTCATTTAGGCTGGTGGACACACACAGCTTCAAACAGCTCATGTCACTTGCTGTCCCACAGTATGTTGTTCCCAGCCGCCACTACTTCTCCAAGAGAGCCGTGCCTTCCCTGCACAAACAAGTGTCCGATAAAATCAAGTGTGCACTGCGCAACGCAATCTGTGGCAAGGTCCACCTAACCACAGATACGTGGACCAGTAAGCACGGCCAGGGACGCTATATCTCCCTAACTGCACACTGGGTAAATGTAGTGGCGGCTGGGTCCCAGGCGGAGAGCTGTTTGGCGCACGTCCTTCCGCCGCCAAGGATCGCAGGGCAACATTCTTTGCCTCCTGTCTCCTCCTCCTCCTACTCAGCTTCCTCCTCCTCTTCTTCCACCTGCTCATCCAGTCAGCCACACACCTTCACCACCAACTTCAGCACAGCACGGGGTAAACGTCAGCAGGCCATTCTGAAACTCATATGTTTGGGGGACAGGCCCCACACCGCACAGGAGTTGTGGCGGGGTATAGAACAACAGACCGACGAGTGGTTGCTGCCGGTGAGCCTCAAGCCCGGCCTGGTGGTGTGCGATAATGGGCGAAATCTCGTTGCAGCTCTGGGACTAGCCGGTTTGACGCACATCCCTTGCCTGGCGCATGTGCTGAATTTGGTGGTGCAGAAGTTTATTCGCAACTACCCCGACATGTCAGAGCTGCTGCATAAAGTGCGGGCCGTCTGTTCGCGCTTCCGGCGTTCACACCCTGCCGCTGCTCGCCTGTCTGCGCTACAACGTAACTTCGGCCTTCCCGCTCACCGCCTCATATGCGACGTGCCCACCAGGTGGAACTCCACCTTGCATATGCTGGACAGACTGTGCGAGCAGCAGCAGGCCATAGTGGAGTTTCAGCTGCAGCACGCACGGGTCAGTCGCACTGTGGATCAGACCCACTTCACCACCAATGACTGGGCCTCCATGCGAGACCTGTGTGCCCTGTTGCGCTGTTTCGAGTACTCCACCAACATGGCCAGTGGCGATGACGCCATTATCAGCGTTACAATACCACTTCTATGTCTCCTTGAGAAAACACTTAGGGCGATGATGGAAGAGGAGGTGGCCCAGGAGGAAGAGGAGGAAGAGGGGTCATTTTTAGCACTTTCAGGCCAGTCTCTTCGAAGTGACTCAGAGGGAGTTTTTTTGCAACACCAGAGGCCATGTACAAATGTGGCCAGACAGGGCCCACTACTGGAGGACGAGGAGGACGAGGATGAGGAGGAGGTGGAGGAGGATGAAGCATGTTCACAGCGGGGTGGCACCCAAAGCAGCTCGGGCCCATCACTGGTGCGTGGCTGGGGGGAAACACAGGACGATGACGATACGCCTCCCACAGAGGACAGCTTGTCCTTACCTCTGGGCAGCCTGACACACATGAGCGACTACATGCTGCAGTGCCTGCGCAACGACAGCAGAGTTGCCCACATTTTAACGTGTGCGGACTACTGGGTTGCCACCCTGCTGGATCCCCGGTACAAAGACAATGTGCCCACCTTACTTCCTACACTGGAGCGTGATAGGAAGATGCGCGAGTACAAGCGCACGTTGGTAGACGCGCTACTGAGAGCATTCCCAAATGTCACAGGGGGACCAGTGGAAGCCCAAGGCGAAGGCAGAGGAGGAGCAAGAGGTCGCCAACGCAGCTGTGTCACGCCCAGCTCCTCTGAGGGCAGGGTTAGCATGGCAGAGATGTGGAAAAGTTTTGTCAACACGCCACAGCTAAGTGCACCACCACCTGATACGGAACGTGTTAGCAGGAGGCAACATTTCACTAACATGGTGGAACAGTACCTGTGCACACCCCTCCACGTACTGACTGATGGTTCGGCCCCATTCAACTTCTGGGTCTCCAAATTGTCCACGTGGCCAGAGCTAGCCTTTTATGCCTTGGAGGTGCTGGCCTGCCCGGCGGCCAGCGTTTTGTCTGAACGTGTATTCAGCACGGCAGGGGGCGTCATTACAGACAAACGCAGCCGCCTGTCTACAGCCAATGTGGACAAGCTGACGTTCATAAAAATGAACCACCCATGGATCCCACAGGACCTGTCCATCCCTTGTGCAGATTAGATATTAACTACCTCCCCTTAACAATATATTATTCTACTCCAGGGCACTTCCTCATTCAATACTATTTTTAATTTTATTTTACCATTATATTGCGGAGCAACCCAAAGTTGAATGAACCTCTCCTCTGTCTGGGTGCCGGGGCCTAAATGTGTGACAGTGGCCTGTTCCAGTGGTGGGTGACGTGAAGCCTGATTCTCTGCTATGACATGAATACAGATTCTGCGCTGACATAAGGCCAGATTCTCTGTTACTGGACCTCTCTCCTCTGCCTGGTTGCCTGGCCTAAATGTGTGACAGTGGCCTGTTCCAGTGGTGGGTGACATGAAGCCTGGTTCTCTGCTATGACATGAAGACAGATTCTGCGCTGACATAAGGCCAGATTCTCTGTTACGGGACCGCTCTCCTCTGTCTGGGTGCCGGGGCCTAAATGTGTGACAGTGGCCTGTTCCAGTGGTGGGTGACGTGAAGCCTGATTCTCTGCTATGACATGAAGACAGATTCTGCGCTGACATAAGGCCAGATTCTCTGTTACGGGACCGCTCTCCTCTGTCTGGGTCCTGGGGCCTAAATGTGTGACAGTGGCCTGTTCCAGTGGTGGGTGACGTGAAGCCTGATTCTCTGCTATGACATGAAGACAGATTCTGCGCTGACATAAGGCCAGATTCTCTGTTACGGGACCGCTCTACTCTGTCTTGGTGCCGTGGCCTAAATGTGTGACAGTGGCCTGTTCCAGTGGTGGGTGACGTGAAGCCTGATTCTCTGCTATGACATGAAGACAGATTCTGCGCTGACATAAGGCCAGATTCTCTGTTATGGGACCGCTCTCCTCTGTCTGGGTGCCTGGGCCTAAATGTGTGACAGTGGCCTGTTCCAGTGGTGGGTGACGTGAAGCCTGATTCTCTGCTATGACATGAATACAGATTCTGCGCTGACATAAGGCCAGATTCTCTGTTACGGGACCTCTCTCCTCTGCCTGGGTGCCTGGGCCTAAATGTGTGACAGTGGCCTGTTCCAGTGGTGGGTGACGTGAAGCCTGATTCTCTGCTATGACATGAAGACAGATTCTGCGCTGACATAAGGCCAGATTCTCTGTTACGGGACCGCTCTCCTCTGTCTGGGTGCCGGGGCCTAAATGTGTGACAGTGGCCTGTTCCAGTTTTGGGTGACGTGAAGCCTGATTCTCTGCTATGACATGAAGACAGATTCTGCGCTGACATAAGGCCAGATTCTCTGTTACGGGACCGCTCTCCTCTGTCTGGGTGCCGGGGCCTAAATGTGTGACAGTGGCCTGTTCCAGTGGTGGGTGACGTGAAGCCTGATTCTCTGCTATGACATGAATACAGATTCTGCGCTGACATAAGGCCAGATTCTCTGTTACGGGACCTCTCTCCTCTGCCTGGGTGCCTGGGCCTAAATGTGTGACAGTGGCCTGTTCCAGTGGTGGGTGACGTGAAGCCTGATTCTCTGCTATGACATGAAGACAGATTCTGCGCTGACATAAGGCCAGATTCTCTGTTACGGGACCGCTCTCCTCTGTCTGGGTGCCGGGGCCTAAATGTGTGACAGTGGCCTGTTCCAGTGGTGGGTGACGTGAAGCCTTATTTTCTGCTATGACATGAAGACTGATTCTGCGCTGACATAAGGCCAGATTCTCTGTTACGGGACCTCTCTCCTCTGCCTGGGTGCCTGGGCCTAAATGTGTGACAGTGGCCTGTTCCAGTGGTGGGTGACGTGAAGCCTGATTCTCTGCTATGACATGAAGACAGATTCTGCGCTGACATAAGGCCAGATTCTCTGTTACGGGACCGCTCTCCTCTGTCTGGGTGCCGGGGCCTAAATGTGTGACAGTGGCCTGTTCCAGTTTTGGGTGACGTGAAGCCTGATTCTCTGCTATGACATGAAGACAGATTCTGCGCTGACATAAGGCCAGATTCTCTGTTACGGGACCGCTCTCCTCTGTCTGGGTGCCGGGGCCTAAATGTGTGACAGTGGCCTGTTCCAGTGGTGGGTGACGTGAAGCCTGATTCTCTGCTATGACATGAATACAGATTCTGCGCTGACATAAGGCCAGATTCTCTGTTACGGGACCTCTCTCCTCTGCCTGGGTGCCTGGGCCTAAATGTGTGACAGTGGCCTGTTCCAGTGGTGGGTGACGTGAAGCCTGATTCTCTGCTATGACATGAAGACAGATTCTGCGCTGACATAAGGCCAGATTCTCTGTTACGGGACCGCTCTCCTCTGTCTGGGTGCCGGGGCCTAAATGTGTGACAGTGGCCTGTTCCAGTGGTGGGTGACGTGAAGCCTTATTTTCTGCTATGACATGAAGACTGATTCTGCGCTGACATAAGGCCAGATTCTCTGTTACGGGACCTCTCTCCTCTGCCTGGGTGCCTGGGCCTAAATGTGTGACAGTGGCCTGTTCCAGTGGTGGGTGACGTGAAGCCTGATTCTCTGCTATGACATGAAGACAGATTCTGCGCTGACATAAGGCCAGATTCTCTGTTACGGGACCGCTCTCCTCTGTCTGGGTGCCGGGGCCTAAATGTGTGACAGTGGCCTGTTCCAGTTTTGGGTGACGTGAAGCCTGATTCTCTGCTATGACATGAATACAGATTCTGCGCTGACATAAGGCCAGATTCTCTGTTACGGGACCGCTCTCCTCTGTCTGGGTGCCGGGGCCTAAATGTGTGACAGTGGCCTGTTCCAGTGGTGGGTGACGTGAAGCCTGATTCTCTGCTATGACATGAAGACAGATTCTGCGCTGACATAAGGCCAGATTCTCTGTTACGGGACCGCTCTCCTCTGTCTGGGTGCTGGGGCCTAAATGTGTGACAGTGGCCTGTTCCAGTGGTGGGTGACGTGAAGCCTGATTCTCTGCTATGACATGAAGACAGATTCTGCGCTGACATAAGGCCAGATTCTCTGTTACGGGAGCGCTCTCCTCTGTCTGGGTGCCGGGGCCTAAATGTGTGACAGTGGCCTGTTCCAGTGGTGGGTGACGTGAAGCCTGATTCTCTGCTATGACATGAAGACAGATTCTGCGCTGACATAAGGCCAGATTCTCTGTTACGGGACCGCTCTCCTCTGTCTGGGTGCTGGGGCCTAAATGTGTGACAGTGGCCTGTTCCAGTTTTGGGTGACGTGAAGCCTGATTCTCTGCTATGACATGAAGACAGATTCTGCGCTGACATAAGGCCAGATTCTCTGTTACGGGACCGCTCTCCTCTGTCTGGGTGCCGGGGCCTAAATGTGTGACAGTGGCCTGTTCCAGTGGTGGGTGACGTGAAGCCTGATTCTCTGCTATGACATGAATACAGATTCTGCGCTGACATAAGGCCAGATTCTCTGTTACAGGACCTCTCTCCTCTGCCTGGGTGCCTGGGCCTAAATGTGTGACAGTGGCCTGTTCCAGTGGTGGGTGACGTGAAGCCTGATTCTCTGCTATGACATGAAGACAGATTCTGCGCTGACATAAGGCCAGATTCTCTGTTACGATACCGCTCTCCTCTGTCTGGGTGCCTGGGCCTAAATGTGTGACAGTGGCCTGTTCCAGTGGTGGGTGACGTGAAGCCTGATTCTCTGCTATGACATGAAGACTGATTCTGTGCTGACATGAAGCCAGATTCTCTGCTATGGCATGAAGACACTGATTCTGTGCTGACATGAATCCAGATTCTTTGCTATTGCATGAAGAGACTGATTCTCTGCTGACGTCAAGCCAGATTCTCTGCTATGGGACCTCTGTCCAATTGATATTGGTTCATTTTTTTTATTTTTTTTTTTATTTTAATTTATTTCCCTATCCACATTTGTTTGCAGGGGATTTACCTACATGTTGCTGCCTTTTGCAGCCCTCTAGCTCTTCCCTGGGCTGTTTTACAGCCTTTTTAGTGCCCAAAAGTTCGGATCCCCATTGACTTCAATGGGGTTCGGGTTCGGGACTAAGTTCGGTTCGGGTTCGGATCCCGAACCCGAACATTTACGGGAAGTTCGGCCGAACTTCTCGAACCCGAACATCCAGGTGTTCGCTCAACTCTAATCACCACACACCCATAACATAAACCCATACCAAACACAACAACAGGTAAGGGTAGGGGATAGAACATAGAAACAAGAAGGTGACATTAATGTTCAAGTAGGATGGCCCTAAGAATGGACAATCTTCTACTGTCCACTGTTCGTACTTTTTTTGCAAACCCGAACAGACGCTTCTCATGAAGATATTGAAGTCGACACTTCTTCACCTTTTTTCGGGCCACCATTCCAGACATGTGCAATGAGTGTCACACAGTGCTTACATGGACATCTGTGATCTCACTATTACAAAGCATACAAGCCACCTCCACTACCGTGTTTGTCGCGCCAGAACTTATAGACCTTGTGATTAGTCGACTTGTTGACTCCGATATTTTGCCTGGACGTCCACTTCTCATCTTTGGAAGTGATGGATTGACGGCATTTCGCATTGTTCCAACTGTCATGGCACTCACATGATGCAGTTTGGCAATTTTCTTGCCGAGATACCGCTATTGATGAGATGGATAATGCTGTTTCTCTTTTCATGGGAAATTTTCTTTATGGCTGCTCCTGGATTCGAACCAGTGACCTTTCACTTGGGAAATAACCTAATAACATACTGAGTTATTTGGAAATGTGAGAACAGGTTGTAATTTGTAGTATACAAGAACAAAAAGATTGTTCCACTATCAGGAGAGCAAAACAGTAACAATGCAGTTACAGGTCAAGAATTTGCATAACTAAATCATATGCTAAATAGTTGCAAGTCCAATTTATGTATGAGATAGCCAAGATGATTGCCTATAAAATGATGGTAGTCACATGTTCCAAGCTGTAGTGGATGGTGAGATATGGAGCCTGAAAGTCAAAAGTTCAAAACATTGTTTTTACCCTTTTGCTCGTCAGTGTAAAGATAAATAATAAGTCCCAACAAAATTATGATGAAAATGTTTGTGGGCACCTTCTGTTCCCCCTCTCTATAGACTGAATATAATGTATATCTACTAGAGATGAGTAAAATTCCCATAATTCGTATGAAGCAGTTGGCACATTCAATTCGGGTCTGAGTAAATTTGACCTGACTATGGGTAAATGGACAGTGGAAACAAACAGCCTGTTTAGAAACACACTGCATTGTCGTTTTTTTAGGAATTAAAAAAAAGTTCCCTTTTGGGACCAGCTGTCCCTGCTGACTTCTGAAATTTGGAATGATCTGTAAAATGGCAAACAATATTCCGAGCGATTCATCCGACACAAATCCCAGTTGATTCATATTTGCTTCAAACCAAAGTTTTTGGAAAACTTTTAAATTCAATTCATTTCAAATTAATTTGCTTATCTCTAATATGTACAAATGTGCCCTTTATTACCTTTCGTCTTTTCTTTATGTGTTACAGTATGTTGAGATGAGAAGACCAAGATGACCAGACAAGGTAAAAAACTTTTTCACTACTTGCAACACCTTAGTGAAGAGTGAAGCAAACATTTTCCCCCAAAAAAAGATGGTCCTCTTTGGATACAAGGGTAGAGGTAAAGAAGGATACATTAGTATTAGAGATGAGCAAATTTCTTGAAATCCGTTTCCGATCCGATTTTTTGCATTTATGGAAAAATTTGGGTGCTAGTCTCCAGTTCAAAATGAAAGGAAAACTGGTGGGGTCATTTATCAAACTAGGGTAAAGTAGAACTGGCTTAGTTGCCCATAGCAACCAATCAGATTCCACTATAGATGAGCGAATTTTTCAAAAATTCAATTCGGCCGGTTCACCGAATTTATAAAAAAAAAGGCTATTTCCGGGCTTTTTAGAGAGCCTTTATAGGGGTGTAGAACACTGGTAGTGAAACAATACTGTGAGTCCGTATGAAATGCAGATGACAGGCGTCGCTCTTAGAATCACTACATACTTCACTTATTTGGGTAGTTACGGGGCCAAAACTGACCAAATAACTCAAGTATCAAATCAGCCTTACAGGTAGATGTTAGCGGCAAGAAGAAGCACACTCCTTTTACACCGTCGTCAGCTGATTCCACATAGATGTTTACAGAACCTGTTCTATTAAACGCTTATAAGGGTACACGCACATGTTCAGGAATCATGTGCAGAGAATCTGCACTGAAATCCGCAGGTGTTCGCAGGCAAATCTGTGCGGTCAATCTGCATCAATTGGTGCAGATTTGCATGCGGATTTGCGTGTGGATTTGTTGCGGATTCGGTGAGGATTTTCCGCATGCAGATTTTTTTAAGTGAATGAAGAAAATCCGGTCAGAAAAAATAAAATTAATTGACATGCTGCAGATTTTAAAATCCGCACCGCAGGTCAAAATCCTCGTGGAAAAAATCTGCATTGCGTGCATTGAGAATTTCAAATTCTCATAGAATAGAATGTACATGACCTACGGTGAGGATTTTCCGCACGCAAATCCGCACGCAATCCTGATCGTAAGCACTTAGCCCAAAAGTAGAGCCCCCCCCGGAGAGAATGGAGAGGGTATCAGCAGTAAGTTTGTGTTGACGTCACTGATTATTTTGCCTTTCCTCTGATCTTTCACAACAATAACACCTCAAAAAACGGATTTTGTCTGTTGAGCATTTGCCTTCACTCGGTCAGCATTTGGTCAGTAATCCATCAGTTTTGCTAATGCCAAAAAAAAAGGAGTGGATCTAAAACAGAGATGACACGTGAACCAAATATTTGCATGTCTTCTGTGTTTTCTACCCACTCCTGCTTTTGGCTACCAATTAATAGGCCAATTCTGATGGGACCATACAGGCCTTAAAGCTGCTACACAGACAGGATCCGTTGTGCGTCTCATTTTTCCTTCCTTCTGACAGATCAGAAGAAGTGTCAAATAAATGATGATGTCAGCCAGGCTAAAAGCCAAAATAGTGGACCAGTCATGAAGTGGGAAAAGGTGGGAACAGCATGAGGAGACCACAGAGTGGCCCAATGACATAGTCTGGAGGTGGAAGTAGTATGAGGAGGCCACCGAGTGGTACAATGACAGAGTCTGTAGGTGGCGGCAGCAGCATTAGGAAAAGGCCACCAAGTGGCACGAATACAGAGTCTGGAGTTGGCGGCAGTATGAGGAGGCCATTGAGTGGCACAATGACCGAGTCTGGAGTTGGCAGCAGTATGAGGAGGCCACCAAGTGGCACAATGACCAATTCTGGAGGTGGCAGCAGCATGAGTAGGTGTCATGGTCCCTCCTGTGAGAGAGGTGGGAAGATCGGATAGACTTGCTGCCAGGTCTCTCTGTTTTCCTCTATGTATGTTGTTGTTTGGCAGGATCTCACCTCTCCTCAGGTGCTGCTCGTTATCAGTAATGAGGCTCTATTTAGAACCGCCTCACACTGCTGACCATGCGATTGATAGTTTCTGCTTGGAGTTGCTAGTGCTGGTTTGTCTTGGGTCTCCTGCTTCTCCATACATCTCTAAGCTAAGTACTTGTTGCCTTTGCTGTTTCTTATTATTTTCTGTGTGTTGTTTCTAGGCCTCAGGGAGACGCAGGTTCCTTCATTCTGGAAGGAACCAGCTGTCTCATCCCCTGCTACCTATACTAGGGCTTGTCAGTTTTGCAGGGCTTTAAGTATCCGGTGTATGAGTATTTCCACCATCAGGATCTGCTCATACTGGCAGGAGTTAGGGAAAGGCCTAGGGATTACTAGGAGGTCACTATCCCTCTTCCTTAGCTTTTGAGGCCTAGATTGTTGTCTATTCGTTGTGGTATGTATTTCCATTCCCCTTAACCTGTGACAGTAGGCCACAGAGTGGCACAATGACAGAGTCTGGAGGTGGCAGCAGCATGAGTAGGCCACAGAGTGGCACAATGACCAAGTCTGAAGGTGGCAGTAGCTTCAGTTGGCCACAGAGTGGCACAACAACAGAGTCTGGAGGTGGCAGCAGCATGAGTAGGCCACAGAGTGGCACAATGCCAGAGTCTGGAGGTGGCAGCAGCAGCATCAGGAGGAGACCACAGAGTGGCACAATGACTGATTCTGGAGGTGGCAGCAGCATAAGTAGGCCACAGAGTGGCACAACGACAGAGTCTGGAGGTGGCAGCAGCAGCATAAGGAGGAGGCCACAGAGTGGCATAACGACAGAGTCTGGAGATGGCAGCAGGATGAGGAAGCCACACAATGGCACAATGACAGAGTGTCGATTGACCAAAATACTTCTGGGGGAACCTGCCTGGCATGAACAGGCCTCTAGTAACTACAGACACTGACAAGACAAAGCGTCAAGATACAGTAGCTTTGAGCCCGGAAGAGTCGCAAAGTTCATAAAGATATGTCACTAAAGATTTTACCGCATATAACCGCAGCACTGACCGCAGAAAAATGTTTATTTTTTGACCGAAATAATTCAATAAAGATTTTACCTCATATAACCGCAGCGCTGACCACTGAATTAATTTTGGTTTTCGAACAAAATACTTCAATAAAGATTTTAACACATATTACTACAGCACTGAACGCTGATTAAAATTTGTTTTTTCACCGAAATACTTCACAAAAGATTTTACTGCTTATTACTACAACGCTGAATGCTGAATAAGATTTGTTTTTCCACCGAAATATGTGACTAAAGAATTTACCGCAAAGAACTGCAGTGCTGAACGCTGAATACAATTAGTTTTTACACTGAAATAAGTCACAAAAGATTTTACCGCATATAATGGTTCACGGAGATGGAGAGGGTGTTTGAATTTCCCCCGCACTATACGGATGTTTCAGAAATGAACTGCTGCTCCTGGGAAGGTCATGGAGCGAACCGGTCATCCGGCATCTATTCGCTCCGCTGAAAGATGATTTTGAAAGTGTGTATTAGCCACACAGGGCCCCACGCTGCAGATTTATCATGGAGACATCATGGAGATTTTACAGCATATAACTACAGCGTTGAACGCTGAATAAAATTTGTTTTTCGACTGCAATACGGCAATAAAGATTTTACCACATGCGGTGAGGAACAGAAGTATTTGAACACACTGCGATTTCTCCCACTTAGAATTCATGGAGGGGTCTGAAATTCTCATTGTAGGTGCATTCCCACTCTGAGAGACAGAATAAAAATAAATAAATCATGAAATCACATTGTCTGATTTTTAAAGAATTTATTTGTCTTGCACTGCTGAACATAAGTATTTGAACACCTGAGAAAATCAGTGTTAATATTTGGTACAGAAGCCTTTGTTTGCAATTACAGAGGTCAAACCTTTCCTATAGTTCTTGACCAAGTTTGCACACACTGCAACAGGAATTTTGGCCCACTCCTCCACACAGATCTCCTGTATATCTGTCAGGTTTTGGGGCTGTCGCTGAGCAACAATGAGTTTCAGCTCCCTCCAAAGATGTTCTATTGAATTTAGGTCTGGAGACTGGCTAGGTCACTACAGAACCTTGATATGCTTCTTACGGAGCCACTCCTTGGTTACCCTGGCTGTGTGCTTCGGGTCATTGTCATGTTGGAAGACCCCGCCACGACCCATCTTCAATGCTCTGAGGGAAGGAGGTTGTTGCTCAAAATCTCACAACAAATGGCCCCATTCATCCTCTCCTTAATACAGCGCAGTCGTCCTGTCCCCTTCACAGAAAATCACCCCCAAAGCATGATGTTACCACCACATGCTTCACAGTATGGATGGTGTTCTTGAGATGCAACTCATCCTTCTTTTTCCTCCAAACACGACGAGTGAAGTTTAGACCCAAAAAGTTCTACTTTGGTCTCATCTGACCACATGACTTTCTCCCATGCCTCCTCTGGATCATCCAGATGGTCATTGGCAAACTTCAGATGGGCCTGGACATGTGATGACCTGAGCAGGGGAACCTTCCATGCAATACATTATTTGAAACCATGACCAGAGATATAATGATCCCCACTCTTTGATTCTCGTCACCAGATGAAATCGGCCGCAGACGAAAATACAACCTGCAGGACTCCCTGAACCGAATAAAGTCATCACCACCCCCTGAGAACCTATCAGGGAGAGCGACTTTAGGCACTAAGCAAACTTGATTTCCTATAACGGCGCCAGATGCCAGAGCATTCTGACACCGTGCAACAGTACTGCGGAGGTCAGCAACCTCCAGCAATAATCCCTGCATGCGATCAACCAAAGCATCCATAGCCTCCATTTGGCAAACAGCAGGTAAATGACAGTTTCCTGGCGGGTTATAATGTCACGATAGGTAGGAAAGTGGGGAAAGAATCAAACACAGGAAAACAAACAGAACAAATGACTAGTCCCAAAAGCTAGGGAGAAAAGGGTCACCTCCTAGCGATCCCTAAAAGTTTTCCCTAAACTGCTGTCCCCATGTGCATACCCTAATGGTGGATATGCACATGCCCTCGTGCCTAAACCTATACACCCTGGGCAAACCCTAAGCTATAGGAAAAAGGGAAGCGGCAACCTGCTTCTGCAAACTCGGAGGAAGCAAGCGACTCCCTAGAGGCCTAGATAAAAGACACAATGGGAAATAACGGAGAGGACTTATCTAGAGCAGAACTGGAGCAGACAATCCACCACACATCCAGAGCTCACAGGAAAGAACTATAAACTGCATAGGCCATTGGGGGGAGGAGGGATAAATAGCCTCACTAACAATCAAACCCAGTACACCTAAGGGAAGGTGGATCCAGCTCAAACCCTAACCAAAACAAACAAAGAAGTCAGACATGAGCAGCCAGTCTGACAGACCTCCGCACATTCACAGGGCAAGGCGTGACAGATACCCCACGAGGTGAGATCTTGCATGGATCCCCAGTCCTAGAGAGACTGACAGTCGTTTTTATCCTCTTCCATTTTCTAACAATTGCTCCAACAGTTGATCTATTTTCACCAAGCTGCTTGGCAATTGCCCTGTAGCCCTTTCCAGCCTTGTGGAGGTCCACAATTTTGTCTCTGGTGTCTTTTGACAGCTCTTTGGTCTTGCCCATGGTAGTAGTTGGCGTCTGACTGACTTTGAAGTGAACAGGTGTCTTTAACCACCTCAGCTCCCCTAGCTTAAACACCATTAATGACCAGACCACTTTTTACAATTCTGCACTACACTACTTTCACGGTTTATTGCTCGGTCATACAACTTTCCACCCAAATGAATTTTTCCTCCTTTTCTTCTCACTAATAGAGCTTTCATTTGGTGGTATTTCATTGCTGCTGACATTTTTACTTTTTTTTATATTAATCAAAATTGACCGAAATTTTTGCAAAAAAATTACATTTTTCACTTTCTGTTGTAATTTTTTTTTAAATAAAACTACATTTCTATATAAATTTTTCTCTAAATTTATTGTTCTACATGTCTTTGATAAAAAAAAAATTAATAAGTGTATATTTATTTGTTTGAGTAAAAGTTAAAGCGTTTACAAACTATGGTGCAAAAATTTGAATTTACGCACTTTGACTTTCTGAGCACCTGTCATGTTTCCTGAGGTTCTACAATGCCCAGACAGTAGAAACACCCCACAAATGACCCCATTTCAGAAAGAAGACACCCTAAGGTATTCACTGGTGGGCATAGGGGGTTCATGGAAGTTTTTATTTTTTGTCACAAGTTATTTTTCTTACAAAGTCTCATATTCCACTAACTTGTGACAAAAATTAAATTTTACATGAACTCACCATACCCCTCACGGAATACCTTGGGGGTGTCTTCTTTCTAAAATGGGGTCACTTGTGATGTATTTATACTGCCCTTGCATTTTAGGGGCCCTAAAGTGTGAGAAGTAGTTTGGAATCCAAATGCGTAAAAATGCCCTGTGAAATCCTAAAAGTACTCATTGGAATTTGGGCCCTTTGCGCACCTAGGCTGCAAAAAAGTGTCACACATGTGGTATCGCCGTACTCAGAAGAAGTAGGGCAATGTGTTTTGGGGTGTATTTTTACATATACCCATGCTGGGTGAGAGAAATATCTCTGTAAAAGACAACTTTTCCCATTTTTTTATACAAAGTTGTCATTTTACAGAGATATTTCTCACACACAGTATGGGTATATGTAAAAATACACCCCAAAACACATTGCACTACTTCTCCTGAGTACGGCGATACCACATGTGTAACCCGTTTTTGCAGCCTAGGTGCACAAAGGGGCCCAAATTCCAATGAGTATCTTTAGAATTTCACAGGGCATTTTTTACGCATTTGGATTCCAAACGACTTCTCACGCTTTAGGGCCCCTAAAATGCCAGGGCAGTATAAATACCCCACAAGTGACCCCATTTTGGAAAGAAGACAACCCAAGGTATTCCGTGAGGGGCATGGCGAGTTCCTAGAATATTATTTTTTTTGGCACAAGTTAGCGGAATATGATTTTTTTAAAAAAATTTTTTTTACAAAGTCTCATATTCCACTAACTTGTGACAAAAAATAAAATTTTACATGAACTCGCCATGCCCCTCACGAAATACCTTGGGGTATCTTCTTTCCAAAATGGGGTCACTTGTGGGGTATTTATACTGCCCTGGCATTTTAGGGGACCTAAAGCGTGAGATGTAGTTTGGAATCCAAATGCGTAAAAAATGCCCTGTGAAATCGTAAAGATACTCATTGGAATTTAGGCCCCTTTGCGCACCTAGGCTGCAAAAAAGTGTCACACATGTGGTATCATCATACTCATACTCATAAGAAGTAGGGCAATGTGTTTTGGGGTGTATTTTTACATATACCCATGCTGGGTGAGAGAAATATCTCTGTAAAAGACAACTTTTCCCATTTTTTTTTATACAAAGTTGTCATTTTACAGAGATATTTCTCTCACCCAGCATGGGTATATGTAAAAAGACACCCCAAAACACATTGCCCTACTTCTCCTGAGTACGGAGATACCACATGTGTGACACTTTTTTGCAGCCTAGGTGCGCAAAGGGGCCCAAATTCCAATGAGTACCTTTTAGGAGGGCATTTTTAGACATTTGGATTCCAGACTTCTTCTCACGCTTTAGGGCCCCTAAATTGCCAGGGCAGTATAAATACCCCACATGTGACCCCATTTTGGAAAGAAGACACCCCAAGGTATTCCGTGAGGGGCATGGCGAGTTCATAGAATATTTTTTTTTTGGCACAAGTTAGCGGAAATAGTTTTTTTTTTTTTTCTCACAAAGTCTCCCTTTCCGCTAACTTGGGACAAAAAGTTCAATCTTTCATGGACTCAATATGCCCCTCAGTGAATACCTTGGGGTGTCTTCTTTCCAAAATGGGGTCATTTGTGGGGTGTTTGTACTGCCCTGGCATTTGAGGGTCTCCGCAATCATTACATGTATGGCCAGCATTAGGAGGTTCTACTATTCTCCTTATATTGAGCATACGGGTAATGAGATTTTTTCTTTCCGTTCAGCCTCTGGGCTGAAAGAAAAAATGAACGGCACAGATTTCTTCATTCGCATCAATCAATGTGGATGAAAAAATCTCTGCCAAAAAATGTGCAAAAAAAAAAAAAGGAGGGGAAAGGCATCTGCCAGGACATAGGAGCTCCGCCCAACATCCAAACCCACTTAGCTCGTATGCCCTGGCAAACCCGATTTCTCCATTCACATCAATCGATGTGGATGTATAAATCATTGCCGGAATCTTTTTTTTTTTTATAAAAAACATTTGCCAAAGCATATGAACACCGCCCCTCAGCTCATAAGCCTCGGCAAAAGTATTTTTTTTACTGCATAGGAGAAATCTCGTCTTGCAGCGCCGCATACACCGACTTTGTGTAAACTGACAGCAGCGCAATGCTTCTGTCAGAATGCACATCAGTGCTGCAGCTGGTTGATCGCTTGGTCCACCTAGAAGGTAAAAAAAAAAAAACAGGCCGCAACGCAATAGATTTATTAACATTAACTTTATATAACATTTGAACAGAACATTAACTTTTATAAACTTTATTGAACTTTTGGAACATTAACTTTTTTGCTTACCTGTGATTTTTTTTTTTTTACCTTTAGAGGTCAAACCTCTCCTTCCCCATGGGACAATGTGCAAAGCGCAAAGCGCCCAGAGATGTGGCGAAGTACATTATGCACTTTGTCCCAGGTGAAAGGAGAGGTTTGCAGCAGCTCTGTGTGAAAGGGCCCTAAGACCCCTGTGTGCCTGTCCTGTGTCACGCAATCCTTATACTAAGTGTACCTGTGTGTGGTACTTCAGGAAACACTCCCCTAAGCATAGGGCAGGGTGGTCAGGGCAGTCAGGACAGAAATAGCGGGTGTCACACCTTATTCCATTCCTGCTACAGACACAACATCTTTTTCGGGGTGACGCTTGGTTTGAGGTACCAGCAACGACATTGGGGAAATGTCGCTCGTGTAGACGGCTCAATACACTGGTGGTTGGGGCCACTGAACCTCCTGGATACAGGAGGTTCTCGATGATCTCTTCCTGAAATTTGAGGAAGGATCTTGTTCTCCCAGCCTTACTGTAGAGAACAAAACTATTGTACATAGCCAATTGAATTAGGTATACAGACACCTTCTTATACCAGCGTCTGGTCCTGCGGGAGAGTAAATAAGGAGCCAACATCTGGTCATTGAAGTCCACCCCTCCCATGAGCAAATTATAGTCGTAAACCAAGAGGGTCTTTTCAATGACACTGGTTGCCCGTTCTATTTGGATTTTCGTGTCTGCGTGAATGGAGGAGAGCATGTAAACGTCACGCTTGTCTCTCCATTTCACCGCGAGCAGTTCTTTATTACACAAGGCAGCCCTCTCCCCCCTTGCAAGACGGGTGGTAACAAGCCGTTGGGGGAAGCACCGGCGACTAGGTCGCGCGGTGCCACAGCAGCCAATCTGTTCTAGAAACAAATGCCTGAAGAGGGGCACACTTGTGTAGAAATTGTCCACATAAAGGTGGTACCCCTTGCCAAATAAGGGTGACACCAAATCCCAGACTGTCTTCCCACTGCTCCCCAGGTAGTCAGGGCAACCGACCGGCTCCAGGGTCTGATGTTTACCCTCAGAGACACGAAATTTGTGCGTATAGCCTGTGGCCCTTTCACAGAGCTTATACAATTTGACCCCATACCGGGCGCGCTTGCTTGGAATGTATTGGTGGAAGCCAAGGCGCCCGGTAAAATGTATCAGGGACTCGTCTATGCAGATGTCTTGCTCAGGGGTATACAAATCTGCAAATTTGGTGTTAAAGTGGTCTATGAAGGGCCGAATTTTGTGGAGCCGGTCAAAAGCTGGGTGGCCTCTGGGACGGGAGGTGCTGTTATCACTAAAGTGCAGGAAACGCAGGATGGTCTCAAATCGTGTCCTGGACATGGCAGCAGAGAACATGGGCATGTGATGAATTGGGTTCGTGGACCAATATGACCGCAATTCAGGCTTTTTTATCAGGCCCATGTTGAGGAGAAGGCCCAGAAAAGTTTTAAGTTCGGAAACTTGGACGGGTTTCCACCGGAAAGACTGGGCATAAAAGCTTCCCGGGTTGGCGGCTATAAATTGAGTGGCATACTGGTTTGTTTCTGCCGCGACTTAGTCCAAGAGCTCTGCAGTGAAGAACAGCTCAAAAAACCCCAGTGCCGATCCGATCTGAGCTGTTTTAACCCGAACTCCAGACTGGGCGGTGAAAGGGGGAACTACTGGTGTGGCTGAAGATGGGGGCTGCCAATCAGGGTTTGCCAGCACCTCAGGGACTCTAGGGGCTCTACGGGCCTGTCTGTGCGGTGGCTGCGACGGGGGAACTACTGCACGTGCCACCGTACCAGCTTCAACTGCCCTTCTGGTGCTCGCCACTTCACCATGTTTTACAGCATGGTGAAGTGGCGCTGCTGGTGTATGCATCACCACGTAATCTGACAGCGCTAGCCCCACTCTGCTGCCCTTGAAGCGGATCCTGCACAACCTGTGGTCTAGCAACACGGGGCCGGGTACGCCTGGCGGTATCAGGGACCTCAACCTCATCGTCCGAACTTTGGGTCAGACTGCCACTGCTTTCTACAGGTTCGTATTCTCACACGCTGGATTCGTCAGATGAGGGTTCCCATTCCTCATCCGACTGGGTCAGAAGCCTGTAGGCCTCTTCAGAAGAATACCCCTTACTTGCCATTTGGTCAACTAAATTTAGGGGGTATTCCCTGAGACTACCCAAGAAAAAAAGCAAGCCTGTCTTACAAATGGGAGGTAGCGAAGTACAGGAAGCCGCTGCGATTGCTAAAAAATATCAAAACAGATTTTTTTTTATCGCCGCAGCGCTTGTGTAGTGATTGTGCAGTGATAAAAAAAAAATATATATTTTGTCACTGCGGCGGGGCGGGCGTGGGTGAATGCACGTGAGGGGCGACCGATCAGGCCTGATCGGGCAAACACTGCGTTTTGGGTGGAGGACGAGCTAAGGTGACACTAATACTATTATAGATCAGACTGTGATCAGTTCTGATCACTTACAGATACTATAAAGTACCAATGCTGATTAGCGATACGCTAATCAGCGAATCAGTGAATCAGTGACTGTGGTGCGGTGCGATGGGCTGGGCGCTAACTGAAGGGGCCTAAACTAACCTAAACCTAACAGTCAATACTGGTGGGGAAAAAAAAGTGACAGTTTACACTGATCACTTTTTTCACTTTCACTAGTGATTGACAGGGGTGATCAAGGGGTTAATTGGGGTGATGGGGGGGGGTGATCTTGGGCTAAATATGTTGTGTTTGGTGTACTCACTGTGATCTGTGCTCTCTGCTGGGACCAACCAACGAAAAGGACCCAGCAGAGAGCACAGAAGCCATTTAACACATTATATTTATAAATATAATGTGTTATATGGCTTTTGGTTCATTTATTTAAAAGTCACCAACCTGCCAGCGCTGATCATTGGCTGGCAGGCTGATGACCAACTCCTTCTGAAACTTTTGCCGGCCCGCACTGCGCATGTGTGGGCCGAATATGCGCGTAATCTCGAGTCTCGCGATATGACGCGTAGATGCATCAACGAGGAATAACCCGGCCGCCCGCAGGACGCATCCCTGCATTAGGCAGTCGGGAGCTGGTTAAAGAGCTCAGACAGGTGCTACTAAGTTAGATTAATGAGTGGAGTAGAGTGTAACGGTCGCGTACACACACACACAGGGGGGAGGGAAGTGACCACTGCGCTCCACCCTTACCCCTGGCCCTGCCTACTTGCCTCGCGAGTCCTAATGACAGGGGACAACTGGACGGCAATCCGTAACTTGGAATAAGTGCAGGGATGACAGACAGACAAACAACAGGACGTGAACGGACCGAGTCAATACCAGGAAAGCTACAAAGTACAAATGGAGCAAGCAGAGAATTGTCAGGAGAAGCCGGGGTCATAAATACCAGGAGAGACGTGAAGTACCAAAGGAGTCAGCAGAGGAACGTCAGGAGGAGGCCGGGGTCAGAATACCAGGATAGCAGCAAAGTACACAAGGAGCAGGCAGAGGATCGTCAGGAATTCAGCAGGAGGTAAGTACGCCAGGAAAGACCAAATCACAGGTGGAACTTAAATTAACAGGCAACCTGTGGCCAGCAGGCTGCCTGTATTTATAGTGGGGAGTGAGGGTCATGTGATGTGGCCAGCGTCACATGACCGACAGACCAACCAGTCGAGCACTGAGTGATCAGCTCGGCGCTCAAGGCAGACTAGGAGCAGGGAGCCACCAAGCTAGTAAAGCCACCCTGGGAATGAGGTCAAACACAGATCCTCATTCCCAAAGCTAAGCAACAGGTCTGCGGGTAATGGGGGACCGAGTGCACCTTCGGAACCCCGTTACATAGAGGTAGACTTTTTAAAGGCATAGTAACAGGTCTTTGAGAGAAAGAATTCTTGCTGTTTCTCAGGTGTTCAAATACTTATGTTCAGCAGTGTAAGGCCTCATGCACACGACCGTATTTTTTTGCGGTCCGCAAAACGGGGTTCCGTTTTCCCGTGATCCGTGACCGTTTTTTCGTCCGTGCGTCTTCCTTGATTTTTGGAGGATCCACGGACATGAAAAAAAAGTCGTTTTGGTGTCCGCCTGGCCGTGCGGAGCCAAACGGATCCGTCCTGAATTACAATGCAAGTCAATGGGGACGGATCCGTTTGACGTTGACACAATATGGTGCCATTTCAAACGGATCCGTCCCCATTGACTTTCAATGTAAAGTCTGGAGTCCCTTTTATACCATCAGATCGGAGTTTTCTCCAATCCGATGGTATATTTTAACTTGAAGCGTCCCCATCACCATGGGAACGCCTCTATGTTAGAATATACTGTCGGATATGAGTTAGATCGTGAAACCTCATTTCCGACAGTATATTCTAACACAGAGGCGTTCCCATGGTGATGGGGACGCTTCTAGTTAGAATATACTACAAACTGTGTACATGACTGCCCCCTGCTGCCTAGCAGCATCCGATCTCTTACAGGGGGCCGTGATCAGCACAATTAACCCCTCAGGTGCCGCACAAGTACAAGATTCATACTTACCTGGGAGCTGCGATGTTCGTGTCCGGCCGGGAGCTCCTCCTACTAGTAAGTGACAGTTCATTTAGCAATGCGCCGCACAGACCTGTCACTTACCAGTAGGTGGAGCTCCCGGCCGGACACGAACATCGCAGCAGCAGCCAGCAGCAGGTAAGTATGAATCTTCTACTATTGTACTATTGCTAAGTAACCATGGCAACCAGGACTGTAGTAGCGTCCTGGCTGCCATGGTTACCGATCGGAGCCCCAGCGATTAAACTGGGACTCCGATCGGAACTCCGCTGCCACCAATGATGGGGGGGGGGAGATGGGAGGCCGCACACTGGCCACCAATGTTGTTAATGCTATAGAGGGAGGGGGGGCCGATGGGGGGCGCACACTGTGCCACCAACGAATTATTACAATAGAGGGAGGGAGGGGGGGGCGCACACTGTGCCACCAACGAATTATTACAATAGAGGGAGGGGGGGCCGCACTGGCCACCAACCTATTATTACAATAGAGGGGGGGGGCCGCACTGGCCACCAATAATATTCAAACTGGGGAGGGGGGGGGAGGGTCTGCCCCCTGCTGCCTGGCAGCCCTGATCTCATACAGGGGGCCGTGATCAGCACAATTAACCCCTTCAGGTGCCGCACCTGAAGGGGTTAATTGTGCTGATCACGGCCCCCTGTAAGAGATCGGGTGCTGCCAGGCAGCAGGGGGCAGTCTTGTACACAGTTTGTAGTGTATTCTAACTAGAAGCGTCCCCATCACCATGGGAACGCTTCTGTGTTAGAATATACTGTCGGTTCTGAGTTTTCACGAAGTGAAAACTCAGCTTTGAAAAAGCTTTTATGCAGACGGATCTTCGGATCCATCTGTATAAAAACTAACCTACTGCCACGGATCACGGACACGGATGCCAATCTTGTGTGCATCCGTGTTCTTTCACGGACCCATTGACTTGAATGGGTCCGTGAACCGTTGGCCGTGAAAAAAATAGGACAGGTCATATTTTTTTCACGGCCAGGAAACACGGATCACGGATGCGGCTGCAAAACGGTGCATTTTCCGATTTTTCCACGGACCCATTGAAAGTCAATGGGTCCGCGAAAAAAAACGG
This sequence comes from Bufo bufo, assembly GCF_905171765.1. Taxonomy (NCBI): domain Eukaryota; kingdom Metazoa; phylum Chordata; class Amphibia; order Anura; family Bufonidae; genus Bufo; species Bufo bufo. The sequence goes on from NC_053389.1 coordinate 285,542,894, forward strand.
AAAACGGCACAACGGCCACGGGTGCACACAACGGTCGTGTGCATGAGGCCTAAGACAAATAAATTCTTTAAAAATTATACAATGTGATTTTCAGATTTTTTTATTTATTCTGTCTCTCAGAGTGGGAATGCACCTACAATGTGAATTTCAGACCCCTCCATGATTCCTAAGTGGGAGAACCTGCAAAATTGCAGGGTGTTCAAATACTTCTGTTCCTCACTGTATAACTGCAGCGCTGAACGCTGAAAAAATTAGTTTTTTCACCGAAATACATCACAAAAGATTTTGCCACATATACGGTAACTGCAGTGCTGAACACAATTTTTTTTCCACCGAAATACATCAATAAAGATTTTTCCGCAGCTGAACGCTAAATAAGATTTGTTTTTCTACCAAAATATGTCACAAAAGATTTTACCACATATAACTGCGACCGAAATACGTCAATTAAGATTTTACCACATATAACGAAGTAAGGAGATGAATATGGTGTTCGGATTCCCCCCGCACTATTCGGACATCTCAGAAATGAACCACTGCTCCTGGGAAGGTCATGGTCATATTCGCTCCTCTGAAGGATGATTTTGAAAGTGTGTAGAAGCCACACGGGATCCCCACGCTGCAGATTTATCAGGGAGACATCATGGAGATTTTATCGCATATAACCGTAGCGCTGACAGCTGAATAAATTTTGTTTTTCGACCGAAATACTTCAATAAAGATTTTACCACATATAACCCCCGCACTGACTGACTGCTACCGCCACTACTTCCGTGAACCCCTGCACCACTACTTTTTGGGTAGGTAGGCTGCTGCGAAGCAGGTGCCCTACCCCGGGAACACATTTAGCTCCCGACCTCCCACTGCTGCCACCCTGCTGACTCCCAGCCATGCTTTCAAGACATATAACCGCTGACATGAACTGAGAATATATTTTTCTTTCTGTATTGAAATTGGCCACTAAACACTTTCAAGACATATAACCGCCGCCAACATGAACTGAGAATGTATTTTTCTTTTTGTACTGAAATAAGCCGCTAAACGCTTTCAACACATATAACCGATGTCGACGTGAACTGAGAATGCATTTTACTGTTTGTACTGAAATAGGCCACTAAACGCTTTCAACACATATAATCGCTGCCGACGTGAACTGAGAATGTAATTTTCTTTTTGTACTGAAATATAAAATAACACATATAACCGCTGCACTGACTGACTGCTACCGCCGATACTTCCATGAACCCCTGCACCACTACTTCCCGGGTAGGTAGGGTGCTGCGAAGCAGGTGCTCTACCCCTGGCATGTTTGGCTCCCGACCTCCCAATGCTGCCACCCTACTGACTCCCAGCCATGCTTTCAACACATTTAACCGCCGATGTGAACTGAGAATCAATTTTTCTTTTTGTACTGAAATAGGTCAGTAAACGCTTTCAGCAGAAATAAATGCACCAGTGAAGTGTGTATATATTTATCTTTCTATACTGAAATAGGCCACTGAACGCTTTTGCCACAAATAAGTGCACCAGTGATGTGCATATATTTTTTTCTTTCTGTACTGAAATACGACACTAAACCCTTTTTGCCACAAATAACTGCACCAGTAAAGTGCGTATATTTTTTCTTTCTATAACAAAATAGGCAACTGAACGCTTTTGCCACAAATAAGTGCACCAGTCAGGTGCGTATATATTTTTCTTTTTTTACTGTAATACGCCCCTATACGCTTTCAACAGAAATAACTGCAGAAGTGAACTGAGATAATGGTTCACACAACAACGGCAACACCAGTCACCGTTAACCGCACCGTTAACAGAATCTCTTCTTTCACCCTTCCTCCGGAGGACAAGCATGCACGCCAGAAAAACAGCAGGCAACAAATGCTTAACTCTCTTCCGAAGGCAACAAACAGAGTAGCCTTAGCCTGTCACGTTGGGGAGTGGGGGAAGGAGCAGGCAGGGTAGCAACTAGGCCAGGGACCGGGACAAAGGGAGCAGGTCACCTCCTAATGCCACCCTAATCCTCGCCCTGACTCCTAACCGTGTGAGCGGACCTGGAAGGTAGGACGGCTCATACCCAGGAACCCTGAGTCTCCCTGATAATCCTTCAAATAGAGAAAGGGCAGAGATGACCTGTTCATCCCAGACACGGATGAACGGGAGTCTCACCGGCCAAGCTGCAAGGAAAGGGACAGACAGTGCACAGCTTTTTAATCGGCAGATAAGAACCCAGAAACAACATGCACTTACCTGCCACAGCAACGGGACAACTGGAGCCCCATGCTGACAGGATGCATGGCGGCCCCCAGCAGAGCTGCACACTGACAAGTGGTTCCCCCTCCAGGGAACCCTGACACCCCTTTCTGGAGGTGACAACAGATAGACAGGGGGATGTCTAGCAAACATGCTGGACAACAAACACCACCAGACATGTAACATCAACTAGACATCAAACACCAACCCATACAAACAACACTACACAGAGACATAATAGGAAGGGAAGGTGACATGTCCCACTAGGTGGCGCTCACTGGAAGATGGCAAATCCAGACCAGGAGCATAACTCCAGCACACACCAAGGCTGGAGTACAACTGACTCCTGGCCTCCAGCCACAGGTATAAGAAGCACCTAGTGACCACACCCAGAAAGGTGGTTAACCCCTCACGCACCAGCCAGGGAAGGAACAAGGGAAACAGGAGCAGATCACACACATGCCAATCACCACACGTTGCACCTGGCAACGGCATGCATGGCAACGTGTCACGGCACACCACACCAAGACCTTGACACTGCCGTGACATCCACCTTGCACATGCTGTAGAAACTGTGCAAGCAACAACAGGCAATAGTGGAGTTTTAGCTGCAGCAATTATGGGTGAGTCGTTCTGCGGAACAGCACCACTTCACCACCAACGAGTGGGCCTCCATGCAGGATGTCTGTGCCGTGTTGATGCGGGACGTGTGTGCCATGTTGCACATGGCCAGTCCTGATGATAGTTATCTTCGTTACTATCCCACTTCTATGCCTCCTTGAAAAAATTCTTCAGGCAATGATGGATTAGGTGGTTGCACAGGATCATTCCCACGATTATCAGGCCAGTAGTGCACACGTGACTCGAAGGGTGGGTTCCTGCACCAACAGCGACCAAGTAAACAACTGTCCAGCCAGGGCACAGTTTTTGAGGATTAGGATGATGATGATGAGGAACCGTGTTCACAGCCGGTTGGCACCCAAACCAGCTCACGGGCATCAATGGAGCATGGCTGTGGGGATACAGAGGACACAGACAATTGCCTCCCACCGAGGACAGCTTTTCGTTGCCTCTGGGCAGCCTGGCACATATGTGCGAGTACATGATGCAGTGCTTGCGCAACAACTGCTGAGTTGCCCTGATTGTTACCAGTGCTGATTACTCATGGCCACCCTGCTGGATCCCCGCTACAAGGACAACATGCTGTTCTTACCTCCGTCACTGGAGCATGAATACAAGCGCATGCTGGAAGATGCACTACTGACGGTGTTCCCACTTGACAGCAGTGGCTCAGTGGAAGCACAAGGCGGAGGAGAAGGAAGTCGCCAACGCAGCTGGGGCACCGACACCACCTCAGAAGATAGGGTTAGCATGACTGAAATGTGGAAAAGCTTTCGTCAGCACACCAGAACATCTAGCACCACCATCTGATACAGGCCTTCTTAGCAGGAGGCAGTGTTTTATGTACTGGGTCTGCCCCATTCAACTTCTGAGTCTCCAAATTGGACATATGGCATGAGCTTGCACTTTACGCCTTGGAGGTGCTGGCCTGCTCTGCGGCAAGTGTATTTTCCTAACGTCTGTTTAGCACAACAGGGGTTGTGATCACGGACAGGTGCATCTGCCTGTCCACAGCCAGCGTGGACAAGCTCACGTTCATTAAAATAAACCAGGCAGGGATACCACAGGACTTGTTTATACCTTGTTCTGAGTAGAGAAGTATACCGGTCGCACCCAGCCGTTGTTATACTCCAGCGCAGTTTGTTCTGTTTGCCATTTCTCAATCTTTTAAGGCCTCCCCGAATAAATAAAAATGAAAAAAGAAAGAAAGAAAATTAATAAATAAATTAAAAAAACAACAACACAAAAACAATGTTGGCTTCCTCCTCTGCCTCTTCCACCTCCACTGCCATGTCCACCTCCTCTTCCACTCGGACCTCCACCTCCTGGCTCAAGATTATTTGTTACATTGGCAGAGTAGAGAAGTATACCGGACACACCCAGCCATTGTTAAACTCCAGCGCAGTTTGTTTATTCTTTTGCCATTTCCCAATGTTTGGAGACCTTCCAAAAAAAAAAGAAAAAAATGAAAAAAAATAAAAAAGAAAAAACATTAAAATAAACCCCACAAAAACAGTGTTGGGTACCTCCCACACCTTCTCTGCCTCTTCCACCTACACCGCTACGTCCACCTCCTCCTCCTCTCGGACGTTCACCTCCTGGTTCAAGATTATTATTTTATATTATATTATACACTGGCTGAACTCCAAAAAATGGCTATAGGTCACATACAGAATTAACAGACATATAAAAAAAATCTAAAGAAAATGTAAGAAAAAAATTCAAAATAACCCCTCCACACACACAAAAACAGTGTTGGGTACCTCTCCTCCACCTCTTCCAGCTTTAAAAAAAAAAAAATATTCTATGTTATTTTAAGTCATTTCCCTGTCCACATTTGTTTGCAGGGCAATTGTATTGCTCTTTCCCCCATTGTACTTCCTTTTGCATCCCTCTAGCCCAGGCATCCTCAAACTGCGGCCCTCCAGCTGTTGTAAAACTACAACTTCCACAATGCCCTGCTGTATGCTGATACCTGTAGGCTGTTCGGGCATGCTGGGAGTTGTAGTTTTGCAACAGCTGGAGGGCCGCAGTTGGAGAATGTCTGCTCTAGCCCTTTCTATTACTATTTTACAGCCATATTACAGCACCAAAGTTCGGGTCCCCTTTGACTTCAATGGGGTTAGGTGTTCGGGTTCAAATTCGGGTCAAGTTTGAGTACCCAAACCAAACTTTGAAACAAAGTTCGGCCGAAGCCATTGAATCCGTTCATCACTAATTATAATTGATCTCTAATCTGTATGTACTTTATATTTCTCTATATATGTACAGAATATTAATGTATGTTTGCCATATATGTATAAAAATGGCACAGAATTGAAAAAAGCTTGATGACACAGGCTTTTATCAGTCTCAGATCATTTTTCTTGCAGATGTCTGTCTGAACTAGTCCTACAGTTGTCTTGCCCTTTCATAAAATATCAAGCTAATGGAGCCAGCTGTATGTGCTTGTCACCTCCTGAGGTTACCTACGCATCACTTTACAATCTGAAAGGTCTATTCTCAGCAGAGATGACTGGACATTGCTACTTCCATGCTTCAAAGAATCCTTGACTGCTACAACAGTCCCAAATCAACCAATATTTGCACATATCATGCAGTTCCGCTCACCTGCCCGGCCCCATTTGGCTGACTCTGGGAATGGTTGCTTAGCAACAAGGCGAAGCATCCACCCCCATGCACTAAAGCTTCCCTTAGCTCATGATTAGGTCTGACAGCTGCAGTATTAACCCTCTAATCACCACAGTAACATTGGATTGCTTTATTGCAGAATCATTATATATAGGCAAAATTTCTGGCACTGAAAGAGTTACACCAGGTAATGGCAATCACAAGGACTGTACCTAACAGGATTAAGGAGCATTTCTCCATGAAATTAAACATTTACCAGCCTTTGGAATTCTTGAAAATTTAAAAATACATTTTTTTATTTATTTTTTATTTTTAAATAGTGGAGCAATATAAGCCCGAGGGAAGCTAAGGTGGCCACTTCTGGGGACACAAAATCTGTAAGGGGGCATTCACCTACTGATTTTAATACTCATGGCTCCTTATGTGGCAGAGGTGTCTTTGGGCCTCCTAAGGCACCAAGGTCCACATGCAACCACTGCCTCTGTCCTAGTGCTACAACTTAGATATTAAAGGGGTTGTCCAAGATTTTTATATTGATGGCCTATACTCAGGATAGGTCATCAATATCTGATTGGAGGGGTCTGACTTCTGGCACCCCCACCAATCAGCTGTTTAAAGAGGTTGTGACACTCTGGTGGCCAGTGATATCATGTTGATTGGTCATGTGGCCTAGGTGCAGCTCAGCTCCATTCAAGGGAATGGGCCTTAGCTGCAGTACCAAGCACAGACACTAAACAATGTACAGCGGTGGCCAGAGTGCTGTGGTTGCCTCTTTAACCCCTTCCCGGCACATGAAGTACTATTACGTCATGGAAGCCATTACGTTCCCACAATTTGACGTAATAGTACATCATGGTGATCGGGCGGGCATTAGAGCGGTTCATGCGCAATCACTGCAGGGCCCAGCAGTCCCTGGTAGCTGGGCCCCTGCTGTATCTGCCGGCAACACCGTAAAAGCTGATGCCGGCGGATTAACCCCTTCTATGCCACGGTCCGCACTGACTACGACATAGAAGGTGTTCGTGTCGGGTGAGGGAGCGGAGACTCGATGTGTGAGAAGGCAGCCAGATGCCGTGCAGAGGCTGCCCAAAGCCTTGCACAGCATCGGGACCTGCTTTCTACGGGTGCCGAGGAGATCCAGCCTCTAGGTATTGCCATGTCCGTAACAATCTGCTCTATAAAAAAGTCACATGACCTAATCCCTCAGATAAACGCTGTAAAAATAAATAAATAAAACTGCGCCAAAACAACCAATTTTTTTGGTCACCTTGCCCCATAAAGTGTAATAATAAATGATCAAAAAACTCTTCCTGCAAAAAAACAGCCCCTGCATAAGACGATCGGCAGAAAAATAAAAAAAATAGGGCGTTCAGAAAATAGAGATACAAAAACCTCATTTTTGTTTTCAAAAATGCTTTATTATGCAAAACTGAAACAAACATAATAGAAAGTAGACATATTTGATATAATTGCGTCCGTAACAACCTGCGCTATAAAAATAGCGCATGATCTAACCTGTCAGATGAATGTTGTTGAAAATAAAATATAAAAATGGTGCCAAAACATCCATTTTTTGGTTACCTTGCCTCACAAAAAACGTAATATAGAGCAATTAAAAATCATATGTACCCCAAAATAGTACCAATAAAACTGGCACCTTATCCCGTAGTTTCCAAAATGCGGTCACTTTTTTGAGTTTCTACTGTAAGGGTGCATCAGGGGGACTTCAAATGGGACATGGCATCTAAAAACCAGTTCAGCAAAATCTGCCTTCCAAAAACCATATGGCGTTACTTTCCTACTGTGCCCTGCCGTGTGGCCATACAGCAGTTTATAACCACATGTGGGGTGTTTCTGTAAACCTCAGAATCAGGGTAATAAATATTGCATTTTGTTTGGCTGTTAACCCTTACTTTGCTACTGGAAAAAATTGATTAAAATGTAAAATCTGCCCAAAAAGTGAAATTCAGAAATTTCATCTCCATTTTCCATTAATTCTTGTGGAACACCTAAAGGGTTAATAAAGTTAATAAAAATCAGTTTTGAATACAATGAGAGGTGTAGTTTCTAAAATGAGGTCATTTTTTGGTGGTTTCTATTATGTAAGCCTCACAAAGTGACTTCAGACCTGAACTGGTCCTTAAAAAGTGGGTTTTGGAATTTGCTTCCAAATTACTAAGCCTTCTAACGTCCCCAAAAAATAAAATGTAATTTTCAAAATGATCCAAACATGAAGTATACATATGGGAAATGTAAAGTAATAACTATTATTTGAGGTATCACTATCTATTATAAAAGTAGAGAAATTGAAATTTAAAAATTTGGGAATTTGGGAATTTTTCAAACTTTTTGGTAAATTTGGGATTTTTTCACAAATAAAGGTGAGTTATATTGACTCAAATTTATGACTATCAGGAAGTACAATGTGTCACGAGAAAACAATCTCAGAATGGCTTGGATAAGTAAAAGTGTTCCAAAGGTATTACCACATAAAGTGGCAGAAGAGCGAAAACTGGCCCGGGGCATAAGGGGTTAAACACCTGATCGTGGGGGTGCAAGGAGTTGGACTCCCAACAATCAGATATTGATAACCTATCCTAGGATAAGCCATCAATATCAAAATCTCAGACAACCCCTTTAAATGCAAAAGAATAATCAACTATGAAATACTTCAGAGCCTGCCTCCCCATGTCCTAAAATTAGATTTGAAATAATCCCTTAAAGGGGTTGTCCTACTTCAGAAAATAGCATTTATTATGTAGAGAAAGTTAATACAAAGCACTTACTAATGTATTGTGATTGTCCATATTGCTTACTTTGCTGGCTGGATTCATTTTTCCAACATATTATACACTGCTTGTTTCATTGGTTATGACCCCCCAGCAATCCATCACTGGTGGTTTCCCTTGTACTCTATAGGAAAAAGCACTAGCCTATGTGCACTCCCACTGTCCAGGCCACCAGAGAGGCCAACACTTTTTCCTAAAGTGTGCAAGCACGACCACCAGTGATGGATTACAGGGTGGGCGCAACCATGAAACAAGCAATGTATAATGTGATAGCGCCAACTGCTGTTTGTTCTTTACCTTATTTTTTGTCCATCTCACTGAGCTGGTCAAATGTGCTTAGTTTAAATCTTCAACTCCAGTCTTCCACCAGCCATATGTTCTGTTAGAAGCTGTGGCAGTTACGGGGAGGGAGCTGCAGCAGAAAGGCCATGTCCCCTGAGCTTCCAGGCTGAAGATAATCTAGCAGAACAATTAGAGCAGTGAATGTGGAAATCTCTGGATCTATGTGAGGTACAGGGCTGGGTCTAGGTTTAGTACTCTAGTAATAGAGCACTATATTATTATCAGGAGAAGAACATTACCTACTCTTTCATGTTAAAAATATTTCGGTGGCATTTTTTTAATTATCCATGTCACTATTTGATATATTAAAAAAATATAATCTATAAATATTCCCATTTACAATGATACCTCAAAATAAGCTGAGACTTCCAAAGATAGAAGTAACAAGATTGTTCCATAGAAGGAACAATTGTGATTATTTTAGAGATTTTTAGAATTCCTATTGACAGGGTAAATGGTAACAACAAGTTGTCAATTTATTCATATATTTTTAGGAGGAATAACCAAGGAATGGCATAATGCACAAGTTTAAAGAAAAGATGGCCCAGAATTGTTACTTTATTTGGAATTCTTCCTTAATAATGATCATTGTAAGTAGTCACATTTCTAAAATGTGTTTTCAGTTTTCTTAGGTAGAGCTTTCTCCCAGAGAAAATGTTATACTGTGTATTTGTGTGTGGCTTTGCACTGAAAGGTGTAAAGAACGTGTGATTTTATGCTTTCCAGCTCTTTATGTAGTGGCATCTGGGCCGCTGGATCAGTAATTAAAAATGTAGTGAAAAGCTGATAAAATGGAGAACCTTAACATTTCTTTCCATTACCAGCTGACACCTTGGGGGCTCCAGCTCACCAAAGGTCGACCTTAAACCACATGCTTGAGGCTTCCTGTGCTTTGAGCCAATGCTTACACAGGGCAAGCTCAGCCAAGCGTGAAAAGCGCAGTGATTCAACATGAAGTCAATTAGACCTCAGACAATAATGGTTTGTGTGAAAACGCGGGCGGCATCTGACTTGAATACTAAGACGCAGCCTTCGCAAACTGTGGGAAAATGTGACAAAAACCTATGAACTTGTGGGAAAATGCCCAAAATGTACCTGATTATATATTTGTATAGATCATAGATCATCACTGCTTGCGATGTACCTTTGGCTTGCACAAAAGCCAAAGGTACAAAGCCGGATGTAGAGGTGCGCAGCAGGGACCATCTCAAGAGCTGGAAACAATAACACCTACTAGATAATGCAGCAATTGCTGATTAAATGGCATGCACTTCATAGCCATGTCACCAGGGTTTCGGGATATGGAAGTCATATTTGCTTATGTAAATAGCATTCCCAATTCACAGGCTTGACTTGAATGCTTCAGTGAAACAGAGAATAAATACTTCATGAGGTAACATAAGATATTTGCACAGTTTATCTCAAGTCTACAGCATTTTTGAACGATGGGGCTTAATCACTAGTGTCAAAGTAGAGGTCTATGGCCTTGAGAAAATGACAAGCCTAGACCACTTATATTTGAAGGCCCTAATAATGCAACTGTACAACTATGGAGGGCTAGAACCAATATCTTCTAGTATCTACTATTTAGGCATGGTATGGACTGCTCTAGAACTTGGTATGAGTGTGTGTGCGCTTCCAGAGGCATAACGTGAACATTTTGGCACCTCACTTACATGCATTCTTTATAATACTCTTATTTCCAAATGGACAATATCGTATAACTGTTGAACCATTAACATTTTAGTGCCATACCCCCTTTTGCTTTTAATATCCAATCAAGATAAACCATGTAACAGATGGTCAAGGCTAGAATGTGCCAACATGGAGTAAATATGCTGTAAAAGTGGGGTCAGGGCTGCCCATGGGAGACTACAATTAGTATTGCTCTCAGAGAGCTAGTCAAGTCACGTTAAAAACCACACATACAATCCATAAAATTCCTGCAAATTAGCCATCCTTTTAGAGGGATTCAGTTTGCGCATGATTTGCACTATAGTGGATAAGAGATCTTGAAGACTCAAAAATTCCCTAAGGTCTACTCCAAGAGGCTTTCAAGCATCATGTATTAGATATATGAGAATCTAAAATGCTAAGAATTCTAAAGATATCCTGTCACTCTCATGATGAAATGTAGTTGGATGAAACCAAAGCCAAGCAGAATTAATAAAACAATTCAGAGACATTGATGGTACATTTTATTTCAAAAATTGTAGGATATTGTCCTGGTGGGAAGTTCTAGTTATTGCAGCATATTTCTTCTTGGATGTTCCTTCTTCAGCCCCCATCTAATGCATTTAAAAATTTCAGGGGAGAATTAGAATTGCAAGTAACATGTGCACAATGTAATTCCCAAGTAGAATATTGTGGTACCTAATTCAGGACTAGAATCAGATGCATGTGTCACAGTGATTTCCATATCTGTTCCTGACAGTTGCCTAAGTTTGCCTTGTGTTGATACCAAATCTGACTTAATTGATCAGATAGTTGCATTAAGGTCTTCTACAGATAGCTTATAGTGCGGCCAGGCATAATGACTGACTGCATGCAGCCAATGCATGCCCACCTGCTGCAGTAAAAGGATGCATGATTTTAACACAAAGCTGCTGTGGTTTGGAGTGACTTGGGCTCACATGACTTGCCATTATATCTATCTTACATTAGATATAACATTGTAAGGCTGCTTTCACACAGTCAGTGTTTGGTCAGTGATTTCCATCAGTGATAGAGCCAAAACCAAGACTTGAGCCTCCACAGAGATTTGCATGTTCTATATTTTTGAACTCTACCTGGTGTTGGCTCACAATCACTGATGGAAACCTCTGATCAAACACTGACCAAATAATGATTGCGTAAAAGCAGCCATGCACATTAGTCTAAAGTTGATCAAAACTAACGCTTTCAACCAATTTTACAATGAACAATTGTTATAGTCGACAGATGACACAGAATTATGGTTTGAAATACTTTTGCCCTGTAGTTGAACAAAAGATCTTGCGTTCAAAGAAAGATAGTTTGTGAATGAAAGAACTTTCTTTGAAACACATTGAGGATCAATCAGAGTGATTGTTGAATGAGCTGTTCATTATAAAGGACTTGGACTATAACTGTTTCTAATATCGCCTGGCTTAGGGGCCTTTCTTCTAGTATTGTGCAGAGTATCATGTGACATGCACGTTCATGCATGCAGTCCATTGAGGTTCCATGGATTCTGTGAAAGCTAGTGGTGCAGTGGCCACAAGGAGCCATAGAAGCTAAGGGTACTTTCACATTATTGGCAGGGGAGTCTGGCAGGCTGTTCTGGTGGGTGAACAACCTGTCGGATCCATCCTGCCGCTAGTTCACGTGTGCCCCCGAACTACGACATGCAGTACTTTTAGTCTGGCTGCCTCTCGCCATGCGCTGCCGTGATGCTGCCGGAACTCCGCCCCCGCCCCATTATAGTCAATGGGGAAGGAGCGGCAGTCCAGGGGTACACGTGAACGGGGAAGTGGCTGTGCTGCTAATGGTGCACGCAGAGGCCGTGGCTCTGGGCACAGTAAAACTGTTCCTGCTGCCAGAGCATAAGAAACACACTCATCCACGATACCTAGCTTCATGTCCCAGTTTGCAGGGCTGCGCAGGACACGACTCTCCAAGTTACACCAGTGCGACCAGGTGGATTACAGCAGATAATGCTTCCAGTCGGTTAAGCACCACCCTGTCTTTCACAAAGTCCAGTCTCAGTAGCCAAGAGTCTGGTCAACAGAATCCTCACCCTGATCCTCCTTCCTCCCAACATGGAGAGTCTTGGCAAACAAGTGATCCCACACTCGGATATTCAGAGGAGCTCTTTTCAGCGCCATTCCTTCATTTGGCCCTCTCGCCAAGCCCGCTTGAAGAGGGACATGATGAGATCTTGTACACTGATTCCCAAACTCTTGAGCATTCACAGTCAGAAAAAGATGACGGTGGGGAACGGCAATTAGTGTTTCACGAGGGGGATGATGATGATGAGACACAGTAGCTAATAAATCAACCGCAATTAGTGTCTCAAGAGGTTCATGAGGAGGATGAGACACAGTTGTCAATAAGTGAGGTTCTTATTAGGTCAACAAGTCAGGAGGATGACCAGAGTGAGGAAGTGGAAGAGGAGGTGGTGGCCGTTGAAATCACTGACCCAACTTGGGAAGGTGGCAAGCCGAGCGAGGACAGCAGTACAGAGGGGGAGGGATCCGCAGCACCGCAACAGCCTGGATAGGCAGTGATGTGGCAAAAGGGAGAAGGCGGGCCACACCAAACAGGCCCACAACTGTTCCCTGGAGCACCTCATTGCGGCAATCTCCCTTGCCAAGGGGTAGGTGTTCTGCAGTCTGGCACGTTTTTGATGAAAGTGCGGATGATAAAATATTGTCATTTGCAAACTGTGCCGTACCAAAATAAGCAGGGGGGTGGACACTAGAAACCTCACCACCACCAGCATGATCCGCCACATGGCATCAAAGCACCCAAATAGGTGGGCCGAACGCCTGGGTCCACAATCAGTGACTGCGGGTCACACCGCTGCCTCCTCTTCCCCTGTGTTACGTGCTGGCCAATTCCCTGTCCAAGATGCAGGCCCAAATGCCTCCCGCCCTGCACCTGGACCTTCGCAAGCACCATCAGCTAGTATAGCCACATCTGTGTCCCAGCACAGCATACCAATGTCCATATCCCTGGCCTTTGAACAAAAGCGCAAATACCCAGCCACCCACCTACGGGCCATAGCACTAAATGCACAGCTTTCCAAATCGCTGGCCCTGGAAATGTCGCCATTTAGGCTTGTAGACACTGAGGCTTTCCGCAGCCTGATGACTATTTTTCCCTGTGTGCCGTCACCGCCTTACACCAGCATGTGTCCCTTAACATCACCCGTGCCCTGACCAATGCAGTTATTGGGAAGGTCCACTTAACGACTGACACATGGACAAGTGCTTTTGGCCAGGGACCCTACATTTCCCTGACGGCACACTGGGTGAACGTTGTGGAGGCTGGGAGCGAGTCGTACCCTGGGATGGCACAGGTTCTAACGACGCCAAGGATTGTGGGCCCTACTTCCATCAGGATTTCTGCCACCACCTACATTAGTGGCTGACCCCCCCCCCTTCTCCTCCTTCACCTCCTCCACTTCCACCTCTGAATTCTCATCTTGCAGCACCAATCAGCCATTAGTCAGTAGCTGGAAGCAGTAGCACTGCAGTGGGGAAGCGGCAATAGGCTGTGCTGAAACTAATTTGCTTAGGTGACAAACAGCACACTGCTGCAGAGCTGTGGCAGGGTATAAAGGACCAGACTGAGCTGTGGCTCTCGCCAGTCAACCTACAACCAGGCATGGTTGTGTCTGATAATAGGCATAACTTTGTGGCAGCTTTGGAGCTCGGCAAGCTCACACACACACACAAACCATGCCTAGCCCACGTGTTCAACTTAGTGGTTCAGAGGTTTCTCAAAACCTACCCCAATTTGCCTGAGGTACTGGTGAAGGTGCGCCGCGTGTGTGCCCATTTCTGAAAGTCATCTACAGCTGCCACCGGTCTGGCAACGCTGCAGCAGCGCTTGAAATTACCAACTCACTGACTGTTGTGCAACGTGAGCACACTCTGGAACTCTGCGTTCCACATGTTGGCCAGGCTTTGTGAGTAGCAGAGGGCAGTAGTGGAATACCAGCTGCAACATGGTTGTCGCCTTTCTAATCAGCTTCCGCTCTTCACAAGCGACGAGTGGGCATGGATGTCTGACCACTGTGAGGTTTTACGCAACTTTGAGGAATCAACACAGATGGTGAGCGGCGATTCAGCTATTATCAGCGTAACCATCCCTCTTCTGTGTCTACTGAAATACTCGCTGCTCACAATGAAGGCGGATGCTTTGCATGTTGAAGAGGTGGAAATGGGGGAACACAGTACACAGGGTGATTGCCAGACCACCATCAGTTCGTCTTCTCAGCGCGAATTGGATGATGATGATGAGGAGGAGGAGCTGGAGATAGTTGCCTCCACTACAGAGGGTAGTACCCATAGCAGGTTTATTCCATCTGTTCAGCATGGATTGGCTGAAGAAGAGGAAGAGGATGAGATTGAGAGTCATCCTCCTGTGAGGACAGTGAAGTCTTGTCTGTTGGGACTCTGGCACACATGGCTGCCTTTTTTGGCCAACACCTATAACTGGTTGTTCACCCTTCTCGACCCCCGCTATAAAGAGAACTTCTCATCTCTCATTCCTGTGGTGGAGAGGACTAGCAAAATGGTGCAATACCAGAAGGTCCTTGTGGAAAAATTGCTCCAAAAATTTCCAGTTGACAACGCTGGCGGCAGAGTACCTAGTTCCTTAGGCAACCGAGGGAGACGAGGGAAACACACAGTAGTTCCAACAGTGGCGTGCCCAGGGTGTTTGCCACCCGGGGCGGGTCATTTCTCTGGCAACCCCCCTCCCCCCAATACTTGACCACATACCTCTTACATCCAGGGACATCTCCTGTCATGTAGACCTTCTCTTTCCTCTTCTCCTCCGTTAGACCGACATGAGAAATTCTTTCAGCCGCATCTCGTCTCTACAGAGTTTGTAACACAGACACGTTAGATTTCTCAATTTGTCCATCAACCTCCCCATCCTAGTGTCCCCACAGTGTTATCCTGCTGCCACCCCCAATACCTATGCCCATTGTGCCCCCCAATGCCCCAGGTACTGAACTGCTGAAAAAATAGTGACCCTAATAGACATAATTGGGGTCATTTATCAAACTGGTGTAAAGTAGAACTGGATTTCCAAAAGAGCTGTCAAATATGAAAGGTGGAATCTGATTGGCTGCTATGGGCAACTAAGCCAGTTCTACTTTACACCAGTTTGATAAATGACCCCAAATGTTCCTATAGTGTCTACAGCAGCTATAATGTCCCCTAGAGTACCCCCAGTAATAATAACACCCTATATTGTGCTCCAGGTAATAATCCCTGTATAGTGTTCCCAGAAATAATAGAATGGCCTCTACAGTGCCTCCCCAATACCCCAATAGAAAGGCCCCCATGCTGCCCCCCACACAGTAATTTCCCCCACACTGCCCCAAACACAGTAATTTCTCACACACTGCCCCCCACACAGTAGTGTCCCCCACACAGTAGTGTCCCCCACACTGCCCCATACAGTAGAGTCACAAACACTGCCCCCACACAGTAGTTTTCCCCACACAGTAGTGTCCCCCACGCTGCCCCCCACACAGTAGTGTCCCCCACGCTGCCCCCACACAGTAGTGACCCCCACACAGTAGTGTCCCCCATGCTGCCCCCCACACAGTAGTGTCCCCCACGCTGCCCCCACACAGTAGTGTCCCCCACGCTGCCCCCACACAGTAGTGTCCCCCACACAGTAGTGTCCCCCACGCTGCCCCCACACAGTAGTGTCCCCCACACTGCCCCCACACAGTAGTGTCCCCCACATTGCCCCCCACACAGTAGTGCCATCCCTCCCATAATAATTTGCCCCTTACTGTGCCACACAGTATTCCACCATATTCCCCCCTCCAGGTCCCCCTGTGTGCACCCCCCTCATGTCCCCCAAAGAACTTGGCACCTAAAATAAAAATTTGCCCCCACACAGTATCTCACCATATTTTCCCCCTACACGTCCTCTATTCTGTGTGCACCCCGACCCCTCATGTCCCCCAAAGTTGGCACATAAAAAAATAAAATAAAAGAAACGCTAAATACTTACTTGCGCTTGCTCGCAGTCCCAGCATTGTGCTGCTGAGTCCCGGAACAGGCGTGCCCGATGGCGTCATCACGCCCGCCTGCTCTGGGATTTCACTACCGCATAGGCTCCAGGCCTACTAGACCTGAAGCCTATGGCGGTGATCGGCGGCGGGGCAGGGAACTATGCGCTCCGCTCCCTGCTTCGCTGCAGTATGTGGGTCACAGGTGTCAGCGCTTCAGCAATGAGCGCTTCCATCTGTATTGATGGAAGCGCTCATTGCTTCTGGGCCTGCTGGCACCCCCGTCAGAGCCGGCACCCCCCCTGGGCACGCCACTGGCAGGGCAACACTCTCCAAGGCCTGGGACAGTTTCATGACACCCCGCCAGCACCCTCACCCTGATGCGCGGCCTAGTGTCACAAGGAGGGAAAAGTTTTGGAAGATGGTGAAGAAGTATGTAGCAGACCGTGTCAGCGTCCTCAGTGATCCCTCTGTGCCTTACAACTATTGGGTGTCTAAGCTGGACAAGTGACATAAAGTTGCGCTCTACGCCTTTGAGGTGCTTGCCTGCCCTGCCGCCGGCGTTTTGTCAGAGTGGGTATTTAGTGCTGCTGGGGGCATAATAACTGATAAGCGCATCCGCCTGTCAACTGAAAATGCTGACAGGTTCACTCTTATCAAAATGAACAAGGCCTGGATTGCCGCTGACTTCTCTACTCCACCAGAGGAAAGTGGCTGAACATAAAGGCACTTTAAATGTGGCTTTTATGGTGTATTGAACACACTGTATTCCCATGCACCCCTTCCACCACAAAAAAAGGGTATATGGTTCAATCTTCCTTTTCCCATCCTCCTCCTCCATCATATCAACATGCTTATTAGGCTGCCCTCGCTCCTAATTTTATAGATGGTCAGATCAGCAGCAGGCCCTCGCCCCTAATGTTTTAGATGGTCAGCTCAGCAGCAGACCCTCACCCCTAATGTTTTAGAAGGTCAGATCAGCAGCAGGCCCTCGCCCCTAATGTTTTAGATGGTCAGCTCAGCAGCAGACCCTCACCCTTAATGTTTTAGAAGGTCAGATCAGCAGCAGGCCCTCGCCCCTAATGTTTTATAAGGTCAGCTCAGCAGCAGATCCTCACCCCTTATATTTTAGATAGTCAGATCAGCAGCAACCCCTCCCCTCTAATTTTTTAGATGGTCAGCTCAGCAGCATACCCTCACCCCTAATGTTTTAGATGGTCAGTTCAGCAGCAGACCCTCACCCATAATATTTTAGATGGTCAGATCAGCAGAAGGCCCTCACCCCTAATGTTTTAGAGGGTCACCAGCAGGCCATCAATCATAATTTTTCAAGGCTATGTATTATGCCCTCCTTTATGTGTAACAAAGGGTGTATTGCAGGGCCAGTTCCTTGTAATTTTTGGCAGCCCTTTCACTTAGTGCATAGGCTTTATGAGTGTAGGAGTCCCACTACCTTAACAATTGTTCCACAATGTGAATGAGGCACTCCTTTATGTGATATACAGGTTGTATCGGAGTGCCTCTTCCTTGTAATTTTTGGCAGCACTTGCACTTTATATACAAGTAAATATACAGGAAAGAATGTTTCCTAACAATTTTACCTCTAAAATCGATTTTATATTCGGTTTGGTGAGTATTATTGTCAGTCTGTAAAAGTGGCGTTCTACTCGGACAACATCGTTCCCAGCAGCGACCTGGGAGTCCAAGACGCATCCAGACATCCTCCCCATGCTGTTCCCAAACAATTTCAATGGTGTTTCCATCAATTTATGACCTTTTACTATGAACCAGACACCCTCCCCTCTTCAGAGCAGGGGGTGCCTGGTTTAATGCTTGGGTTCTCCCATTGACTTCCATTGTGCTCAGGTGCTCTGTAGAGCACCCGAGCATACCAAAGTGTTCTACTAGAGCACCTGAGCACTTTGGTGCTTGCTCAAGACTAGTAGCCTAACATCTTTTTTCTTCCTAGGGAGCCCCTCTTACATACTACTGCAGCAGTGAGATGTTAATAACATCCCTGTATGTTAGAAGGGCCCCTTCCAATAAACAAGTTAATCAAACGGCTTAACACAATTGGGAATTCCAATTGCTTAATTCTCCTGCATCACTACTACAGCTGAAATGAAGAATTACATGCTGACTATTTCAACAATGGGCTGTCTATGGCTGTCTAAATTTGTAGGGTCCTTCAAATGCGGTATGCCAGACCTTGCAGGGGAATTATGTGTGAGGTCACGGTGTGAGCAATAGGTGGGCCAAGGTAAATACAGTTCTGGTTACTCTTGGTTTTGTCGTCCCTGGGCAGGCTCGCATAAGTGAAAAGGAGAATGGCACAAGGATTCTCTGGGGCACACTCTGGTGTAAGGGACACTGGCCAGATGATGGTTGGAGGTGCCCTTGGTGGTCTGTATTAATGTGCCAGTGGCAAGGTCCCTTGTAGTCGTGACGCCAGTACCTTTTGTATGGCGGTACAACCATTTACTATAGTGTTAATAGAGGAACTGAGTCTGAGGCAAGCCGGATGAAACTCCAAATGACACTTTACTGATGATGACTCTTGATAACAATACATCCAATGGCATTAAAACAGTCTCTTGATACAATCCAGCATTAAGCACAATCTCCCATACATATGGGGAAAGGGAAATGCAAATCCTCAATGAAGTACAGGCTCTTGTAATATATAGGAAAGCTCCTGCTCAGACTAGGCTTGTAATAATGAAAGTCTTACACTGGTCACAACTCCGGCCTGATCCTAATCCTTGATTAAAGGTGCTTTTCTGACAGTTGTCCTGACTGTCCTCAGGATTTAAACTGGAGATGTAGATGCTTCAAGCTATCTCCTACACCTACTACAAAGTTGCCTAATAAGTCCTCAGGTTATGACTATCTTGCTAATCCTTTGTCTTGCATGAACGTGATAATTCCTTAAAGAGGACCTTTCACTACAATACAAAATATAAAGTAAGCATACAGACATGGAGAGCGGCGCCCAGGGATCTCCCTGCACTTACTATTATGCCTGGGCGCCGCTCCGTTCTCTTGGTAGCTTCAGATTTTCGGCTTAACTGGGAGGAGCCTGCCGGAGTCTCCTTCTCCCATGCTGTAGCGCTGGCCAATCGCAGCGCTCAGCTCATAGCCTGAGAGTTTTTTTTTTCTCTCAGGCTATGAGCTGAGCGCTGCGATTGGCCAGCACTCCAGCCTGGGAGAAGGAGACGACGGCAGGCTCCTCCCAGTTGAGCCGAAAATCTGAAACTACCGGAGCTTATACCGGGAGAACGGAGCGGCGCCCAGGGATAATAGTAAGTGCAGGGAGATCCCTGGGCGGCCCTCTCCATGTCTGTATGCTTACTTTACATTTTTTATTGTAGTGAAAGGTCCTCTTTAAATACTCGGCTGCATACAGTTTAGACATTGGTCACCCTGGAAGAGCGATCTATAGGAGTGGATTGCTCACTTCTAGGAAGAATACTTGCAGGCCTTAACCCTGGGCTATGGAACCGACAGGGACAGAGTAGAGAGGCTAGGAAGATGCCTCCCTCCAGATATTCAGCTACATCGCTGTTGCTTTCTTGTAGGCTCATGAGAGAACTGCTTTCAACTGAACTCTCACTTGGATTTTCCTGAGCTCATCTGCACTGGTTTGGATTCACCTCAACCAGGAACTGAACTGAACAGAACTGCACACAACTGCACAGCCTAACTTAGGTCTGAGCTAAGCTATATATATATATATATATATATATATATATATATATATATATATACAATGACAATGCTCCATCTTGTGGAGAAACAAGTGTAGTGCACCCTGACTAGGCCTGTGTAAAGGATATTTGTATATGGAATCACATTGTGACATGGAGAATATGACAGGAGATAAAATACAAAATACAGGCATATCACATGACATAAATACATAATTAAGATACGTTTGCGGGGCCCACGGTCACTCGAGTGGGACACTGCACAAAGACAACCTATATTTCTGTTCTCCACTCTTGCTAGTTGATAGAGTTTATGAACGAGGAATCTCCCTCTATTAGTGCAAAATACCCTAACAGAATATCTGAAAAGGCTTTGCTAAATTAAACTTTAAACAAAAAACACTTTTAACAAACCGTGACCATGACCCCAGAAAAATATACAGATCATGTCTTACAATCACTAGTATTGTGCGAATGTAGATAGACAGTTATCTGGGTAACAACATATTGTGCATTGTCAATTACTTCTGTATAACTTGGTAAAGTATACATATAACAGAAATAAAAACAGTTGTAATGCTGCTGATCACTGCTAAAAAAGCATCTTTGTGTGGTGATCTAAACAGCCTGCAGAAGCACCTGCACATGGGCAGATAACCGCAGCAGGTCCTCATACCACAGGGGAGAGCATCAAGGAGACACAGGAGTGCATGTACATTAATACGGTGTATATGGCGTCTGGTCTGGATTCTGTATTAGTTTAGGGATCTGAATTTATTTAGGAGCCTGCCCTAGGTCTATCTTTAGGATGTCTGGGGCTGCATTTATTTACTGGGTCTGATCAGGTGTCTGTATTTATTTAGGGGAGTCTGTTCTGTGGACTGTCAGAATTTAGGGGGTCTGTGGGAACAGGCAGAGAGGAGATTTTCACAAATAAAAAAGTGTCTCAGTAGCATCAAATGCTGCCTATATTCCCTGGCCATAGTGTATGATTGTAAGGCCAGAGTCACTAATGGGGTCTCAAGGGTCCTGACCATGGAGGTCGGAAGTAAAATTCTTGTCTAGGGATGAGTAATAGCAGATACTACATATATTGTGACGCAAAGATGGTCTTGGGTGATGGCTGAAGTGAGGTACGTAGAATGGAGTGACAATGCCTGGGAACATGGCTAGGTCTCCTGAGAAAAAGGCAAAAAAGGTTAGTTCTGCTGGTCCAAAAATGAGCCAATGTCCTGGTCCATGCGTCAGCCTCTGGGGATACTTGAGCAGGTGCTTTAAACTGCGAGTGAGGGGAGACCCCAAGCTGTTTTCCTGGGACCTACTAATGTAACATCTCCCCTGGGGCAGGAAGGTCCCCTTTGGGACTATTTAGGAACTGTACTGTTTATAAGAACTGTAAATATGTATTTAAAGTGATTGTGCATTTCCATAAGTACCATTACGTTTGTAATGCCTCTGCACTAAAGATGAGTAACTGCCAAGCGGTTTGCCCTTTGTAAAGTACACAAGTTCTATGCCTTTAAGAGACTTGGAAATGTCACATAAAGCATGAAGAGAGACACATAAAAAGAGAAATTAATCATTTCTGAACAGTACAAAACACTTATTTGCACTCACATGCCAAGGAAATATACACTTTTAAATATATTTTTTTCCATATTGGTGTTATAACTAATGCATATGTATTAATGAACTTTACAAGATGAATTTTCAATAGGATGAGATTAGACTATATTTCCTCTAGAATCTTACTTCCTCCAGATGTTTGATGTGAGTCTTTACCACCTGCATCTCAGGAAGCCATCCTTTCTCCCTGAAACACAGTGT
This sequence comes from Bufo bufo, assembly GCF_905171765.1. NCBI lineage: Eukaryota > Metazoa > Chordata > Amphibia > Anura > Bufonidae > Bufo > Bufo bufo. Next base: position 285,564,787 of record NC_053389.1, read on the forward strand.
ACTTCTCAAAGCAATGCTCAGAGAAATATGACGTCACACGGTGCTCATCTGTGCCTCAAGCAAGTGGAAGAATGGTTAATGCAAATAATGTGGAAAATACAAGGAAGTTCAATCTGAAAGAAGATCAGGGGAATCTGATGCTCACTTTTTATATAAGAGAACATTTTCTCCAATTTGTGAATTATCAACTGGAAAATGGAAAATGAGCTCCCCCTACAGGAATTTTTGAGAATAACATCTCCCCACTCAAAAGAGACCATCATTTTCCCAAAATTGAGAAAGAATTCAATTTAGACAATATGTGAAGTAGATATCCAATGACCCGTGTTTTTTCATCTGTGAAGATACAGGTATTTAAAATATATTTTACATACTGATTGACAGATGCATGACTATGATCAGATTTAAAGGGAATTTTTCTTTTGTTTTGTTTTTTTCTTAGCACAAGACAGTACTCTATATATATATACTAGACATTAAGCCCGTTACAATAACGGGCGCTAGAACAGTAGGAACAGTGTATATTAGGCCTCTTTCACACAACCGTTTTCTTTTTCCATTTGCGGGCCGTTTTTTGCGTTCCGTATACGGTCATTCATTCCAATGGTTCTGCAAAAAAAACGGAATGTATTCCGTATGCATTCTGTATTTCCTTTTTTTCCGTTCCGTTGAAACATAGAACATGTCCTATTATTGCCCGCAAATCACGTTCCGTGGCTCCATTCAAGTCAATGGGTCCGCAAAAAAAACGGAACACATACGGAATGTACTTCGTATGTGTTCCGTATCCATTCCATTTTTGCGGAACCATGCATTGAAAATGTTATGCCCAGCCCAATTACTTTATACTGTATATGCCATACGGAAAAACGGACAGAAATGCAACTGGTGATGAGGCTGGTGGCCCTGACTGATGGCTGAGACGGCTGGCACTGACTGGTGGCTGAGACTGCTGGAACTAACTGGTGGCTGAGACTGCTTGCACTGTTACTGGTTGCTGTGGAGCTGACTGATGGCTGAGACTGATGATGTTGCTGGTGGCACTGACTGACGGCTGAAACAGCTGGCACTGACTGGTGGCTGAGACTGCTGGCACTCTGACTGGTGCCTGTGGCTGGTGGCACTGTGACTGGTGGCACTGACTGATGGCTGAGACGGCTGGCACTGACTGGTGGCTGAGACTGCTGGCACTGTGACTGGTGCCTGTGACTGATGGCACTGTGACTGGTGCTGTGACTGATGGCTGAGACTGATGGTACTGTGACTGGAGGCTGTGGCTGGTGGCACTGACTGATGGCTGAGACTGCTGGCAGCGGCTGCTGTCTGTGGCTGAGAGTGCTGGGACTAGGCGGCTGTGTGATGCACGAACAGTAATGGCGGCGCTCCGAAGTGGAGAGCACACCATAACCTGCGAGCGGCGGCGATTTGCCTGACCGGCACGCAGGTGCGGGCGGCGTGCAGAGCGTCGTGTGATGATTGGTCGGTGCGCCGTGTGCGTGCTGGTGTGGGCAGCGCGGTTGCGTGTGGGGCGGCGGTGATTGGGCGGCACGTGCACAGTTCAATTATCGCCACACACGCACGGACACGCAGCCGTGAGCATGCACACAGGGCTTTTATTATAGTAGATATACACTCACCTAAAGAATTATTAGGAACACCATACTAATACGGTGTTGGACCCCCTTTTGCCTTCAGAACTGCCTTAATTCTACGTGGCATTGATTCAACAAGGTGCTGATAGCATTCTTTAGAAATATTGGCCCATATTGATAGGATAGCATCTTGCAGTTGATGGAGATTTGAGGGATGCACATCCAGGGCACGAAGCTCCCGATCCACCACATCCCAAAGATGCTCTATTGGGTTGAGATCTGGTGACTGTGGGGGCCATTTTAGTACAGTGAACTCATTTTCATGTTCAGGAAACCAATTTGAAATGATTCGAGCTTTGTGACATGGTGCATTATCCTGCTGGAAGTAGCCATCAGAGGATGGATACATGTTCTCATTCTGTTTACGCCAAATTCGGACTCTACCATTTGAATGTCTCAACAGAAATCGAGACTCATCAGACCAGGCAACATTTTTCCAGTCTTCAACAGTCCAATTTTGGTGAGCTCGTGCAAATTGTAGCCTCTTTTTCCTATTTGTAGTGGAGATGAGTGATACCTGGTGGGGTCTTCTGCTGTTGTAGCCCATCCGCCTCAAGGTTGTGCGTGTTGTGGCTTCACAAATGCTTTGCTGCATACCTCGTTTGTAACGAGTGGTTATTTCAGTCAACGTTGCTGTTCTATCAGCTTGAATCAGTCGGCCCATTCTCCTCTGACCTCTAGCATCCACAAGGCATTTTTGCCCACAGGACTGCCGCATACTGGATGTTTTTCCCTTTTCACACCATTCTTTGTAAACCCTAGAAATGGTTGTGCGTGAAAATCCCAGTAACTGAGCAGATTGTAAAATACTCAGACCGGCCCGTCTGGCACCAACAACCATGCCACGCTCAAAATTGCTTAAATCACCTTTCTTTCCCATTCTGACATTCAGTTTGGAGTTCAGGAGATTGTCTTGACCAGGACCACACCCCTAAATGCATTGAAGCAACTGCCATGTGATTGGTTGACTAGATATTTGCATTAATGAGAAATAAAACAGGTGTTCCTAATAATTCTTTAGGTGAGTGTATATCCTCTATAATAAAGTTCCTGTGTGCGTGTGCGACAGTGCGTGTGTGACGATTAGTTAAGTGCGCATGCGCGGCGGCTAATCAACACACGGCACTCCGCACGCACCGCCCACCCCTGCGCATCAGCCCGCTGCTGTGCCCAGCTCCACCATGCCTCCTCCTACCCCTCCGGCTTCCTCTGCAGCTGACTGACACCCCGGGATCTGGGCCCAACAACCGCCGCCTGCCACAACGTATCCTACACCGACACCCTTACGCACTGCTTACACCTGCGCACCGGGCAGAGAGTGGCCCATACCTGCTGCAGCATTGCATCCTGGAGTTCATAGCTGGGACAACGCTGGGAGCACTGGGGATGGGGACCTCCGATTCTGGACCCCGGGTATCTGTCTGCACAGGGGGCACATGTTAGTCCCCATAGCGGCCGCATCCTACTTGCTCCTATCTCACCCTAACCCCGCCCACCAAAGTCAGGAAATGGCCGCACAGTAGCAAGTGAGGAAAGCTATCACAGGTAGAGAGCATTACACATGTATTACACTCCAACCCCAATCATTGTATACATATTACACTCCAACCCCCATCATTACACTACAGCCCTCATTGAAGTGTAATGATGGGGATTGGCGTGTAATATGTGTGTAATGATGGGGGTTGGAGTGTAATATGTGTGTAATGATGGGGATTGGAGTGTAATATGTGTGTAATGATGGAGGTTGGAGTGTAATATGTGTGTAATGATGGGGATTGGAGTGTAATATGTGTGTAATGATGGGGGTTGGAGTGTAATATGTGTGTAATGATGGGGATTGGAGTGTAATATGTGTGTAATGATGGAGGTTGGAGTGTAATATGTGTGTAATGATGGGGGTTGGAGTGTACTATGTGTATAATGATGGGGATCCTGGGGTGTAAGGCGTCTGCAGATGAAGCTGGAGGGGGAGGAGGAGTCACGGCGGAGCTGGGCGCAGGTGCGGGCGGCGTGTGAAGCGCTGTGTGCTGATAGGTCCCCGCGCCACGCATGCCCAGTATAACAAACGGCACACACACACGGACACAGGGCACTCACACAAGGATTTTATTATGTAGGATTACACTCCAGCCCCCATCACATAAAATCCCTGTGTGCCGTTTGTTATAGTGGGCATGTGTGGCGCAGGGACCCATCAGCATCATTATACCCCCATCATTATACACTCCAAACACCATCATTACACACATATTACACTCCAATGAGGGCTGTAGTGTAATGATGGGGGTTGGAGTATAATATGTGTACAATGATGGGGGTTGGAGTATAATATGATGGAGGTTGGAGTGTAATATGTATACAGTACAATGTATTTCCTCCTGTATCCCCTCTATCTCTACAATATATTCCCTGTAGCCCCCTCCCTAACTCTCTCTAATGTCATGGCCGGAGTGTACAGATGTAGTCAGAGTAATAGGGGGAGGAAGGGGGCAGGGAAGTTTCCCCGCGTCAGCTGCCTGCAGCTCGAGATGACAGGGGACGGAACATAGTGCGGCCCTTCCCAGTATTAAAAGCATTGGTGGCCAGTGCGGCCCCCTTCTCTTTCTCCCTTCCCAGTATTAAAAGCATTGGTGGCAAGTGCACCCCCCCCCCCCCTCCCCAGTATTAAAAGCATTGGTGGCAGTGCGCCCCCCCTCCCTCCCTCCCCAGTATTAAAAGTATCGGTGGCCAGTGCGCCCCCCTCCCCAGTATTAAAAGCATTGGTGGCCAGTGCGGCTACCTGAGGGGTTAATTGTGCGGATCACAGCCCCCTGTAAGAGATCGGGTGCTGCCAGGCAGCAGGGGGCAGTTATGTACACAGTTCTTAGTATATTCTAACTTGAAGCGTCCCCATCACCATGGGAATGCCTCTGTGTTAGAATATACTGTCGGATCTGAGTTTTCACGATCTAACTCAAATCCTATGGTATATTCTAACATAGAGGCATTCCCATGGTGATAGGGACGCTTTAAGTTAAAATATACCATCGGATTGGAGAAAACTCAGATCCGATGGAGTGTGTGCTGATTGGTTTGTGCGCCGCGCATGCACACTTCACTAATCGGCGCACACAAACACGGACAACAGCCCTGAGCATGTGCACAGGGCTTTTATTAGTATATATATATATATATATATATTATAATGTCGATAAGAGTTAGCCATTATTGGCTAAAATTGCTTCAGTATGATGCCAAATGATGATCAGGTTATTTGGAAAATGTGTGCTATTCCAAGGGTAGATTCTACTGATCATGCATTATAAAAGAGCCTGTCTAGGATAAGGCTACTTTCACACTAGCGTTTTCAATTCCGCTATTAAGATCCATTATAGGATGTGGTGCGGAGCAAGACGGGTCCTGACACACAATGTAAGTCAATGGGGACGGATCCAATAGAAAACAGATCCGTGCCCCATTGACTTTCAATGGTGTTAATGACAGATCCCTCTTGGCTATATAAGACATAATACAACCGGATCCGTTGATGACAGATGCATGCAGTTTTATTATTGTAACGGAAGCGTTTTTACAGATCCGCAAAAATGCTAATGTGAAAGTAGCCTAAGAAAAAGGGTTTGATTTTTGTTAGGAGCATCTCATGAGCTGTAAAAGTCATTGACATTCATCCCCTTTCAATTGAATAGGAAAAAGCTGGAATATTAGGCATAGCGTATGGACAGATGTTGAACTGTTTCTCCTATTCCTTGACAACCCCCTTAAAGTGACTTATCCAGCCTGTAGTGTAATCTGGATTAGGTAACCAAGTGCTTCAAGGTGAGGACCTGTAAAGATATACAGGGGTCGATTATTTATTTATTTAGTTCACATATTCCACTGTCCTTTACAGACAGTATAATGTTGTCTCCAATAGTGTTGATCGCGAATATTCTAATCGCAAATTTTCATCGCGAATATCAGCACTTCGAGAATTCTCGAAGATGTACAATATAGTGCTATATATTTGTAATCGCGAATAGTCTACTTTTTTTTTCATCAGCACCCTCACTGCTTCTTGCTTGTGGGCCAATGAGAAGGCTGCAATATCTTTGTCATAGCTTAGCAACATCCCTAGCAACCAATAGGAAAGTTGCCTACCCCTTACTATAAAAGAAACTCCCCAGCAGTCATTTTCTGCTGCTTTTTTGCAGATCTGAGAGAGCGAGAGAGCAGTAACATTGCTGTGTTCTGTGCTTTCATCTGGATCCTATTCCTTATCCAATTACGTTAGATAGTTAGCTCATATATATAACACAGATAGTTAGTGGGAGATAGTCAGTGTAGGTTAGATAGTGATATAGTGTAGCTGATGGGTTCCAGTGCAGGGTTTTAGGTAGTGTGATAGGACTTACTGTTTCTCTGCTGTCCATACATACATGCTACAGACATAGTGCTGTGATGTCACAACAATACTTTGTGCACCAATCAGTAATATCTACTCAGACCTGATAAAATGCGAAGTTGCATGTATTGTGCAAAAAAAAATGTGCATCATAAGTGCCGATTTGCACAATCGCGAAAATAATGACGAGATCACGAATTCTAGAATTTGTGAATTCATTGCGAATATTATGCAAAAAATTTGTGAAATATCGCTAAAACGAATATTGCCTATGCTGCTCATCACTAGTCTCCAATGGAGCTCACAATCTGAGCTGTTATACTGTACCTCCTCTAAATACTAATATACAGTATATACTGTATTTTTCAGACTATAAGACGTGACAAAATGGGGGGAAAGTGGCAGTGCGTCTTATAGTTTGAATGCTAATGACCGCTTCCATTATGTAACATGCGAGAGGCACAGGGAGGTGAGGGCAGATCTACACTGGCTGTACTCACCTTCCCTGGTCTTCTTCCAAGTCCCGCTGTGGTGTCCTGACTGTGCACAATGGCAGGATGTAGTGCACGTAGGCACGCACTATGAACTGATGCTGTGTACTGTCGGGTCATAGTACACAGTGACACCTGGAAGAAGCGATGGAGTAGTGAGTCTTGGATATGCGGTGTCGTCCAGAGGTAAGTTTAAGATGTAAGTCTTGGATATGCAGTGCCAAAGCGAGGTAAGTTTATTTATTATTTAACGTCTGATCTGAGGTCTGATGTGGGCTGTGGGGTCTGATCTGAGGCTGATGGTGGCTGGGGGGATGATCTGAGGCCGAGTGGGGCTGGGGGAATCTCATGTAAGGCTGATAGGGTATGATTGGCGGTCTGATCTGAGTCTGATGGGGCTGGTGGTCTGATCTGAGGCTGATGGGGGCTGGGGGGCTGATCTGAGGCTGAGTGGGGCTGGGGGGATCTTATGTGAGGCTGATAGGGTATGATTGGGGTGTGATCTGAGTCTGATGGGGTCCCATCTGAGGCTGATTGTAGGTCTGCTGGGGGCTGGGGGGGGGCTGATGAGTGGCTGATCTGAGGCCAACAGACGCTGGAGGGCTCTGATCTGAGGATGATGGGAGGATGATCTGAGACTAATGGAGATTGGGGGCTCTGATCGGAGGCTGATGGAGATTGGGGGCTCTGATTGGAGGCTGATGGAGGCTGGGGGGTCTGATCTGAGGCTAATGGAGGTTTAGAGGTCTGACTGAGATGGATGGAGATTGAGGGTCTGATTTTGGGATCTGATCTGAGGTCTGATGAAGAATAGGGGTCTGATGAGGGTCTGATCTGAGGTCTGATTAAGAATGGGGGTCTGATTCGGGGGTCTGCTCTGAGGAATTTTTTTTATTTTTATTCCAAATCCTAGGTGCGAGCGTATATATACAGTACAGACCAAAAGTTTGGACACACCTTCTCATTCAAAGAGTTTTCTTTATTTTCATGACTATGAAAATTGTAGATTCACACTGATCAAGAGAATGCCAAGAGTGTGCAAAGCAGTAATCCAAGCAAAAGGTGGCTACTTTGAAGAACCTAGAATATGACATATTTTCAGTTGTTTCACACTTGTTTGTTATGTATATAATTCCACATGTGTTAATTCACAGTTTTGATGCCTTCATAGTCATGAAAATAAAGAAAACTCTTTGAATGAGAAGGTGTGTCCAAACTTTTGGTCTGTACTGTATATATATACACAGTACTACAACAATGGAAGGCATACTGCTTCACTAATTGGATCCTCTAGGTGGTACCAGCATCTGAAAGAATAACATTTTCATTACTAAAAACTACCAGAAAATAATAGGCTTTTTTATACCGTATATCAATTATTGAAATATATAGTAGAGATGCTACAAAAACACTAAACTTCAGGAAGGCCAATTTTCATCAGCTAAAACAAGAGCTTACTGGAATAAAGTGTGATGTCCTCCAAAATAAAAGTACACAGTCTAAATGGGAATTTTTAAAACCATCTTATATAGGTCTTGTATGATATATGTACATTATGGGAATAAACGTGTTAGAAACAGTAGGGGAGAGATAAATAAAAAAAAAGCATTTGAACTAATAAAACAAGAAGGCAGTGATGAGGCATTAAAGTATTACAATAATAGCCTACAATGAGACCTAATGGGATCACACCTCCATCATGAAACAAAACCTAAAAAAATTGGTGTGCATATCCAACAAATTAGCACATGAGTCCAACAACGTAGCAAAATGTAATTTATTAGATATCACTTAAAAAAATACATATAGCAAGGGAAGTAAACATGAACCAGTGTGGTAACAAGAATATGAGGAGAGCACATGGGAAGGGAATAGTAATAATCATATACAAGTGCAGAGAGTCATATGTGGTAATACTGAATAGAGGCTGGAATGTGCCTGGTCCACTGCACACCACCGGTATGTGGAAAATGTGCAGGGATCAAGCAAGCACGCAGCCTGCAAGTGTAACAGCAGTATTGCACAGGGTTTACAGAATGTAAATACAATCACAGTCAACAAGTTACAAAGTTAATCAAACAAGATAGTGATCACCTTCCCAGTGTCACCTTACCTCCCCAACGCGTTTCGCCAAACAGGCTTCGTCCCTGTCTCCAAGACTTTTCCCGAGCTGCACCAGTTCCCTGCACACTATAAGAAAAAAATGCCAGCTTCTCTGGTGGTTGAGATCGTGAGCAAACATAGGCTAGTGCTTTTTCCTATAGTGTGCAAGCACGACCACCACTGATGGATTGCTGGATGGTCGTAACCATGGGAAAATGTATAGTGTGATGGAAAAATGAATCCGGCCAACAGAGGAAGCAATATGGATAATAAGAATTCATTAGTGAGTGGCTTGTATTAACTTCCTCTACATGATAAATGTTATTTGCTGACGTAAGGCAACCCCTTTAAGATGGCCGGACCATTGTACAAATCAAGCACTTGTTACTTTCTGTGTCACCACTATCTCCTCAAAGATTGTAAACTTTTGCATACAGGACTCTCACTCCTCTTGTTTGAATTGTTGACTTATTTGTTGCTACGATTGTAAAGCGTTATATTAATAAAGATGATGATGACACAAGTTCAAGTTGACACAAGTTAACCAAGGAATGAGTGAGGATGTACTTTCTAGGAAAGGCGAGTGGTAGTGGCCCTGATGTAGTGTAGTAGTTGTGTTACGGTGTCCTACCTTAGGCTGTTGCTTCCTGGGGTCCTATGCAGTGAAAGGGTTGATGAAGATGAATGAGGCTAGACTTGGAAATGTCATAAAGTTCTTTTACTAAGGCAACTTGAACTTGAAGGTGCAAACGTTACAACAAACTTTAGTGCAAATTCTATTCCTGACACCAGCTGAGGAAGTATGGTGGCAGGCTGGCTTGATGATGCTTTCTATTCTTAGCTGACACTGGCCTACAAAGGGCTTGATGATGAGGGTGTCCTTAAGGGCTTGATGATGAGGGTGTCCTTGGTCCCTTTTCCCTCTATTTAAATACAGTGTTCGCAAGGGCTGAATATTGTGAGAAGTTGGTGCTCTATGAGCTGCTCCCCTACTCCTCCAGCAAGAGAAAGGGAAAACAGTTCCCTCACCGCCCCATTGTCATCTCAACTGACTAACACTCTCAGCCCCCACCCTTGGTAGGAAGTTGGCCTACCCCACTTCTACCCAAGAGGGGGAGGAATGGAATGGAAAGTTCCACTCCTGGTGCAGAGCACTGCCAGCCATATTCCACCTGCTGGTAAACCTGGTACATAGCATGTCATACATTAAGAAAACATCCAAATGATGTGAAATACAATAAATCAGTGCAACAATAGTAAATGTCCCTACTCTGTAGTATTACAACTATCTGTCTTATATGCAGAGAAACTCAAATTTAGAAAATTATGAATTTTTCCAAACATTCCGTGAATTTGTGGATATTTTTAATTAATAAATAAATAAAGATATCAAACCCAAACCATTCCAACTTTATTACCATTTAAATTGACATGTCAGATTTCCAAAATTAGGCTTGGCCCTTAAGGTGAAAACTGGCTGTGTCTTTAATGGGTTAAATATCCTGTGAGTTCCTGTGGTGTAAAAAGGTACGAATTGCCTTCATTCAAGAGACTCATTTTCGCAGGGATACTATACCGAAGTTTAGCTCCCCCAGATATCCAGATGCTTATCATAGCTGTTACAACGTATCAAAATCAAGAGATGTGAGTATCCTTATTGCTAGATCCACCCCCTGGGAATTTCTGGACACTAGTTCAGATGACACTGGCAGGTTTCTGTTTGTCAAGGGTCGTATAGGAGGCCAGGTGTACACTTTGGCTATCATATACCTGCCCAATACTAAACAATTGAGGGCCCTAATTGGAATTCTATCAAAATTAGATGATTTTGCAGAGGGCACACTCGGAGGAGACCTAAATGCCGCTTTGGACCCACTTGTAGATGTTTCCAAGGGATCCTCTCATGTAGCCTACTCCTATACCCGCATTAAGGGCCTCCTTCATACTTATCAGCTAGTAGATGTTTGGCGAGCAGTTAACCCTGAAGCTAGGGATTCCCCGTTCTACTCTACGCCCAGAGATGTCTACTCCAGATTGGACTATTTTTTGCTTTGACATTCAGCAGTTCCACTCATCGCCTCTTCCTCAATTGATCCTATAACTTTTTCAGATCACGCCATGCTACATGTCTCCTTGAAATCCCCTCTTCCGTCTCCCAGATCTTGGCAGTGGCTCCTCAATGAGTCGCTGTTACAGGATTTGGAAGTTTCTCAAGAAATTAACTTAGCTCTCTCTCGCTATTTTGAGTAAAATCAAGTTAACAATGCCTCACCCCTTACGGTGTGGACTGCACACAAATGTGTGATACGGGGGGAGTTCATCAGACATGGAGCTTGGGGCAAAAAATAGAGGGCATTGGAAATTTCCTAGATCCTAAAGGAAATTGCTAAACTGGAGCAGGTTCATAAACGCTCCCATGCGCAATCGGTTCGTTCAGCTCTTTTTACTGGCTAGGTGTAAGCTTAAAGACAAACTAGATACTCGTACGAAACTTATCCTTTCAAGGGGTAGGAGACATTTTTTTGAATATGGCTATAAGTGTGGTAGATTGTTTGCCAGATCATTACGTGAACAAAGAGCGAGGAATTACGTCCCCTGCATTGCGCCTCCACGGGGCCATGTTCTGAACAACCCTGATTCCATAACAGAGGCTTTTGCCCACTTCTATCAGAACCTATACAATCTCCCACAGTCTAACCAAACTAGTCTATCCCTAGATCTAGCCATGCGTACATACCTGACCAGATCAGGTCTACCCAAACTTCCGAAAGAGGCCCTTGAGGGTCTGAGTGGCCCGATTACTACTGAAGAAATTAGAGAGGCACTTAAATCAATGCAGCCTAGTAAAGCACAGGGCCCAGGTGGCCTCCCAGCTTCATATTATAAGAGATATCTCCCCCTTCTCCAAATCCGCTTCACCAATGCCTTGAATAAAATAGGTTCGGGTAACCCCATCCCTAAGGATATGTCACATGCATATATTACGGTAATCCATAAGGAAGGTAAGGACTCGACTGCCTGCGCTAGTTACCGCCCCATATCGTTACTTAATGTTGACATTAAGTTATTTGCAAAGGTTTTGGCCACACGTTTAACCCCTTTCCTGACAGATCTTATACATACCGATCAGGTGGATTTTATTCCTTCAAGGGAAGCGAGAGACAATACCACGAAAGTGTTGAACTTGATATAACGCTAAAATACAACGCTCTTCCCTCTGTCTTTTATCCACCGATGCCGAAAAGGCATTTGACAGAAAGGGATGGCCTTGGTTACTTCCAGTGCTAAACCATGTGGGCATTGAGGGTCCGCTGTCATCATGGATCCGATATCTCTATTCCTCACCCTTGGCGTCCACAAAGGTTAATGGTGTGCCCCCCTTTGATATCAGGAATGGTACCCGCCAAGGGTGCCCTTTATCACCCTTAATTTTCATTCTTACCTTAGAACCCCTACTGAGAGACAATTAGGAAAAACCCTGACATCTCGGGTTTGGTAGTGGGCGATCAGGAATTCAAGATAGCGGCCTATGCGGATGATCTGATGTTTATGATTACCAAACCTTGGATCACCTTCCCCAACCTAATAGCTGAATTTAAGATGTTTCATAACCTATCCAATTTGAAAATTAACTTACAAAAATCTGAGGCTCTTAATATATCCATACCAAACTCCCTTGAAACTGAACTAGCGGGTTCCTTCCCGTTCAAGTGGACGACGGGTGCCATTAGATACTTGGGTACGATGATCCCCAAGGATCTGAAGGAGCTGTTTTCCAGAAATTACACCCCTCTCTTGAGTCGGATTAGGGAGGACATTAAGAGATGGTCCAAAGGCCTATATACATGGTTTGGTCGGTGTGCCATCTTTAAAATGAATGTTCTCCCACGTCTGTTATATCTATTCCAAACTCTTCCCATCCACATACCAGCTAGTTTCTTTAATACTGCACACCATGACCTTTTTAAATTCATCTGGGCAGGAAGGAACCCGAGACTAACTAGATCCCTGCTACATATTCCGAGGGATAGGGGAGGGTTGGGGATACCTGACTTATGGAAATATCATGCTGCTTCCATGTTTCAGCGGGTGGTAGACTGCTGCCGACATGCTCCATTCAAACAATGGATCTCAATTAAACATCTCTCATCCCAGACCCCACTGGCTCTACTACCATGGCCTGATAGGAAAACTCAGTCTACAATTTCCTCTCACCCTATCATTGGGCCTACTCTACTTCAATTCCACAAATACCAACACATTCCCATGATCTCTCCAACACCATTCCCAATGTTCCCTGTCCTGGGACATCCTGACTTCCTGGCAAGTGGTTCGGGAGGCCCATTTGTACAATGGCGATTGAGTGGTAGATGTCGCGCGCCTTTCTTTAGAACCTCCGGACGGTGGTTCACATACGCTGAACTTTTGGGGCGGTATGACCCCTGTACTCTCAGACCGTGGAGAGCTAGGCAATTACATCACTTCCTTTCCTCTATTCCCTCTTCCCCGGGCTTTGATAGAGCTCTTACTCCTTTTGAAAAAATGTGCATAGGCTCAGGAGTATACCGCCATTCTCTCTCAGAATTCTACAAAGCGTTGGTAACGCCCGAAGCAGATTTTCGCGCCCCCTACACTGACAAGTGGATTCAAGATTTGCAAGTGTATATCTCCTCCGACCAATGGTTCAAAATATTCCAATTGGCTCACAAATCCTCCATTGCCAGTAAGTATCAGGAGGCCAGTTATAAAATACTATCAAGATGGTATTATGTCCCGACCCGTCTTCAGAGAATGTTTCCGACAACGTCCCCTTTGTGCTGGCGTTGCGAAACATCTCAAGGCTCGTTGCTTCATATTTTCGGGAAATTTGTCAAAGTCAAGCATTTCTGGGACTCAATTTATAAGACCTTGGCATCTATTTTCTCTTTTCCCATACCAAACACGCCAGGGTTTTTCGTATTTCTCTCGGATTTATCCCTGAGCTTACTCCGTCGGTCCTGCCTGCGCCATTTGGTCATTGCAGCTAGGTCCTGCGTCCCGGTGAAATGGAAGTCTCCTACTCCACCATCCACCGAGCTTTGGATACAGAAAGTGGAAGAGATCCGGAGAATGGAGGAACTAACGGCGTCCTTTAAGAATAATCATAAAGCTTTTGTTACTGCTTGGACCCCTTGGTTTGTCTTCCAGGATTCAATGGAATACCAATCCTTACTGGCTTGAAGGGGTCATTTCTATCATTTCCATCTGCTTAACCTTTTTCTTTTGCTCTCTTTTACCTTATGTGACCTACCCCTCCCTTTTGTGGGTTTGTCTTGTCATCTCCCCTGTTTTGTTCAGTCTTATAATTATTATGATTCTTCCCCTTTATTTTTATTTTTTTGGTCTTTGTTTTTCTTTATCAAAATTCCTGATTAAGCCCTAATGTTTTGTACCGCTCATGGAGTGGTTGTATTGCTTTTTCATGTTAATCATTCAATATGATGGCTATTATTTCTTACATATATTTAGACCTTGTTGACAGGATGTCAATATGTTACTTATGACTTTTTGTTGGCCTGGTGCCAACATATTCATCCTGTTATATGTGGATCAACATGATGTAACTTTTACCATATTCTTGAAAACTCATAAATAAAGAATTAAAAAATAAAATAAAATATCCTGTGAGTATAATAAATGCATTATTTTTTCCTGACAATGCTGTGCTATTCTTTATTGATCTTTAAGTACTTTCTATATCCTATCACAGGCATTCTCAAACTGCGGCCCTCCAGCTGTTGTAAAACTACAACTCCCACAATACCCTGCTGTAGGTTGATACCTGTAGGCTGTTCGGGCATGATGGGAGTTGTAGTTTTGCGACAGCTGGAGGGCCGCAGTTTGAGGATGCCTGTCCTATCAGAAGGTTGGTATCAGTGGCATACCTTGAGTACCTGAAAATCAGCAGATACACAGCTGGAGTCTGGATCAACATTACAACTTGCAGTTTGCAGAGGAGGAATAGTGACGCCCCTGGGACTGTGCCAGGAAACCTATCGCCATTCTAGTTGATCCACTGGGTAGCGATACTTCATGGGAGATCTGATGAGTCACTATGCGGATCCCTAACTTCCATATGAATGCTAGCTTATGCATCTAGGAATATATGGAATATAATACCAGGAAGGTGGAGTAATTTACCTGTTTTATATTTGATATTTGTAACAGCACCAAATGTTTCCATTTATTGGGACACAATTGATTTTATTGTATATTTTATTCTACTTATTTTATTTTATTTATTGCACCATATTGTTTTAGCAATAAATATATTTGCATCCACATGTTCCCGAGTGAGAGAGTGCCTGTCGACCTTTTCAGAAATTATTTATTATAGACAGGGTGAGTCAATCCGAACACTGCACCCTATCCTTTACTATTAGCAGAAGAGCCACCTTATTGTATTACTCTCTTCCAAAAGTAAAATATATTTGCCGTTCAGTGGTGCAGTTATATATTCTTAAGCCCTTTTTGTTGTGTATTAGTGGCAAAAGTAAAATATATTTGCAGTTTAGTGTTTTTTTGGGGGGTTATTGTTCTGACGGAAGAAGGGCAAAATAATCAATGACGTCAACACAACCTTACTGCTGACACCCTCTCCACTCTGTCGGGGGGACACTACTTGTATACGCATTTAATAGAACAGGTTCTGTAGACCAGTGTTTCCCAACCAGTGTGCCTCCAGCTGTTGCAAAACTACAACTCCCAGCATGCCCGCACAGCCTTTGGCTGTGCGGGCATGCTGGGAAGTGTAGTTTTGCAACAGCTGGAGGCACACTGGTTGGGAAACACTGCTGTAGACATCTATGTGGAATCAGCTGATGACGGTGTAAAAAGAGTGCGCTTCGTCTTGGCGCTAACATCAACCTGTAAGGCTGCGTTCATACTTAAGTTTTATGGTCAGTTTTGGCCCCGTGACCGCCCAAATAAGTGAAGTGTGCAGTGATTCTAAGAGCGACGTCTGTCATCTGAATGTCATATTGACTCACAGTATTATTTCACTATCACAGCAGACTCCCTATGTGTGTTACATAGTTCTACACCACTATAAAGGCTCTCTGCAGCCAGGAAATAGACGCTTTTTAACTAAATTTGCCGTAAATATATTCGGCTCAAACCAAATTTTTTTTAAAAAAATTGGCGAACCCGCGAATCGAATTTTTGAAAAATTCGCTCATCTCTAGTCATCAGTATAAGAATCTCTGAAAACCCTTTAATGAAAAGGGATTAGTACAGCTTCCATTTCTGTCAATGGTAATTGTATACATTCCTATACATGTCCCTCCTCTAGTAACAGCTCCAGACAGTCAGTTTACTAACTTATAGGAAAGCATATAATTAAGAGCTATATAAGGGAGATTTATCAATGTATTTATACCGTTTCACTGGTGTGAATACATTGAGAAATATGGTGTTCAGAATGGTTCCACTTTTTACAACAAAGTCAGATTTTAATAAATAAACTTTCTTCCTCTTAATAAAATAAAAATGAATTGTGAAGTTGTTAGAAATCTGGGGTGCTGCACTTTGCATTATATGTAGTTGGAAACTGGGTGGAGAAGGGGGGCGCATAGTTTTGCTATGGAGCCGTAAAATATATGTCTTTGTCCCCTTTGTCCCAATAGAGAATGACCTCAAGTGGAAATAGAGAGCCCAGTATTATATGCAACCACATTGAAAATCATCTTCATTCTACTGCATGATGTTGAGAGAGAGGGATATCACCTGTCGTTTCCATTGGAATTGAGTCTGTATCCATCTATGCGATAATTTATATGACTTTGTGTCCCATAATCACTTCTTTTGTCTCTTATTCTGTTTTGTACCAATGTGCTATGGAACTGGGGTCAAATAGTAGAAGAGTATCCAGCTGGTCTTACAATCAATGCAGACCTCCCAAGTGTCCCTTTTTTGGAAGGACAGTCCCTATTTTTTAATCAAATCCCTATTTTCTCCTTAAATGTCCCTCTTTTCTATCTACACATTTGCATTGTTACATTTTCAGTATTGATCGAGAAAGTGCTATTATTTCATTATTTGATGCAATTTGGATTTTAGAAATTTCTATATTCAGATAATTTTTGCACTATTGTGCTCCAAGAAAACTAGTGTATAAAAAAAGTGTATAAATATGCAGGAAAAATGGACTTTCATGCAATGAATCATAAGTGTCCCTCTTTGACCATCAAAGAAGTTAAAAGGTATGGTCAATGTTCCCTGAAAAAGCATACAGATAGCTCTCTTTCAGAGCCTTGAAAAACACTCATCCTTAGGCTACATGCACACGACCATATGCGTTTTGCGGTCCTCAAATTGCGGATCTACAAAAAAAAAAACGTATGCCATCCGTTTTTTTTTCCGGATCCATTGTAACCACGCCTAAAACGGACAAGAATAGGACATGTTCTATTTTTTTGCGGGGCTACGGAACGGACATACTGATGCGGACAGCACACGGTGTGCTGTTCGCATTTTTTGCTGACCCATTAAAATGAACGGGTCCGCATCCTATCCGCAAAAAAAACGGAACGGACACGGAAACAAAATAAGTTCGTGTGCATGTAGCCTAAGACTGTTGTTTCGTGATTCTAGCTCCTTATCAATACAAAGCAGGGTATGGGTTGGCTGGTGGAAATGCCTTTATTGCAGCTCTGTAGGGGTGGGGGAAGGGGAGGTTACTGGTATGAGATTCAGCTTGCACAAAATCCTGGTAGCTACTTTTGAACCAAAGGTGGACTTCTGATGTTGGTGACACATATTGAATTACGCTGCTGGTCCTAGAGGTTGCACCTTCCCAATGATCAGATTTTGATGCCATTTGAAACTGACATGCCATTTGTAACGGATCTCCTAGCACCCCGACCGGGTACCTCCGTTGATAAATGCTCCCAGTGCCTTCCGAGGACTCCAAGCACTCCGCTCGACACCGATACCACCACAGGAACCAGGAAAAGGAACAGCTCTTACAAGAGCTAGGAGTAATAGCCAGGGGAGTATACATGTATAGCAATCCCCACACACATGATACGAGGCTCTATGTTGAGTGTAAAAACAGGAACACTTTATTGAGGGCTACCCGCCCGTATTTATGCAGGTCCCCATCTGGTGTACACGCCCCTAGGGGACCAGAAGGAATACTGTGACACAGGACAGATACGTAGCACTTAGCGCCACACCATTCATTTGATTATGGGGGGAAAAACAGACTCACAACATTTCTTTATGATAGAGATCCTTACATACAAGGTGTTATATGAGCACTGAGTGCTGTGTTAGGCTACTTTCACACTGGCTTTTTGGCTTTTCGTTTGTGAGATCCGATCAGGGCTCTCACAAGCGGTCTAAAACGGATCAGTTCCCTAATGCATTCTGAATGGAAAATGATCCGCTCAGAATGTATCAGTTTGCCTCCGTTCCATCTCTATTCCGCTTTGGAGGCGGACACCAAAACGCTGCTTGCAGCGTTTTGCTGTCCGTCTGACGAGCCAAACGGATCTGTTCTGACACACAATGTAAGTCAATGAGGACGGATCCGTTTTCTATGACACAATCTGGCACAATAGAAAACGGATCCGTCCTCCATTGACTTTCAATGGTGTTCAAGACGGATCCGTCTTGGCTATGTTAAAGATAATACAAACGGATCCGTTCTGAACGGATCCGTCTGTTTAGATCCATGACGGATCGGCACCAAACACGAGTGTGAAAGTAAGTCATAGCAGTTCTACACAGAAGTATTGTCTGATACTGTACTTTATCTGGACATCACATCCTTAAAGGGGTATTCCCTACTTTTGCTCATCCTTGTTCCCCAGCTCTGCAGCTATGTGGGAGGTACTCTTCCCCTTTCATCCATGACAGGTGCACACGATGCTCCTACAGAAACCTGTAATAGCAGTGCTTTAGGAGATGCTCTCCTTGTAACCCTTGATAATGTTATGAAAAGAAGGGCTTGTGTGTGTAGTTAGGAGAAAGTTGGAGAAGTGGCAATTATCTGCAGCCCGGGCAGCGTCCGTTTCAGTGCTTATGGATGGGAAGGGATGCAAATGAGCTCTTAACAAGCTCTGCCTCTAATGCCACCAGATGTAAGTGCTTATGGATGTGACAGCTCAGGAGACCTGAGCAGAAGGAATGCTTCAGACTGTTATCTCGGAGCTGCTCTCAGGTTTCCACTACTGTGTGCTGAGCGGTCTTGTCTCTTCTGCCCAACTCTGTTCATACCAGACACAAGGGAGGATCCTGCAGTGCCCTCTCCTGTCCTACAGACCATGACTGTGGATTACAGCATTGCTGTGCCCCGCTGCTCATATGCTGTGTCTCCTCTGCTGCTCACCTCCATAAGCGCTGATGCTCCTGTGAGAGAGTTGCAGAGGAGCACGGCATGAAGGCTGTGACAGGGGGTCCCTGCTCTGTGCATGATGCTGGAGGCAGCAGAGGCTGCCCTATCTACCTGCACAGCAGAGGATCAGTGACAGTTTAGGGACTGAGGGCCGGATTTATCATCAGGCCTCATGCACACGACCGTTGTTGTGTTCCGTGTCCGGTGTTCCGTTTTTCGTGATTTTCTGCGGACCCATTGACTTTCAATGGGTCTGTTGAAAACTCGGCTAATGCACCGTTTGTCATCCGTGTCCGTGATCCGTGGTTCCAGTCCGTCAAAAAAATATAACCTGTCCTATTTTTTTCACGGAAAACGGTTTGCGGACCCATTCAAGTCAATGGGACTGTGAAAAAACGTGGAGGCATACAAGATTGTCGTCCGCGTCCATTTTCTTCCTATTATTTGCATGGCAAACTTGACTTAGACTTTTTTTTACTTTCCTTCATGTCTGGTGATCCTCCAAAAATCAAGGAAGACACACGGAAACAAAAACGGAAACGGATCACGGAACAACGGAACCCAATTTTGCGGAACGGAACACAACAACGGTCGTGTGCATGAGGACTTACATCTTACTCCACTTTTACATATGTCCAAAGTCACTTTTGGCTAGGTCAGATTTATTAATGGTCCTTTAATACTGTGATAAATGTGGTTTGACGGTAGCAGTTTATCCTTCAGTAAGTGGCTTTACAAAAGTCGCACGTCTTTATGAAAAAGTCGCATGTTCTATTAAAAAGTCGCATACGATAAGCATGGTCCTCACTGGAGTGAAATTGCGCATTTTTTGGCAACTTTTTTAAATTGTTGCAATAGTAAATCTGTTTAGAAAATCATTTACACTCCATTTTTCACTCCATTATTTTGACTTGAGCTAATGATAAATCTGGCCCTGAAAGCCGGCTGTTCACTTCTATAGCACATTGGCCAGCCTGGGAGCAAGTGCGCATGAGAAAGTCATGTGCAGTTCCGTCGGCCTGGCCAGCCACATAGAGACAGAGGCATTTGCGCAAGCGCGGCCACCACTGTAGCAGTAGCACAGTGGTGGCCATAACTAATGGAAACAGAAGATAAACCTAGAAGGGGAAGGAGGAGGAATACCTAGCAAACAATAACAAAATAAAATAAAAGGTAATTGCAAAAGTTTATAATTTTACATTAGGAACTAGTTTAACTATGATCACCAAGATGGGAATACCCCTTTAAACTTCTTATTTACGTCTGTCTTGAGATAAAGGTTATTGATCGATCGTCTGCTAAATATAATTGCTAAGACCCAAGGCACAAAAACAATTGCTTACAGATAATGTACTTGTAGTCTTTTGCTCAGTCAATCACTATACTATAGCTATGCCCATAGCAGCTGTGATATTAAAGATGAATATTTAAGAAAAGATAAAACACAACAAAATAAAAAAAGAGAATTGAATGTGCCAGCATTGTCTTCACATTCAGTATACAGATCTAAAAAAGGAATCTGCCTCACCCTGTTAATAGAGATGTCCCGAACTATTCGCCGGCGAACAGTTCCCGGTGAATATAGCTTGTTCGCGTTCGCCGCGGCGGGCGAACATATGCGATGTTCGGTCCGCCCCCTATTCGTCATCATTGTGTAAACTTTGACCCTGTACCTCACAGTCAGCAGACACATTCCAGCCAATCAGCATCATACCCTCCCTCCCAGACCCTCCCACCTCCTGGACAACATCCATTTTAGATTCATTCGGAAGCTGCATTCTTAGTGAGAGGAGGGACAGTGTAGCTGCTGCTGATTTAATAGGGAAATCGATAGCTAGGCTAGTGTATTCAGTGTCCACTACAGTCCTGAAAGACTCATCTGATCTCTGCTGTAAGGACAGCACCCAAAAAAGCCCTTTTTAGAGCTAGAACATCAGTCTGCTTTTTTATTTTTTTTCTGTGTAATCTAATTGCAGTTTCCTGCCAGCGTGTGTGTCAGGCTCACAGCGTATACTGTGCCCACTTGCCCAGTGCCACCACTCATATCTGGTGTCACAGTAGCTTGCATTTAAAAAAAATTAAAACTTTTTTGACTGTAATATAATAGCAGTCAGTTGTTTAGCAGGCATGTTTCATGCCCTGCAAGTGCACAGTGTCACCAGTGCAACTCATATCTGGTGTCACAGTATATTACATTTAAAGAAAAACAACAATTTTGACTGTGAATAAATAGCAGTCAGTTGCCTGCACGTGTTTGTGTGTTTAAGGCCCAGCTGCCAGTACATAGTGTCAGTGTCACCAGCGCAACTCATATCTGGTGTCACAGTAGCTTGCACGCATAGTACAACTAAACTAATCTAAAAATGACAGGCAGAGGCAGGCCACCCTGCAGGGGCCGTCGTGGTCGTGGTGCTGTGATTCCCTTTGGCCCTAGAATAATGGCCAGTGTTCAGAGGCCACGTACCCTGAACTCGAAAAGTTCTGAGGACTTAGTTGACTGGCTAACACAGGGCACCCAATCTTCTACAGCTTCCGCTCGGAACCTTGACGCACCATCATCCTCCAGCTCAGCTTTGGGCACCTCTCAAGTTACCACTGGCCCGCCTGCCGCCACCACCAACACTTGCACCACAGCCGCTTCACTTGATCTGTCAGAGGAGTTATTTACACATCAGTTGGAAGAAATGAGAGATGTGCAACCATTATTGCCAGAGGATGTAGATAACAGGGATATGTCTCAGTCAGGCAGCATTACACACATGGACGTACGGTGTGATGATGATGATGTTGTACCCGCTGCTGCTTCCTTTGCTGAGTTGTCAGATACAAGTGAAACGGTTGATGAGGACCATGTGTCCGTGGATGTCACGTGGGTGCACGCTCGAATAGAAGAAGAACAGGGGGAAAGTTCAGATGGGGAGACAGAGAGGAGGAGGAGATGAGTTGGAAGCAGGGGGAGGTCGTCGCAAAGAGCTAGTGGCACAGTCAGACAGCATGCATCGGCACCCGGGGTCAGCCAGACAGCATGCCAATCAACGCATGCTGTTGCCACCACCAGAATGCCGTCATTGCAGAGCTCAGCAGTGTGGCATTTTTTTGTGTGTCTGCCTCTGACAACAGCGATGCCATTTGCAACCTGTGCTAAAAGAAACTGAGTCGTGGGAAGTCCAACACCCACCTAGATACAACTGCTTTGCGAAGGCACATGATCGCACATCACAAACGCCTATGGGATCAACACATGAGTACAAGCAGCACACAAACTCAAAGCTGCCATCCTCCTCCTGGTCCAGCATCTTCAGCCACGTCAACCACTGCTGTCCTCCTTGCCCCCTCTCAACCATCCGCCACTCCGTCTCTCCTCTTGAGCAGTTCGTGCTCATCTGCCCACAGTCAGGTGTCTGTCAAGGACATGTTTGAGCGTAAGAAGCCAATGTCACAAAGTCACCCCCTTTCCCGGCGTCTGACAGCTGGCTTGTCGGAACTCTTAGCCCGCCAGCTTTTACCATACAAGCTGGTGGAGTCTGAGGCCTTCAAAAAATTTGTAGCTATTGGGACACCGCAGTGGAAGGTACCCGGCCGAAATTTCTTTGCACAAAAGGCAATCCCCAACCTGTACTCGATTGTGCAAAAGGAAGTAATGGCATGTCTGGCACACAGTGTTGGGGCAAGGGTCCATCTGACCACTGATACCTGGTCTGCAAAGCACGGTCAGGGCAGGTATATCACTCACACTGGGCATTGGGTAAACCTGCTGACGGCTGCCAAGCATGGAATGCGTGGCTCTGCAGAGGAGTTGGTGACACCGCCACGACTTGCAGGCAGGCCTGCTGCCACCTCCTCTACTCCTCCTACTCCATCCTCTTCCATAACCTCCTCGGCTGAGTCCTCTTCTGCTGTTGCGTCTTGCTCCACATCAACGGCACCCCCCCAGCTCCCCAGGGGCTATTCCACATCCCGGATACGACAGTGTCACGCCGTCTTGGGGTTGACTTGCCTGAAAGCAGAGAGTCACACCGGACCAGCACTCCTGTCCGCCCTGAACGCACAGATGGATCAGTGGCTGACTCCGCACCAACTGGAGATCGGCAAAGTTGTGTGTGACAACGAAAGCAATTTGTTGGCGGCATTGAATTTGGGCAAGTTGACACATGTGCCGTTTATGGCACATGTGTTGAATCTGATTGTACAATGCTTTGTGCATAAGTACCCAGGCTTACAGGACGTCCTCAAGCAGGCCAGGAAGGTGTGTGGCCATTTCAGGCGTTCCTACACGGCCATGGCACACTTTTCAGATATCCAGCGGCGAAACAACATGCCAGTGAGGCGCTTGATTTGCGACAGCCCGACACGTTGGAATTCAACACTCCTAATGTTCGACCGCCTGCTCCAACAAGAAAAAGCCGTCAACGAGTATTTGTATGACCGGGGTGCTAGGACAGCCTCTGCGGAGCGGGGGACTTTTTTGCCACGTTACTGGACGCTCATGCGCAATGCCTGTAGGCTCATGCGTCCTTTTGAGGGGGTGACAAACCTAGTCAGTCGCACCGAATGCACCATCAGCGACATCATCCCATTTGTTTTCTTTCTGGAGCGTGCCCTGCGAAGAGTGCTGGATCAGGCCGTAGATGAGCGTGAAGAGGAAGAGTTGTGGTCACCATCACCACCAGAAACAGCCTTATCAGCATCGCTTGCTGGACCTGCGGCAACGCTGGAAGAGGAGTGTGAGGAAGAGGAGTCAGAGGAGGAATGTGTCTTTGAGGAGGAGGAGGAAGACCAACCACAGCAGGCATTCCAGGGTGCTCGTTGTCACCTATCTGGTACCCGTGGTGTTGTACGTGGCTGGAAGGAAGAACATACCTTCAGTGAGATCACTGAGGACGAGGAACGGGACATGAGTAGCTCGGCATCTAACCTTGTGTAAATGGGGTCTTTCATGCTGTCGTGCCTGTTGAGGGACCCTCGTATAAAAAGGCAGAAGGAGAACGACCTGTACTGGGTGGCCACGCTAGTAGACCCCCAGTATAAGCAGAAAGTGCCTGAAATGTTACCGAATTACCGCAAGTCGGAAAGGATGCAGCAGTTCCAAAATAAATTAAAAAGTATGCTTTACACAGTGTATAAGGGTGATGTCACAGTACAACGGGAATCTAACAGGGGAAGAGGTGAAAGTAATCCTCCTCCTACCACGACCACGCCGGCAAGGACAGGACGCTTTACAGACGTGTTGTTGATGGAGGACATGTAGAGCTTTTTAAGTCCTACGCATCGCCACAGCCCTTCGGGGTCCACCCTCAGAGAACGACTCGACCGACAGGTAGCAGACTACCTCACCTTAACTGCAGATATCGACACTCTGAGGAGCGATGAACCCCTTGACTACTGGGTGTGCAGGCTTGACCTGTGGCCTGAGCTATCCCAATTTGCGATAGAACTTCCAGCCTGCCCCGCTTCAAGTGCCATGTCAGAAAGGACCTTCAGTGCAGCAGGAGGTATTGTCACTGAGAAGAGAAGTCGCCTAGGTCAAAAAAGTCTAGATTACCTCACCTTTATTAAGATGAATGAGGCATGGATCCTGAAGGGACTCACAGTGGCCAATACATTCGACTAAAAAAGGCCTGATGAGATGAGCTGCCTTGGGCTAAAAATGGTCCACACGCTGCTGTATTTTATCTCTGAATGCCGGATGACTTGCGTGACTTATCCGCCAGCAACTAGGGTTCAAGCCGCAATGTTTTAGGGCACTTTCTGCCTGGGAAACATAAATTTTTCTGGCCGCTGCTACAGCAGCGGCTGCAACTAAACCTAATTTTTCAGGCATGTGTACATGCCTAATTTTTCTGGCCTCTGGTGCTGCACTGTGGCTGCAAAAACAAAAAAAATGGCACATACATGTGTCAATTCCCCTTCGTGATCGTTACCTTATTGTGGTGAAGGGGCTTGCGTATCACAATGAAGCGACCACCTCTATGAGTGTGTTGGCAATCGCAATGTTGGCACACCCCAGATGATAAGGTCGTTGCTTCATTGTGAACAGACCAAAAGCGATCGGCTGGATAATTTTGCATAGAAAAAACATTAATTTTCTTTGTGATCATCTAAGGTGATCATTAAAGCCTACTAGGCCAACAATGGGCCCACACTGCAGAATCATTGTTTTCTGGGTCACTTAACTGTCACTGAACTACCTCAGCACGACCATAGGCTTTGAAAAAAAAACATTGCCTGCAATCTCCCAAACGTGCGCACGGGCACAGTCATCACTACACCAAGATTGACACATAGGGGAATTCAATTTATGTCATGAGTGTGTCAACTATTGACAACTCTGTGGTTTTCTAAAATCTATTCCATACACGTCCCCTCATAGGGGACGTAACAGGGATTAAACTTATAGGAATAGTACTACTTAACACACCTTATTATAATAATAATAATAATAATAATACTAGTGGACGTAACAGGGATTAAACTGATAGGAGTGGTGTGTTAAGTAGTATTTTAGGAATAGATTTTAGGAATCGGGAGATGGAAAAAGATGTTTGGTCGGTCCTCCTACTTCCAATTTGGGGCACTGTGCGTGCAATGTACTGTGCCACCAGATAGGAGTGGTGTGTTAAGTAGTACTATTCCTATCTGGTGGCACAGTACATTGCACGCGCAGTGCCCCAAATTGGAAGTAGGAGGACCGACCAAGCATCTTTTTCCATCTCCCGATTCCTAAAATCTATTCCATACACGTCCCCTGATAGGGGACATAATAGGGATTAAACTGATAGGAATAGTACTACTTAACACACCTTATAATAACACAGAGAGAGGCAACGCAGAGAGAGGAGTCTGAAGAAGAGGAGTTAGAGGAGAAAGGTGGCTTTGAGGAGGTGGAAGACCAACCACAGCAGGCGTCCCAGGGGGCTTGTCGTCACTGAAGGGTTAACAAGAATTAGCTGTATGATCTGTATGAAGGACAGGAGGTTGGGTGACATCATATTGAAGGATGACTATATTTACATGTACCTCCTGTCTCTATGAGGAAAAGTTTCTAGTCAGCAGTATTATAACAAGAGCTGCCTGTCTGTAGAAGGAACTGCTATTATTGTAATCAGAGCTGCAGCTATTCTCGTATGTATGCATGGATGTATATAAGGCCTGTATACCAAGCAATAAATAGAACTGTTACTGACATCATACTGCTTGTGTCACTGACATGTTCTCCAGACGTCTGTCTTCGGGGACAAAGGAAGGAATCGAGGTGCATTGATAAGGAAAAATTACCCTTTCAGTTGGGGGATCGTCCGTGGAATAGAAAATACAGGAATTCGGTAAGTAACGGAACATTCCTGTCTAACGACTGGGGACATTCCGATACTTTCCGTAAAATTTTCTGTTGCTTCTATTTTGAATCCACTTTAGACACTCTGAAAGATATGGTAGCTATCTTTAGGGAAGATAGAATGAAAAATAATGGTGTCTGTCTTTAGGGAAGATAGACTGTAAATAGACTACTGGCCAGGTCACACAGATAAATTCTTTGGGGAAGTATTTATTAGATATATCCTTTAAGGGGAAGGATTTACTAGAGGATTTTTTTGGGAAGAATTCATATAGAGTCTGCACCTTGATTTCTCTTGTCACCCCCTGTCTGTTGCTTCTTTTCTGTCGCTTTCTTATGCTTTATGTTATGTTATGATGTTATGCATCATTCAGTACTTTTTATGCTGAAGGTAAGCAGCAATTGATACTGTGAAAAATGTACTAACTTTATTGTGTGTGTCCTGGGTGACCTTCTAACCCAGCACCTGGTGAACGCAAGTAACTATTTTAAGGGATTATACTAAGGCTACTTTCACACTTGCGGCAGAGTGATCCGGCAAGCAGTTCCGTTGCCGGAATTGACTGCCGGATCCGTCAAAGTCAACATTACCGGATATTTTTCATGCAACGGATCCGTCGTTCCGGCAATAGTATTTTATGCCGGATCCGTCATTCCGTTGCATCCGGCATACACTTTTCGACGGATCCGTCTGCCGGATCCGTCGTAATAACGGATCCGTCTGTTCCGTTTCCTTCCGTTTGTAAACGGAAAGACGGATCCGTTATTTAAATTTCAGAGATAAAAGAATTTAATCTGTTAAGCAAATACTACAAGTGGTAAGCAAATACTACAAGTGGCTATAAAAGAAAAAACAAGGTCACTTACCACTCATAAGTTCCTTCTGCAGAGTGCAAAGATGATGCCAGGCCATATTAGTTTTGGATTTCAGGCTCTTATTCTGGTTTCGCGCTGGAGAAGACGTCTTCGAGACAGACAGCGTAGAAAGCGTCGCTATTGGGTGCATCCAATAACCTCTGCAAGGATAAGAAGGGGAGTTTTTGAAACTCTGTTTCCCGAATTGAGGAATTATCCAGACAAATTTTTTAATTACTTACGGATGACGGTAGAAAGTTTTGATGATCTTTTACAACGGGTGTCACCTCACATTCAAAGACAAGACACCACTTTCCGCCGCTGTGTTTCCCCAGCAGAACGCCTGTTGTTGACCATAAGGTAAAGTAGATAAATATTATATATAGTACCAATTTCTGTCTATATTTATATATACATTATATAATTTTTTTAAATACATAAAATTGTTTTTTTCTATAGGTTTCTTGCAAGTGGAGAAAGTTTTAGCTCACTCCATTTCCAATTTCGCCTTGGCATATCGACTGTTTCAATTATTGTGAAGGAGACATGTCGTGTTTTGTGGGATCAACTTCATGATGAATTTATTCCACATCCAACTAGACAGCATTGGAACGAAATTGCTGAAAAATATTGGCAAATTTGTCAGTTTCCCAACTGCATAGGTGCAGTAGACGGGAAACATATAAGAATAATCAAGCCCCAAGGAACCGGATCTGAGTTTTACAACTATAAGAAATATTTTTCTATTATTCTAATGGCTATCGCTGATGCAGAATATCATTTTGTTGCCGTCGACGTAGGGGCCTATGGACGCACCAACGATTCAATGGTTTTTAAAAATTCTTATATGGGACGGAGTCTATATAACAGACAATTTGATTTCCCTCAGCCTCAACCACTGCCAGGTACTGATGCCCCACCCATGCCGTTTGTATTGGTTGGTGATGAGGCATTCCAAATGTGTGGAAATCTTCTTAAACCTTATTCAAGCCGCGGATTACATTTAACGAAACGGACATACAACTACCGCTTGACCAGGGCTCGGAGAATGGTTGAATGTACATTTGGAATTTTGGTTGCAAAATGGCGAATTTTTACAAAACCAATTCATATGAAGGTGGAATCGGTGGATGAGGTTGTAAAGTGTGCTGTTGTGTTACACAACTACCTCCTTAAAAAGGAACCACTCAATTTGGACCAGATACCGGAGGACAGCGAGATGGCAAGCATTGAAAGTTTTGGACCACGGTCAAGTGTTGTGGTATCACGGATGAGAGACTGTTTTGCAGATTATTTTTGCTCGGAGGCAGGAAGGGTGGACTGGCAGGACCGATTTGTCTAAACATTTTGGATTTAATTTTACTGTTAATTTCTGTTTATTTGGTGGTTTACAGATTTTTGTATTACTTTTAAATAGGATTTGTGTTTGAATAAATATTGTTTTTCAAAGTATTTGAATTTTTATTTATATACCACGATAGAAGAGAAATACATTCTTTGTTTTCAACACTGATGTTATATTATTGTGTTGTTATATACTCATTTTCAATCTTCTATATCACTAGAGGAGCGACACATACTTGTGTCACTCCGCTGGCGCAGGTAGATTTAATCAGGCCTGTTATTGTGTAGTGATCTGACCAACGCCAGAGGAGCGACACATACTCGTGTCGCTCCGCTGGCGCAGGTAGATTTTATCAGGCCTGTTATTGTGTAGTGATCTGACCAACGCCAGAGGAGCGACACATACTTGTGTCGCTCCGCTGGCGCAGGTAGATTTTATCAGGCCTGTTATTGTGTAGTGATCTGACCAACGCCAGAGGAGCGACACATACTTGTGTCGCTCCGCTGGCGCAGGTAGATTTTATCAGGCCTGTTATTGTGTAGTGATCTGACCAACGCCAGAGGAGCGACACATACTTGTGTCGCTCCACTGGCGCAGGTAGATTTAATCAGGCCTGTTATTGTGTAGTGATCTGACCAACACCAGAGGAGCGACACATACTTGTGTCGATCCGCTGGCGCAGGTAGATTTTATCAGGCCTGTTATTGTGTAGTGATCTGACCAACGCCAGAGGAGCGACACATACTTGTGTCGCTCCGCTGGCGCAGGTAGATTTTATCAGGCCTGTTATTGTGTAGTGATCTGACCAACGCCAGAGGAGCGACACATACTTGTGTCGCTCCGCTGGCGCAGGTAGATTTAATCAGGCCTGTTATTGTGTAGTGATCTGACCAACGCCTGAGGAGCGACACATACTTGTGTCGCTCCGCTGGCGCAGGTAGATTTAATCAGGCCTGTTATTGTGTAGTGATCTGACCAACGCCAGAGGAGCGACACATACTTGTGTCGCTCCGCTCGCGCAGGTAGATTTAATCAGGCCTGTTATTGTGTAGTGATCTGACCAACGCCAGAGGAGCGACACATACTTGTGTCGCTCCGCTGGCGATTGGACATTTTTAAAGACCTTTCCTACATACACTAAAGTAATATCCCATCGCTGGTGGAGCAAACCAAGTATACTTCACTTCAAAAGCGATGTGGATGTTCACTTTTATTAAAAAAATTTTTTAAATAAATACAAAGCAAATAAAATTTTGAAACAATCACATTTTTATTTTAAAATTTAATATTTTTAAATAATATAAATAACTTTTTGAAATAAAAAAATATTAAAAGAAAAGGCTACAAATGCCTGTAAGTAGGACCAGTGGGAGTGGTGGGAGTAGAAGGTTGGGTGGTGGTGGAGGTTTGAACACTGGTTGGTCCCCCTCGTTCCTGTGCCCCTGTGGACATAAAAGTGTGTGTTGTGGCAAGCACAACAGAGGGAGTATTCAATCTGGATGGGGGAGCGGGAGAAGGAGTTGACCGAGCAAGAGTAGAAGGAGTGTTGAAACTGGCAGAAGGAAAATATTGAGGAGGAGAAGGAGTAAAGTGGTGAGAAAAGTGCTCGGTGGAATGGGGAGGCTGGGATGGGGGCTGAGGAGGTAGGAAAGAGGGGTAGGTAGTTTGGGTAGGGGGTTGTTGAGGTTGTGATGGGGGATAGGGCATGGATGGTGGATAGGGCATGGATGGGGGATAGGGCATGGATGGGGGATAGGGCATGGATTGGGGATAGGATGTGGGGCGGTGCTGAACTTGCCACAAGACACTGTCCACCTGTCTTCGGGCCTCAAACAACTGGTCGGGCGTAAATCGTTCCATCACGGGGAGCAACGAATACCAATAGTGATGCACAGGACCCAATTGCGACGTATGCACCGCCCCCTCCTGCAGACGTCGCACTTGTTCCTCCAAAGCTGCAATTCTATTGGTATATCCCATCAAGGACTCGTAAACGAGCCTTGTGAGATCCTCGTAGTCCGCCTGACGGCTCCTACCGGTCCTATGGCGACGCATCAATGCCTCAAAAAGTGGTGCCATTGTGGCCATTGTTGCGTCGCCAGAGGGCACAGGTAGGGGAACATTGAGGTCCCGACCAGCTGTTGGAGTAGAACGTGAGGGACCCGCGGTGGGCGGCTCTTCGGGGACTACCTCTTGTGCTCCGGCCTCTGGAAGGACTTCACGAGGAGCTTGGTGCGCCCGAGTACTGCTAGATGTGCTGTAAAAGGAAAAAAATAATAATTAATGGACAAATAGAGAACTATATGTGAATGTCCCAGACAGAGTATCAAATGACAGTCTGGCTAGGCCACACACATAGATTGGAGATTAGTATTCAGAATTATTATAAAGATTAGAGCTTATGTTCGCAGCTGTAGGGTTCTACGTAGAAAACCTAATGCGGCCGCATACCGGTACGGCCGCTTTGTGGTTGCTTTCGAACCACTCGGGCGCTTGACCTCCTCATTGTAGTCTTTCTTATAGCGGTCCCTCATTGACCGCCACCTCACCAGGATTGTAGTCCCTGTCGGGAAGAAAAATAAATAAAAATTAATATTATAATAATTTTTATTTCTGACATCGGAAACGGTTTAGTATTTGTTTGAACCTGCTACAACAACAATAAAAAAATTATTGATGTTCACTATAGGTAGCAGTGAGTGACAAAATTCAACCAGACACAAAACCAATTTTTTATGAAAAGTACACATGTGCATTATACTAGAGTATACTTACGGCACTCCTCCCGTTGACTCTCATTGAGGTCGTCCCAATTAGCCACCAAGACTTCGCATATCTCAAGCCAGAGGAGCTGGGTACCGTGATGGTCAGCATGGCGGCGGTCCGTGTGGTCCCACAGTGGTGGTCTGTCCTCCACCATCTGGATGAGGAGGTCATTGTCAATTATACAACTGCCAAATTCCTCCTCATCCGTTCTGGTGGAGCGTCTTGAACCCTAAAAACATATAAAAAATATAAAATAAATTAATATCTAATGTTTAAAGGGATTCTAACACCAGGTTTGGGGCTATAGAGATACGGACCTGCACGGCTAGATCGCCGCTAGCATGTCCGCAATATATGTGTCCTATAGGGCTGTGTGGTTTAAATTTAAAAAAATAAATTATTTTTTAGATATGTAAATGAGTGTTGAATGTGTCGCTCATGCGCTGTTCTCTGCATGAAGCTGATGTCAGGACAGGAAGGAACACTATACCGGCACTGCACACAAGGAAGTTTACTGCAGCCCCTTGGACACATTCAACAGTCATTTACATATCTATAAAATACTTTATAAAATCAATTAAAAACACACAGCCCTATAGGACAGATATATTGCGAACATGCTAGCGGCGATCTAGCCGTGCAGGTCCCTATCTCTATAGGCCCAAACCTAGTGACAGAAATGCTTTTAACAGATTTGCAATTAAAAATACTCCTCTATGAAATACTCACACGAACACGACCGCCGCGGGCTCCACGACTTCCTCTGGCTTGAGATTGACGACCTCTATTGGAGTCAACGGGACTAGCGACCTGTAACAATAATAAAAAAAAATTAAAAAGAGAAATAATAATATTGAGAGAAAAATAAATAAAACAAAAATAAAAAAATTACCGCTTCATGTCCTCCACCACCAACTTCCTCCTCTCCAGCAGCAGGCTCTGTGTCGCGAGGCCTCTCCTCCACAGATGATGACTATGAAATAAAAAAAATGAAAATTTTAAATGCGTTCATAATGTAAATGCAGAATGCTTTCCAAAATTTTTTACCTCATGTCTGCGCCGACGTCTTGGAGGAGAGGTCCCGGCATCAGTAGAAGATGTTGAGCCTGTAGAAAAAAAATATATTAATCAAATTATCATTATTAAATATTATTAATACAAAAAAAAGACAAATTATACTTACTTGACATTATGGTATAAAAATTCTTTATTCTTTAGGTTTTACGTCCCTTTCTGATCTTTAAATTTTTTTTTTTTGGCTTTGGCCCAAAAATATAAATCGATTTTGGACTCCTTGAGAAAAAAAAAAGCGAGTTAACTTTTTGTAGGACTACTACTACTACCACCCCTAGCATCAATTATCGACTTGCACCACATGCAGTGCCTCTGCAAAACTACATATGCACTGCATGTGCTGCAAGTACATAGTGGATGCTAGGGGTGGTAGTCAAAAGGACTACAACCCCTAGCATCCCCTATCTACTTGCACCACATGCATTGCCCATGCAAAACTACATAGCCACTGCATGTGGTAGTCAAAAGGACTACTACCCCTAGCATCCCCTATCTACTTGCACCACATGCAGTGCCCATGCAAAACTACATAGGGATTGCATGTGCTGCAAGTACATAGTGGATGCTAGGGGTGGTAGTCAACAGGACTACTACCCCTAGCATCCCCTATCTACTTGCACCACATGCATTGCCCATGCAAAACTACATAGCCACTGCATGTGGTAGTCAAAAGGACTACTACCCCTAGCATCCCCTATCTACTTGCACCACATGCAGTGCCCATGCAAAACTACATAGACACTGCATGTGCTGCAAGTACATAGTGGATGCTAGGGGTGGTAGTCAAAAGGACTACAACCCCTAGCATCCCCTATCTACTTGCACCACATGCATTGCCCATGCAAAACTACATAGCCACTGCATGTGGTAGTCAAAAGGACTACTACCCCTAGCATCCCCTATCTACTTGCACCACATGCAGTGCCCATGCAAAACTACATAGGGATTGCATGTGCTGCAAGTACATAGTGGATGCTAGGGGTGGTAGTCAACAGGACTACTACCCCTAGCATCCCCTATCTACTTGCACCACATGCATTGCCCATGCAAAACTACATAGCCACTGCATGTGGTAGTCAAAAGGACTACTACCCCTAGCATCCCCTATCTACTTGCACCACATGCAGTGCCCATGCAAAACTACATAGGGATTGCATGTGCTGCAAGTACATAGTGGATGCTAGGGGTGGTAGTCAACAGGACTACTACCCCTAGCATCCCCTATCTACTTGCACCACATGCATTGCCCATGCAAAACTACATAGCCACTGCATGTGGTAGTCAAAAGGACTACTACCCCTAGCATCCCCTATCTACTTGCACCACATGCAGTGCCCATGCAAAACTACATAGACACTGCATGTGCTGCAAGTACATAGTGGATGCTAGGGGTGGTAGTCAACACGACTACTACCCCTAGCATCCCCTATCTACTTGCACCACATGCATTGCCCATGCTAAACTACATAGCCACTGCATGTGGTAGTCAAAAGGACTACTACCCCTAGCATCCCCTATCTACTTGCACCACATGCAGTGCCCATGCAAAACTACATAGACACTGCATGTGCTGCAAGTACATAGTGGATGCTAGGGGTGGTAGTCAACAGGACTACTACCCCTAGCATCCCAGCCACTATGTACTTGCAACACATGCAGTCCCTATGCAAAAGTACATAGGCCCCACTGGTGGTACAAGTACATAGTGGATGCTAGGAGTAGTAATCAACAAGACTACTACTCCTAGCATGATCTATACAGCTCCTGTAAAATTGAAAACAAACAAAAAACTTTCTACTCACCTAGACTGGCGTCCTCCCCTCTCCCTCGCAGGCAGGATCGAAGAGAGACAGGAAGTTGACGGCGCCCACAGCTCCTCCTATTCGATTGCGCAGGCGCAGAAAGAAGAGCCGGATCCGTCGATCAGGCAAACAACGGAAATCTTTGTGACGGATCCGGCTCTAATGCATTTCTATGGAGAAAAACGCCGGATCCGTCATTCCGGCAAGTCTTCAGTATTTTTCGCCGGAGAAAAAACCGTAGCATGCTACGGTTTTTTCTTTTGCCTGATCAGTCAAAATGACTGAACTGAAGACATCCTGATGCATCCTGAACGGATTACTCACCATTCAGAATGCATGGGGATATGACGGATCAGTCGTTTTCCGGCATAAAGCACTTTTGACGGAACTCTATGCCGGAAAACAATAACGCAAGTGTGAAAGTAGCCTAACAGACAGTTGAGCAAGAGGTTGTGCATAGACATAAGTCCTTCACGGTCCTGGGGAAAATTCAGCTCTGCCTCCATCTCAATTAAGTTATAAGAAATGGGTGCAAAGCAAGGAAAGGTCTCTCCACCCCCTCCGAATGTAGGAGAAACATGTAGGGATTATGTAGCCCGGGTCTGTGGGACTGATTATTATTTAGTTACTCCCTGGGTGGATAATATGCCGGGATGGACAGAGGCAATAAAGAGTATAAATTTGTTCCCTCGGGAAGGGGCTAATGACACCTTCCATATGGAAATGGTGAGAAAGGTTATGTTTGGGTGACACTGAAGCTTACCCATATTATGGTCCAGACCCCCAGTGGGACATGCAGTATATGCAGACAAGACGGGAAAATTGCCTTACTTATGCACGATACTGGTATGTTTGACCAAATAAATAGGTTCACAAGCAGAAGGCAGGGAACCAGGATATATATATATATATATATATATACAGTATATATATATATATATATATATATATATATAAAAAGAAACATGAGTTATAAAAAGAATTGACAAGGAGTTCACTCCAGTAGCCCCCTCCTCTCTATCTAGGAAATATCCCACAGATATATTATTCCCTTCCAAAAGTTGACTTAGATTAAAAAGGCAGTACTTTGAGGCCCAGGTATTATTAAATTGGCTCAAAAGGGAAGAAGATAGGAGGAGAAGAGCTGACACTCTAGAGTCCCTTTTCACAGTACACACTTCTTCTTCGGAGCATCTGTTGGGTGATAGTTCAGACGCTGCCCACAGCACCCTGCCCCCCTCCTTCTCCTCATGTCCATTACATACACAAGGCTTCGAGTGACAGCAGTAAAGGGAGGGGGGATGGCTCCTGAGCTAAAAATGCAGTTTCTGACAGTTTGGGATTGACCAGTTGTTGTCCTGGAGATACGAGAACATGTAGAATGCAATTCACACATTTCTAACACTAGAGATGTCATATCTCCCATGCGCCTTAGATCACAAAAAACTGTTTTCCCAAACCTGAACATATACCTCATCATGATGTGGACAGTGACCTTGAGGAACAGTTCACTTTTATGACTGTAGGGGTCACCTTGTTAAAGGAACCTATTGAAGTAGTTGATATTAATAAGATTGTTATTATACCTATAGCCCCTGTGGTTTCAGACGTACCATCTCTGCTATCAGCTATTTCTGCCCATACAGAGTTTTTCTCTGTTATTGATTTGATGAATGCATTTTTTTCTGTCCTAGTTGACAAGGAGACATGGCCACTTTTTGCTTTTACATTACATGGTGTAGAATGCCTCAGGGTTATGTACACTCCCCAGTAGTCTACTCCATTGTCCTCCAAAATACACTGCGCCCTTGGACTGCCCCTCATGGTTCTGTCCTTCTACAATATGTGGATGATCTCCTCATATGTAGTTCTCCTCGGGAGGCCTGCCAGGCGGACTGTGTTAGTTTACTACTGTGGTTATGTAAAAATGGTCCCAGAGTTTCTAGGAAGAAATTACAATGGTGTATGGAAAGTGTTGAGTATTTGGGCTTTGTTCTCAGTAAAGGTGAGAGGAGAATCAGCCATGCCAGAATTACCTCCATACTGGGTCTGCCCCGCCCACAAACCAGGAAAGACATGTTGACCTTTCTTGGCATGATTGGTTACTGCCGCCAATGGATTGCTGATTGTTCCTACTATGATAATATTCTGAGACAAGCCACTAATACTGATATGCCTGACTCCATTTAATGGTCTGATGACATGTTACAAGCTTTTAGTCATTTGAAATTTGCAATGGTTTCATGTCCTGGTTTGGGCCTACCCGACTATGGCGTGATGTTTCACTTATTTGCCAGGGACAATTGTAAAACCATGGCAGGAGTCCTGGCGCAGGATCATGGAGGTAAATACCGCCCTGTTGCTTTTTTCTCAAAAGTGGTTCCCGTACAGGTTCAGGGCATGCCTGCGTGTCTCAGGAGTTTGGCAGCCTGTGCTATGGTCGCTAAGATGGCCGTGCCTATCACCCTAGGTCATCCCACCACTCTGCATACCTCACACAATGTTCAGGCCCTATTGAGGAACATACATACACAACACATGTCAGCACAAAGACTGAGTGGATATAAAGTTTTGTTGCTATCTAATCCTCAACTTCATATCAAATACTCAGCAGCCACGTTCGGCCCAAGCTGCTGAACTGATTGCCCTCACTAGAGCTTGTTGTCTTTTTGAGGGGGAATATTGTAAATGTATACACCGATTCCAAGTATGCCTTTGGGGTTGTACACGATCATGGGGTAATCTGGCAGAGGAGAGGCTTCATAGCTGCAGATGCTAGCCAAATCTCACATTCCACCTTAGTACATGATCTCCTGGCCGCCATCCAATTATCGAGCGAAGTTGCTATTATCTATTGTAAGGCACATACTGGACTCCAAACACACATAGCTAAAGGGAATGCCCTAGCTGATCAGGCAGCAAAAGAGGCTGCTATTAGAACGGCAGCAACAGTTCAAATGCCCTCCCTAGTTCCAGTCATTACCCTTACTGACATTCTATTGCTCAGCCTCCAGGATTTGGCTACCAGTAGTGACAAAATGGACTGGCAGTCGGTAGGTGCAGTACAAGACCCTAATACGGGTCTTCTCTGCAAAGAGGGGAAGCCATGTTTCCCAGTTGCAAGCGCCCCGATTTTAATTGCACAGTATCATGGTCTTGGCCATAGGGGAGCACAGTCAACCACTGACCTCATTAAGAGAGATTTTTTTATACCAGGTCTTAGATCAAAGGTATAATCTTATGTTTTACGGTGTATTATATGTAGCAGAAATTAGGATGCAGCCTAATAAGAATACTGGTTACTCACCATTTGAGGTCCTAATGGAAAGACCTTCCCCACCCCTTGGGGTCCAAAGGCCCCTGTGATAAAAAAAAAAGGGGATCTAGAAGTAGTACACGCAGAATATGTGAGGAAACTTGTATAAATCTTAGATCAAATTGAACAAGATATTGCTCGTGCCTCTCCTTTCTCTCCACAGGAACCTACGCATCCTTTCCAACTAGGAGACGTGGTGATAGTCCAGCGCCTGGCAAAAGGACGAAAATAGACTGAGTTCCCGTTTGGACCACCCACCCGAGTGGTAGCAGTCACCAGAACAGCGATTCTCGCAGAAGAGGCTCCAATCTGGATTCACGCTAGCAGAGTGAAAAGGGTCCCTTAGGCTTCTTCTCCGATGACGGACAAAGATAAAGAGGGTGAAGCAGGTGTGAAATCCCTGAACAAAGAGGGGAGCTCAGAAGAAGTTTCCCTGAAAAGTGCCTTGCCACAGGCTGAAGATGATGACCCCACAATATTCTGGGAGATTTGTTTGTCTTCTGATAATTATTAATCTTTGTGTTTTCTTGCCAGTCTGGCTTATTACATGTATTTATCACCCAGAGGAGATGAGTTTCTTCTGCGGTGCACCAAATAATCGGTCAATATATAAAAGAGCTCAGGAGCAAGATCCCTTGGCTCCCGTCCCCTTTTTTTCTGAACAGAATAGTATAGACAGGATGGCAAAGGCCCTAAATGTTAGTTCATTGTGCCTTAAAGACTTACAGAGCCCACAGGATCTTATACAAACATGTGTTATTGCTGTGTCTACACCTGATGAATCCCTCCTTGAAGTCTGGGCGATGGCTAACAATACTCAATCTTTTATTCCCTTGTATGACCTCTGTGGGGAGAGCCAGAAATTAGGAAATAGCAGGGATAATATTAGAATAACTACTATTAACGTGACTACAGCAGAAACTTGTTTTACCTTTTCCCAGGATATGACTTTATATTGTGATAATAGAGACATAAAAAGTGGATTACCTAGGAATAGTGTATATAATTATATTGACGACACCTGTAAAAAGGATAGTAGACTTGCTAGCTCCCTGGATAATTCCATGAGTTGTAATAAGACCATTGTGACTCCCAGTTTTATCTATAATATAATGCTCCCTAAGGGATGGTTTTGTCTTGTGGTAACAGCACCTACAATTACATTCCTGCTAATGTTATTGGAGATCCATAATGTTATTGGAGGTCCCTGTGCGTTATCTAGGCGGACTTTGGCCCTTCCCAGTCAACCCCCTATCAGGAGAGCTCACAGATCGGTTACCAAGACTTTATCAGAAGACTGTGACTCTACTTTACCCCTTCTCAGCCGTACAGAATATACAAGTTTGGGTGCCTCTATATTAGGAGTGCCCGGACTGGCTATATATAATACTCGTACTATAAATTCTATTGCATGTGACTTAGCTAAATCTCTGAATCATACCTCTATCGCTTTATCAGACATACTTTTAGATATACAAGGCGTAAGAGGAGCAGTGCTAGAAACTAGATTCACTGTAGATTATCTGTTACTGAAACATAATATAGGATGTCAAGATTTTAAACGAATGTGTTGCTTTAATTTATCTGATCATTCCAGATCAATCCAGTCCCATATTCAAGCATTACATGAAATTGCTAATAATATCAGGAAAGATGTTGAGTCATCCTCTTGGTGGGACTGGTTATTGAGCTGGCTGCCGTATTTGAGTTGGTTTAGAACATTATTGATCAGTATTATAATTATTATTGCTTCCTTGATTGTCATATGTTGATGCATCCAGTGTATCCCTTCCCTCATACAGATGTTTTGTGTAATGTGTCCAAAACCCACAGATCCTGGACAATCATATGCTACTTACCTCTCTATGAGAAAAAGAAGCTAAGTCATATTCATGACTTAAGAGGGGATTGAAGGGTTAACAAGAATTAGCTGTATGATCTGTATGAAGGACAGGAGGTTGGGTGACATCATATTGAAGGGTGACTATATTTACATGTATCTCCTGTCTCTATGAGGAAAAGTTTCTAGTCAGCAGTATTATAACAAGAGCTGCCTGTCTGTAAAAGGAACTGCTATTATTGTAATGAGAGCTGCAGCTATTCTCGTATGTATGCATGGATGTATATAAGGCCTGTATGACAAAACAATAAATAGAACTGTTACTGACATCATACTGCTTGTGTCACTGACATGTTCTCCAGACGTCTGTCTTCGGGGACAAAGGAAGGAATCGAGGTGCATTGATAAGGAAAAATTACCCTTTCAGTCACCTTTCGGGGACCCTTGGTGTTGTACGTGGCTAGGTGGAGGAAGAGATCTTCAATGACATCAGTGAGGACAAGGAACGGGACATGGCTAGCTTGGTATCCAACCTTGTGCAAATGGGGAGTTTGCGGTTGTGCAAATGGACTGTTTGCAGTTGTTTGCGGTGCGTTAAACGGGGAGTTTGGTCTCTCACTGTGAAGCGTGCGTAACCCTTACACTACCTGATCAATACAACATCATACCTGATGTTTTAAAGCACATTATTCCAAACAATTTAGAAATGTTAGGTGATTTATGCCCTTTATGGATTAAAACCCGACTCTGCGTCAACTACGTAATTTTCCATGGGAGTTTTGCCAAGGATCCCCCTCCGACATGCCACAGTCCAGGTGTTAGTCCCCTTGAAACAACTTTTCCATCACTATTGTGGCCAGAAAGAGTCCCTGTGGGTGTTAAAATTCGCCTGCCTATTGAAGTCTATGGCGGTTTGCCCGGTTCGCCTGTTCGCGAACATTTGCGAAAATTTGCGTTCGCCGTCCGCGAACAAAAAATTTTATGTTCGCGACATCTCTATATTTCAAATGGAAAAATAAATAAATCTTTCTTTGCATAACCGTATTCTGACCCTCATAACTCTTTATATTGATGTCTACAGAGCTGTGTGAGGGCTTATTTTGGTTGGGGGGATCTGTATTTTTCATTTTTACCATTTTGGGGCATGTTTATTCCTTATTTTGTACACTTTATTTAATGGGGTGCGACGTAATTAAAATTTTTATATCTTTTACAGTTTTTTAAATTAAAACTTTTTGTTTTGCATTTATTTTTAGTCCCCCTAAGGGGACTTAAACATATGATTGTATTATTGCATATCTTATAGACTGCAAAGGTTACAATTTTTACAATGAACCCTATAGGTGACGAATGACACTGTATATTTAGCATATACATCATGGCAGATATGTTAAATTGAGACAATAAATGTGAAATATAAGTACCCATACTTCCCAGTTCCAGTGGGTGAGCTGCCCATTAATTAGTATCCCACAGTCTAAACCAGCTCACACTATAGTACCTATTGTATTTAGGCCTCTACTCTCTACATTCAATATTCAATTTTAGGAAATTCAGTGAAAAGGACACTCCAGCTGCTGTGAGACTACAACTCCCAGCATGCAAACATGCTCGGCTGTTCTCACAACTCCTATAGAAGAGAGTGGAGCATTCTGGGAGTTGTAGTTTGAGAACATCTGGAGTGTCGGATGTTTCTGATCCCTGTCCTATACAGAAATAGCTATATTAAAATTCAGTGCTGCCACCTGCTGGCTTGAATTCTAATATACAAGTAATGAGACTGGAAGCCTAATACAGGTTCAGACTCCTTACTTTCAAGGAACATCTTCCCCAATCTACACTGTGGAGAGGCTTTCCATTTGCTGTGGAGGCGCTTGCCACTGGGTTTCTGGCTTCTCAAATGCCGTGGTAACATTTGACCACATAATCTGAGGGGTTAAATCCATAATCGGCATTACCGCTGATTGAGGACATTAGCCACGGGTGTCTGCTGTATGAAACAGCGCTCACACACGGCGCTTGCTCCACTTTGGAGCTGGTGCCATCTTTAAAGACCTGACAATATGAAAGAGTTAGAATTACTGATGTCATGAAGGGGTCAAAGTTACCACATATCACTGAAAAATGCCAATACTCATACAAGGTTAAAGCATTAGCACATTGCAGGACCCAGTCAAGCCCCAATGGTATATGACAGAGATTGCACAGGTGCAAAAACTGATGAACATCTACTCGCAAACCTCCCATCTTTGAGGGGTGGATGTTTCATATTGTGAATATACACAGATAAGGATTCTATAAGGTATCTGTCACACAGTTACATATAGTGCATCATGCTAGCTAAAAGCCAAATGGTCATGCCCATATTATTGGATCAGGGGGGAAAATCCATCATCACTATAAATATGCCCCATGTATGGTGAACCACACTCAGAAGTGGGGAAAAAGTCCATAGAAAGTGCTGCGTAGCGCATCTTGAAAACCTTATTCTTTATTGAATCGAATGGACCAGTCTCCCTCATAAAAAGGAGCTGTTCTATAAAATATATATATAAACGTTAAACAGGTATGGTCTTGTTCACATCACCGTTATGGATTTCATTTTTGTTTTCCGTTAAGACGGAAGTCAAAACTGAAGCCTTTAAGAGGCATTCCATTTTGATCCCTACAAGTCTATGGGCAGCAGAACGGATCCGTCCTGGTTTCCATTATGCAGGAGTCCAGTCCAGCATAACAGAAACCAGGACGGATCCGTTCTGCTACCCATAGACTTGTATTATGACGGAATGCAAAACGGAAGCCTTAAAGGCATTCCGTTTTGCTTTCCGTCAAAATTGAAGTCTATGGGCAATCATAACGGATCTGTCTGGTTCCTATTATGCAAGACGGAAAACAAAGTCCCGACAGGACTTTGTTTTCCGTCTTGCATAATGGGAACCAGACGGATCCGTTATGATTCCCATAGACTTCTGTTATGACAGATCAAAACGGAATGCCTCTTAAAGGCTTCCGTTTTGACTTCTATCTTATGAATTCTGTTATTTTGTGTTATAACCATGTTATAACGGAAAACAAAACCGGAATCCATAACGGTGATGTGAACCCGTCCTAAGAATTTTTTTGTAAAAATTGGTCAAGGTTTTGTCATTTCCTCCTGTAAAGTTATAGTCAGTATATATCTACAGCGTGCACAATAATATACACTCTGTGCATCAAGGGTCTTAGCTTTCATCTCTGTGAAGATGCTGCCATCTAATGGAATATTTTGATACGATTAAAACTTTTGAGTATAGTGGTTTTAACTTTAAATTCACATTGAATATGCTTTTCTGGAAGGATAGTTAATAACGGAGATTCCATTATTTGAGACCTCCATCCGTTAAATAGAGAGCAGCTATGGAGAACATTTTTGCTTACTCTGGAAGATCCTGTGAATCGAGCCCCAG
The DNA here is from genome assembly GCF_905171765.1 of Bufo bufo. Lineage (NCBI taxonomy): Eukaryota > Metazoa > Chordata > Amphibia > Anura > Bufonidae > Bufo > Bufo bufo. The sequence continues at coordinate 285,607,572 of NC_053389.1, forward strand.
AGTAGCCAGTGCAGAGGTTGGGAGTGGATTGGACCTGGTGAAGAGTTGTGTCACGGTGTGTTCCCTTCAGCCTTTGCTCTCTGAGGATCGGTGCAATGGAAATGTAATATTGAAGATTGAGGCCAGAATTAAACGTATAAAAGTCTCTTTTACTAAGTGCAACATCAAATACATTCCTTACCAGCTTATTTCAAGTGCAATATTCTTGCACCAGTAAGGAATATGGAGACAGGTTGTCCAGCAGGTGGCAGTGTATCTTGCAGAGAGAGATCTTTAGATAGAATGGAACTTACCATTCCATTTCCCCCCTTTCTAGGCAGAAGTGGGCTAGTCCTACCTCCTACCAAGGGAGGGGTTGCAGGAAGCTATAGTGAGTTCATAGAAGAGTTGGAAGGAGACGAGACATGGCCCAGTGAGGGGAGCACTCCTCCCCCTTCAGCAGCAGGAGTTTATAGATGGAGTATCACGAGGGGGTCAATGGCAAAAGGCACCCCACTCAAAGGTACCAGAACCATCAGAAAGTCCAGTAGCCAGACTGAAGTCAAAGATTAGCACAGCCAGTCTACCCCAAAACCTGCTGGAACAAAGAAAAATCTAATATTGTCTGGTTGCAAGTTTATTCAAGTAAAACTGTTGAACTTTATCACGTCTGAACTCAGCTTATTCTCCACCAACTACAACTCTTTTCTTTGAATGCTATGGAGCCTAACCCTGTGGAGCGACTGTATCCATGTGAGCACTGTGACATACAAACTACTCAGGCCACATCACCAGTCAGCATTCCTACACACTGGGAGCCCGATTGTGCCCTGGGGGGTGGCATGTTGCACATGTGCACTTGGCAGCTGAAGACATCTGTGTTGTTCCCATGTTCATATGTGCTCTCATTGCTGAGAAAAATTATGTTTTAATGTATGAAAATGATACTCTAGAAGCAACAGGGTCATTATACCTAGAGGCTCTGCTTACTCTGCATCTGATGCACCCTCTCTACTTTGATTGACATGGCTTGATTGACAGGGACACACAGTGAAAACAACATCACATCTGGCTCTGTAAAAGGGCAGAGGTTGCGGAAGTTGCAGAGAAGCAGAGCCTCTAGGTGTAAAAGCAACAGCCCAGTTGCTGCTACAGGCTCATTTGCATACATGCAATTATTAAAACTTCATTTTTCTCAGCAATGCATATGAACATGTGACCAACACAGAAGTCTTCAGCTGCCAAGCGCACATGCAACAGGTCAGCCAGTTTCATACAGTGGGGAAAATAAGTATTTGATACACTGGCGATTTTGCAAGTTTTCCCACCTACAAAGAATGGAGAAGTCTGTAATTTTTATCGTAGATACACTTCAATTGTGAGAGACAGAATCTAAAAAAAAATCCAGAAAATCACATTGTTTGATTATTAAATAATTTATTAGCATTTTATTGCATGAAATAAGTATTTGATCACCTACCAACCAGCAATAATTCTGGCTCTCACAGATCTGTTAGTTTTTCGTTAAGAAGCCCTCCGAATACTCTGTACTCCCACCGCTCTTCCTTTGGCTAACTCCCCTGATTCCCACTTGGACATATGGACAAATGTGGCCAGTGATTGGGAAGAAAGAAGTGAAGATCAGTAGGGTCCCAATACTTTTATTATTTTATCACATTCTAAGCAGTTTTAAAGAAAACAAAAGGGGACAGCTGGATAGGAGGTTTCTTTGGTATAGAGGGTGGAATTGACTGCAGAAGCAATGTGTTTGAGGTGAAACCTCACTCTCCAGGTGAGGTTTCACTTTAATGCAAAATCTGTAATATTAAAGGGATTGTCCAGCTAAGAAGGCAACTTACCCATTCATTGTACCGTGCACAAATGGAAAAAAAAATTCACACCAGTTCACTGTCCTACAGTTGAAGTGCCACAGCCACTCTCCGGTTCAGCTTGGCCGAGTGACAAGGCCCTGACTGTACAAAGTTGGGGAGAAGTAAATGTATCTGACAGTGTTGCTGGTTGATCTATCAGGGAGCAAAGATGCAGAACCAATCAGACTCGGCACTGGCATCACATGTTTCCAGAGGGAGGCAATTTAAAATGGCAGCTGCCAGCCACAGTTGCCTGTTATTGGTATTCCTGCCTTACTAACTAATTTTATGATTGTCACTCTGGATCGCTGACCTTTTCCCAGAATCACAGGCTGACCAAAAGTTTCTATGCAGTGTTGTCCTTTGCTGGTATAGATCCTATGTGAGCCTTGGTAGATCAAATGTGTGATCTCACTCAGATGGTCTAAGACCAGGGTCAACACCAGGAGAATACTCAGTCTCCACCCCTATAGATTGTTCCCTCACATGTCCAACAACACCAAGTTAAGTTGCCTGATCACTCTGTAGGTGATAGGGAGCAGTTTGTGTCTTTCAGGGAGAGTTGCAAATTATACTTTCATCTCAGACCTTACTCTTCAGGATCACAGCAACAGAGGGTAATTATTATTTCTCCCTTCAAGGGGTTCCACATTAATGGGCTTTCTCCCTTCCCATTGACTCTCCTGAGCTGTCTTTTGTGGATAATTTTTTTTCTTGTTCTTGGTTTACTTTACAATGAGCCTGGCAGGGTTGCTTTCCGGAGTGCAAATTAGTTTCACAGGGACACCTGTCGAGGACTATTGTATAGATTTTTGCAAATTGTGTGGCTCCAAGTGGAATGGCCCGACTTTGAGATGTCAATTCTGCCAGGGTCTTTCTGACACCCTTAAGAACTTTCTAGAGGGTTATCCTTTACATGATTCTCTTGATGAGACCATGACGTTAGCTGTGCATTTAGACAGATGACTAAAAATGCAGAAAAGAAGGCTCATCTATACCTGTTCCATGTTCTAGTCACAATCTGCCATTTGTTCCTTCCGAGGAGTTTGCCTCCACTGATGAATCTATGCAGTTGCCAAGACTATGACTCCTCAAGAGAGAAAACAGATTTGTAGCAGCTAGAGATGAGCAAATTTTTCAAAAAATAGATTCGGCCGGTTCGCCAAATTTTTCGGAAAAATACGCTTTGATCTGAATTAAAAAATAACTATTTCCGGGCTGCAGAGAGCTTTTATAGGGGTGTAGAGCACTGTGCCTTGCAGTAACACGCATAGGGAGTCTGCTGTAGTAGTGAAACAATACTGTGAGTCAGTATGACAAGCACATGACAGGTGTTACTCTTAGAATCACTGCACACTTCACTTATTTGGGCAGTCACGGGGCCAAAACTGACCAAATAACTCAAGTATGAACTCAGCCTTACAGGTCGATGTTGGCGTCAAGAATAAGGGCACTCCTTTTACACCGTCGCCAGCTGATTCCACATAGATGTCTACAGAACCTGTTCTAATAAATGCGTATACAAGTAGACCCCCCCCCCTCCCCGGACAGAGTGGAGAGGGTATCAGCAGTAAGTTTGTGTTGACGTCACTGATTAATTTGCCCTTCCTCTGATCCGTCAGAACAATAACCCACAAAAAACTGATTCTGTCTGTGGAGCATACGCCTTCACTCGGTCAGCATTTGCTCAATAATCCATCACTATTGCTAATGCCAAAAAAGTGTATGTAAAACAGAGATGACACGTGAATGGAATATTTGCATGTCTTCGGTGTTTTGTACCCACTCCTGCTTTTGGATACCAAATCATAAGCCAATGCTGATGGAACCATACAGGCCTTACAGCTGCTACACAGACAGGATCCGTTGTGAGTCTCATTTTTCCTTCCTTCTGACAGATCAGAAGAAAGGTCTAATAAATCATTGTCAGCCAGGCCGAAAGGCAAAATAGTGGCCCGGTCATGAAGTGGGGAGGGTGGGAACAGCATGAGAAGTCCACAGAGTGGCCTATGACATAGTGGTGAGGTGAAAGCAGCATGAGGAGGCCACAGAATGGCACAATGACAGAGTCTGAAGGTGGCAGAAGCATTAGTAGACCACAGAGTGGCAAGGTGACATAATGTAGAGATGGCAGCAGCAGGATACCACAGAGTGGCAAGGTGACAAAACACTGATAGAGTCTGTAGTTGGCAGCAGTATAAGGAGGCCCCTGAGTGGCACAATGACCGAGTCTGGAGTTGGCAGCAGTATGAGGAAGCCACAGAGTGGCACAATGACACAGTCTGGAGTTGGTGGCGGCATCAGGAGGCCACAGAGTGGCACAATGACCGAGTGGTGACAGTAACAACATCAGGAGGATACCACAGAATGGCAAGGTGACATAGTGTGGAGAGGGCAGCAGCATGAGGAGACCACAGAGTAACAAGGTGACATAGTTTAGAGGTGGCGGCAGCATCCGGAGACCGAAGAGTGGCAAAGTGACATAGTGTGGAGATGGCAATAGCAGCAGCAGCATCAGGAAACCACAGAGTGGCAAGGTGACTAAATGTGAAGATGGCAGTAGCAGCAGCATGAGAAAACCACAGAGTGGCAAGGTGACAAAGTGTGGAGTTGGCAGCATTAGGAGGATACCACAGAGTGGCAAGGTGACATAGTGTGGAGTTGGCAGCAGCATGAGCAAAAGACAGAGTGGCAAGGTGACATACTGTAGTGTGTAGATGGCAGTAGTAGCAGCAGCATCAGGAGACCACATAGTAGCAAGTAGAGATGGCCTTGCGGTTCGCCCTGTGGTTGTTTCACAGCAAACTTTGCGTGTTCGCGATTCTCCGAACATGCGAACATATGTAGAAATTTGCGCCTGCCATATTCTTTTACATTATGAAGAACTTTGACCCATGACACATCCATCAGGTGGCACAGGACAGCCAATTGAGACATTTCAGCACATGGACATACCCCCTACCTTATAAATAAACCTGATCTGGCCGCCATTTTACATTCAGTGTTTTGCCAGTGTAGGGAGAGGTTGCTGTGTGGAGCAGGGACATGCTGTTAGGGACACCAAACGCTAGCTAATAGGGCCACAAAAGTCCTTTTAAGCACTAGTATAGGTGTGCTATCTATATGTGTGATACACAGAGGGTTGCAATATACTTATAATATACTTTTATAATGAGTCAAAAACACATAGATCTATATAGTGATCACCTAGAAGTCAGGGGCCTAGGAGCTGTTGCTGTTGCTGCTACTGCCATCTCCACACTATGTCACCTTGCCACTCTGTGATCTCCTGATGCTGCTGCTGCTACTGCCATCTGCACACTATATCACCTTGCCACTCTGTAGTCTCCTCATGCTGGATAGATCATCAGCATCTGGATAGATCATCAGCATCTGATCGGCGGGGGTCCGACAACCAGGATGCCGCTGAGCACTTGTTATTGCCTACCACATCTATGCTTTTTGCTTAAAGAGGTTCTGCACTTTGTTTTAACTGATGATCTATCCTCTGGATAGATCATCAGCATCTGATCGGCGGGGGTCCGACACCCAGGACCCCCGCTGATCAGCTGTTTGAGAAGGCAGCGGCACTCCAGCAGCGCCGCGCCCTTCTCACTGTTTACCGCTGGCCCAGTGACGTCTTACTAGTATCAACTAGCATGGGCGGGGATAAGCTCTGTTCACTTGAATGGAGCTTAGCCCCGCCCACGCTAGTTGATACTAGTCGTGACGTCACTGGGCCGGCGGTAAACAGTGAGAAGGCCGCACTGCTGCTGGAGTGCTGCTGCCTTCTCAAACAGCTGATCGGCGGGGGTCCTGGGTGTCGGATAGATCATCAGTTAAAACAAAGTGCAGAACCTCTTTAAGCAAAAAGCATAGATGTGGTAGGCAATAACAAGTGCTCAGCGGCATCCTGGTTGTCGGACCCCCACCGATCAGATGCTGATGATCTATCCAGATGCTGATGATCTATCCAGCATGAGGAGACTACAGAGTGGCAAGGTGATATAGTGTGCAGATGGCAGTAGCAGCAGCAGCATCATGAGATCACAGAGTGGCAAGGTGACATAGTGTGGAGATGGCAGTAGCAGCAACAGCATCAGGAGACCACATAGTGTCAAGATGAAAATGTGTAGATGGCAGAAGCAGCAGAAACATAAGGAGGATACCACAGAGTGGCAAGGTGACATAGTGTGAAGTTGGCAGCAGCATGAGGATACCACAGAGTGGCAAGGAGACATAGTGTGGAGATGGCAGTAGCAGCAGCAGCATCAGGAGACCACATTGCAAGATGACATAATGTGTAGATGGCAGCAGCAGCAGGAGGATACCACAGAGTGGCAAGGTGACATAGTGTGGAGTTGGCAGCAGCATGAGGAGACCACAGAGTGGCAAGGTGATATAATGTGGAGATGGCAGCAGCAGCAACAGGATACCAAAGAGTGGCAAGGTGACATAGTGTGGATATGGCAGCAGCATGAGGAGACCACAGAGTGGCAAGGTGACATAGTGTGGATATGGCAGTAGCAGCATCAGGAGACAACAGAGTGGCAAGTTGACATAGTGTGGAGATGGCAGTAGCAGAAGCAGCAGCATCAGGAGACCACAGAGTGGCAAGGTGACATAGTATGGAGTTGGCAGCATTAGGAGACCGCAGAGTGGCAAAGTGACATAGTTTAGAGGTGGCAGCAGCATCAGGGGGCCACAAAGTGGCAAAGTGACATAGTGTGGAGATGGCAGTAGCAGCATCAGGAGGATACCATAGAGTGGAAAGGTGACATAGTGTGGAGATGGCAGTAGCAGCAGCATCAGGAGGATACCACAGAGTGGCAAGGTGACATAGTGTGAAGTTGGGAGCAGCATGAGGAGACCACAGAGTGGCAAGGTAACATAGTTTGAAGGGGGCAGCAGCATCAAGAGGCCACAGAGTGGCAAGGTGACATAGTGTGGAGATGGCAGTAGCAGCAGCAGCATCAGGAGACCACAGAGTGGCAAGGTGACATAGTGTGGAGATGGCAGTAGCAGCAGCAGCATCAGGAGACCACAGAATGTCAAGTTGACATAGTGTGGAAATGGCCGTAGCAGCAGCAGCAGCAGCATCAGGAGACCACATAGTAGCAAGATGACATAATGTGGAGATGGCAGTAGCAGCAGTAGCAGCAGCAGCAGCAGCAGACCACATAGTAGCAAGATGACATAATGTGTAGATAGCAGTAGCAGCATGAGGAGACCAAAGAGTAGCACCCTGGCCACTCTTCACCTTCTGCCCACTGTAGGGATTTGCTCTGGTAGGCAGGGTAAGCGGTCGCAGTACAGAGGCAAGAACATGGTAGTAAAGCAAAAAGTTCAGTGTTTATTCACACAAAAGGAAAAAAATAACACAAACACTTTGCAGAGTCCTGGTGTTAATTCACACCGCAGGAATTCTTTGTGTTATTTCACACAGCAAAAGTCCACAGAACTCAAAAAACACGTCACCTGGATATCCACAGCAGGCTTTAGGGTGCCTGGCTTCCAGCTGGCAGCTCTCATGCAGCTCCCAGAAACACAGAGCCTTCACAGCTCCACTTTCACTTGGAGGAACATACCACACCCAGCTGAGCTGCTGGCTGGACTTTTAAACCCCAGCCCAAAACCTGGCCTGGACGTGGGGAACAGCCATCCATCTTGCTCTTTGGCTGCTCCCAATAAGAACCGGCCCGGATTGGCTTTACAGTCACACTAAGAAAAAAAAACTTGTTAGCTAGCAGTAGCTGTCGCTGACACACAAAATTACCGTTTTTTTTCTCACCGAGGCCAGGAACCTCGGTGGCACGTACCTTCTGTCAATGTCGGACCCCTGCACCTTACTACACCTCATATTCTACATGTGGCCTGGTTAACCTCTTCTGACAGCTTATTAAAAAACTGCTACACCGCTGAGTAGGTGATTTTCCCCCCAGCAGTCTGCACTGACTGACTGCTACCACCGCTGCCTCCGTGAACCCCTGCACCACTACTTCCCGGGCAGGTAGGCTGATGCGAAGCAGGTGGTCTACCTAGGGCACGTTTGGCTCCCGACCTGCAACTGCTGCCACCCTGCTGACACCCAGCCATGCTACCACGCAGCTGACTTAGCTGCTGCCTCACAGGCAAGCTGTCACTCTCTTCTCCTGATGATGATGAACCCCCTTCTGCACCCGGCTCCCAAGTGCGATCAGCTTCATCATTATCAAGCAGTGTCTGCACGTCACTGATGTCCTCCTCAATGGTCTCTCGGTCAGGATCCTGACCGCTCGCAACACAAGCTCCTGCTCCACTCTCCTCATCACTTCTTGCCCGCATAGCGGTGGAAGCAATGGATGTCTCCTCCAGATCTTGGCTGGGCAGTAGCGGCTGACTGTTCTCTAGCAGCTCGCCCTTGCTGTATAGTGGAGCTGAGCCCACAGCATACAATACTTCTGTAGCTGAGGGAACAGCAAAGGACAGAGGCAGGTTAAGGACAGGTGAGGGCACAGGGCCTGCTCCCGGGCCATGCCAACTAAGGGTTGTGTCTGACGAACCCGACTGTTGGCTGGGGGTGTCTGATGTCAACTAATCAAGAACTGCTGGGTTGCTGGTCAATACACTACCGCTAGATAACATCGGGAGCTCAGGCCTCTCGCTGCGACTCCTGCTGCCGCGCCTCCTTACTCTGCTGCGACCTCTGCTTGCGCCGGAAGCATTCAGGTCTCTGCCACTCCTCTGTGCATTGCCTGGTACTTCTCTGCGTGACATACTTGTAGCTGAACTACACAAAACAAACGGAAATTAATACACCCCTAAAAGCGAGGAGTATATTTTTCTTTTTGTACTAAAATAGTCCACTCAACGTTTTCACCACAATTAACTGCATGAATGCACTGAGAATATATTTTTCTTGTAGCACTGAAATACAACCCTATACACTTTGACCAGAAAAAAACGTAAAGAGTGAAATGCATATATATTTTTCTTGTTGTACTGAACTACGCCCCTATACGCTTTCACCAGAAATAACTGCAACAGTGCAGTGCCTATATATTTTTCTTTTTTTAATGAAATACGCCCCTACATGCTTTCACCAGAAATAACTGCAACAGTGCAGTGCGTATATATATATATTTTTTTACTGTAATACGCCCCTATACACTTTCAACAGAAATAACTGCAGAAGTGAAATGCGTATATATTTTTCTTGTTGTACTGAAATATGCCCCTATACGCTTTCACCAGAAATAACTGCAACAGTGCAGTGCAAATATATATATATTTTTTTTATGAAATACGCCCCTATACGCTTTGAACAGAAATAACTGCAACAGTGCAGTGCGTATATATTTTTCTTGTTGGACTGAAATAGGCCACTATACTTGTAGTTCTGAATATATATATTTCTTTTTTTACTGTAATACGCCCCTATACACTTTCACCAGAAATAACTGCAGAAGTGAACGAAGAATATATTTTTCTTGTTGTACTGAACTACGCCACAATACACTTTCACCAGAAATAACTGCAACAGTGCAGTGCATATATATATATATATATATATATATATATTTTTTTTTTTTTTTAATTTTTTTATGTAATACACCCCTATATGCTTTAAACCGAAGTAACTGCAACAGTGCAGTGCATATATATTTTTATTTTTTATTGAAATACGCCCCTATACACTTTCACCAGAAATAACTGCAACAGTGCAGTGCATATATATTATTCTTGTTGTACTGAACTACGCCCCTATACACATTCACCAGAAATAACTGCAACAGTGCAGTACATATATATTTTTATTTTTTTACTGTAATACACCCCTATATGATTTAAACAGAAATAACTGCTACAGTGCAGTGCATATATATTTTTCTTGTTGGACTGAAATAGGCCACTATACGCTTTGAGGACCAAAGCTACAAGGACGTTGAAAAACTAAAACGTACATTGGAGGTGTGTAACCTAAAAACATATCGTGAGTGAAAGGGTCTTTCTTCTGCACCCTGCTTTCCCTTCGGATGTCCGGAGAGTATATTTCAAAGAGACACAGATACACGCTTCTAGTGTCACTACAAATAACTCTAATTTTATCTGTGTTCTCTCAGTCTTATATACATTCATTCTAACAATCATTAACAGGTGTTGTTTACATATACAAGGTTGCTGAGTACAAACTATTCCCTATATAGGCTATAGCAAACATACTTGACTGATGTCCTTGGTACAGATCAAATAGCATTTCTTTATAAAACTCCTCTACATAGCATATGGCTTGCTTTATTTAACCCTTCAATCCCCTCTTAAGTCATGAATATGACTTATCTTCTTTCTCTCAAAGAGAGGTAAGTAGCATATGGTTGTCCAGGATCTGTGGGTTTTGCACACATTGCATAAAACATCTGAATGAGAGAAGGAATACATTGAATACAACAGCATATGATAATCAAGGAAGCAATTATGATTATAAAGCTGATAAATAATGTTCTTAACCAACTCAAATCCGGCAGCCAGCTCAATAACCAGTCCCACCAGGAGGATGAATCAACATCCTTCTTAATATTATTAGCAATTTCATGTAACGCTTGAATATGGGACTGGATTGATCTGTAATGGTCAGATAGATTAAAGCAACACATTCCTTTGAAATCTTGACATCCTGTATTATGTTTAAGTAACAGATAATCTACAGCAAACTTAGTTTCTAGCACTGCTCCTCTTATGCCTTGTAAATCTAAAAGTATGTCTGATAAAGCGATAGAGGTATGATTCAGAGATTTAGCCAAGGCACATGCAATTTAATTTATAGTACGAGCATTATATATAGCCAGTCCGGGCACTCCTAATATAGAGGCACCCAAACTTGTATATTCTGTACGGCTGAGAAGGGGTAAAGTAGAGTCACAGTCTTCTGATAAAGTCTTGGTAACCGATCTGTGAGCTCTCCTGATAGGTGGTTGACTGGGAAGGGCCAGAGTCAGCCTGGCTAACGCACAGGGACCTCCAATAATGTTAGCAGGAATGTAATTGTAAGTGCTGTTACAACAAGACAAAAACCATCCCTTAGGGAGCATTAAATTATAGATAAAACTAGGAGTCACAATGGTCTTATTACAACTCATGGAATTATTCAGGGAGCTAGCAAGCCTACTATCCTTTTTACAGGTGTCGTCAATGTAATCATATACACTATTCTTAGGTAATCCACTTTTTATGTCTCTACCATCACAATATAAAGTCATATCCTGGGAAAAGGTGAAACAGGTCTCTGCTGCAGTCACATTGATAGTAATTATCCTAATATTATCCCGGCTATCTCCTAATTTCTGGCACTTCCCACAGAGGTCATACAAGGGAATAAAAGATTGTGTATTGTTAGCCATTGACTAAACTTCAAGGAAGGATTCATCGGGTGTAGGCACAGCAATAACACATGTTTGTATAAGATCCTGTGGGCTCTGTAAGTCTTTAAGGCACAATGAACTAACATTTAGGGCATTTGCCATCCTAACTATACTGTTCTGTTCAGAATAAAAGGGGCCAGAAGCAAAGGGATCTTGTTCCTGAGCTCTTTTATGTACTGTCCGATTATTTAGTGCACCACAGAAGAAACTCCTCTCCTCTGGGTGATAAATACATGTAGTAATAAGCCCGACTGGCAAGAAAACACAAAGACTAATAATTATCAGCAGACAAACAAATCTCCCAGAATATTGTGGCGTCATCATCTTCAGCCCGTGGCAAGTCACTTTTCAGGGGAACTTCTTCTGAGCTCCCCTCTTTGTTCAGGGATTTAACACCTGCTTCACCCTCTTTGTCTTTATCCGTCACCGGAGAGGAAGCCTCTGGGACCCTTTTTATCCTGCTAGCGTGAATCCAGATTGGAGCCTCTTCTGTGAGAATCACTGTTCTGGTGACTGCTACCACTCGGGTGGGTGGTCCAAACGGGAACTCAATCTGTTTTCGTACTTTTGCCAGGCACTGGACTATCACCACATCTCCTGGTTGGAAAGGATGCGTAGATTCCTGTGGAGAGAAAGGAGAGGCACAAGCAACATTTTGTTCAATTTGATCTAAAGTTTCTACAAGTTTCCTCACATATTCTGCCTGTGCTACTTCTAGATCCCCTTGTTCTATTATGGGGGCTTTAGGACACCAAGGGGTAGGGAAGGGTCTTCCCATTAGGACCTCAAATGGTAAGTAGCCAGTATTCTTATTAGGCTGCATCCTAATTTCTGCTGGGGCTATAGGCAAGAACTTTTTCCAATTAGTGAATGTGCCTCCAGTAATTTTCCTTATCTTTTCTTTAATTGTTCGATTCATCCTTTCTACTACTCCGGAACTCTCTGGGTGATACGGGAGGTGGAATTTCCAGTCAATCCTAAGGGCTTTGGAAAGCTCCTTACATACCCTGGATGCAAAAGCTGGCCATTATCTGAGTTAATTTGAACAGGACACCCCCACCTGGGGATGATCTCTTGTAACAAGATTTTTACCACAGTTTGTGTGGTTTTATTGGTAGTGGGAAAAACCTCCGGCCATCTAGAGAACATATCCACAATTACAAGGGCATACTCCTGCTTACTTCCTGTCTTTGGGATATGGGTAAAGTCAATTTGTAAGTGAGTGAATGGCGAAGTTGGGTAATTCAGATGCTGGTGTTGGGCCTTCTTTGAATTATTTGGGTTGTTTCTGAGACATATAATACACCGTGAAACATAAGATTGTACCTTTTGACCTAAGATGTGGTATAAAAAAATCTCTCCGAATGAGGTCAGTGGTTGCCTGTGCTCCCCTATGGCCAAGACCGTGATATTGTGCAATTAAAATTGGGGCGCTTACAACTGGAATACATGGTTTCCCCTCTTTGCAGATAAGACCCGTATCAGGGTCTTGTACTGCACCTACTGACTGCCATTCCATCTTGTCACTACTGGTAGCCAAATCCTGGAGGCTGAGCAATAGATTGTCAGCGAGAGTAATTTCTGGAACTAGGGAGGGCATTTGAACAGTCGCTGGCTTTCTAATGGCAGCTTCTTTTGCTGCCTGATCAGCCAGGGCATTCCCTTTAGCCATGTGCGTTTGGAGACCAGTATGTGCCCTGCAATGGATAATAGCAACTTTGCGTGGTAATTGGATGGCGGCCAGGAGATCATGTATTAGGGTGGAATGTGAGATTTGCTTCCCATCTGCAGCTATGAAGCCTCTTCTCTGCCAGATTACCCCATGATCATGGACAACCCCAAAGGCATATTTGGAATCTGTGTACGGTATATATTTACATCTCTTCCCTCAAAAAGACAACAAGCTCTAGTGAGGGCAATCAGTTCAGCTGCTTGGGCTGACTGAAAAGGTATAGGATTTGATTCCAGAATGACATCAGGGAGTTGAACCACAGCGTATCCTGCATGATAAGTGTTGTCATTAGGGCGGGAACAGGATCCATCCACAAAAACATCAGGTGCTCCTTCAATGGATGTGGACTGTAAGTCAGGCCTAGGTGAGGTATGTTCATGTATAAGCTCAGTACAGACATGGGAAGGAGGCAAATCATCCTGCTCTCCCTTGTATCCTAGTAGGGCATTCAGTATAGCCATTGGACCAAATGTGGGGGCTGAGTATTTGATATGAAGTTGAGGATTAGAGAGCAACAAAACTTCATATCCACTCAGTCTTTGTGCTGACATATGTTGAGTATGTATGTTCTTCAACAGGGCCTGAACATTGTGTGAGGTATGCAGAGTGGTAGGATGACCTAGGGTGACAGATGTAGCCATCTCAGCTACCATAGCGCAAGCTGCCAAACTCCTGAGACACGCAGGCATGCCCTGAACCTGTACGGGAACCACCTTTGAGAAAAAGGCAACAGGGCGGAATTTGCCTCCATGGTCTTGCGCCAGGACTCCCGCCATGGTTTTACAATTGTCCCTGGCAAATAAGTGAAACATCACGCCATAGTCGGGTAGGCCCAAACCAGGACTTGAAACCATTGCACATTTCAAATGACTAAAAGATTGTAACATTTCATCAGACCATGTTATGAAGTCAGGCATATCAGTATGAGTGGCTTGTCTCAGAATATTATCATAGTAGGAACAATCAGCAATCCATTGGCGGCAGTAACCAATCATGCCAAGAAAGGTTAACATGTCTTTCTTGGTTTTTGGGCGGGGCAGACCCAGTACGGCAGTAATTCTGGCATGGCTGATTCTCCTCTCACCTTTACTGAGAACAAAGCCCAAGTATTCAACACTGTCCATACACCATTGTAATTTTTTCCTAGAAACTTTGTGACCACATTCGCATAACCACAGTAATAAACTAACACAATCTGTCTGGCAAGCCTCCCGAGTAGAACTACATATGAGGAGATCGACCACATATTGTAGAAGGACAGAACCATGAGGGGCAGTCCAAGGGCGCAGTGTAGCTTGGAGGACAATGGAGTAGACTACTGGGGAGTCTACATAACCCTGAGGCATTCTACACCAAGTATACTGGCGAAATTTACACGTGAAAGCAAAGAGTGGTCGTGTCTCCTTGTCCACTGGGCCAGAAAAAAATGCATTCTTTAAATCAATCACAGAGAAAAACTCTGCATGGGCAGGAATAGCTGATAGCAGAGATGGTACGTCTGGAACCACATGGGCTATGGGTATGATCTGTGCATTTACCGCTCTAAGATCCTGGACAGATCTAAAGGTATTGTCAGCCTTTCTCACTACGTTGATAGGTGTATTATAGGGGGAAATAATTTCCTCAATTACCCCTGCCTCTAGAAATTCCATCAACATAGACTCAATCACCTTGTCTTTTTCTGGGGAAAGGGTGTATTGTTTAATATAAACAGGTGCAGCACCGGGCTTAAGCATTGCCTTATATGGTGTACAAGAGATAAGGCCAACATCTTGGTCAGTATTTGCCCAAACCTCAGGAGGAACCTGATCAAGTAGCGGATCTTGTGGTTGGCATTCCACATATTGAAAACAATTACCCTTTGGTACATGAATGGGCATAACTGAGGATGTGACATGTAGGTGTCCCGTCTTGCTAATCCCCAACTGCAACCTCAACAGAACAAACAAATCTCTCCCTAATAAATTCACAGGACAATTTGGAATGATCCTAAAACTGTGTGTAAACATTGACTGGTGATTGTATGGATGTTGGATCGAGAGAGGAGGAGTTTTGTAAGATCTGGTCAGTATCCCATTAATTCCCACAGAGGGCTCAGCATTCTCTCTTGGACCGCTATAATAATCCTCACATATACAGTAGGTGTTTGTGACATTGTGTTTTCAGCACGACAGCGTCGCGCTGATACTCGGCGACGTGGTGCCGAGATCTCGCACTCACTGGGATAGCGACAGCACATCCCAGCAAGCGCGTCATAGAAGAGGCGGGAGATCCGACTTGGATTCCCGCCAATTCTACACGTGTGCGGCGTTTGTTATGAATCCTGAGGGGGAAGTCCCCGCCGGATTTTAAATAAAAATCCGGCCTGGGTCCCGCCCTCAGGAGCATACCGGGCCCTTAGGTCTGTTATGGGTTGTAAGGAGAGCCCCCCCTACGCCGAAAAAAACGGCGTAGGGGGTCCCCCTACAATCCATACCAGACCCGTATCCAAAGCACGCTACCCGGCCAGCCAGGAAGGGAGTGGGGACGAGCGAGCGCCCCCCCCCCCTCCTGAGCCGTACCAGGCTGCATGCCCTCAACATGGGGGGTTGGGTGCTCTGGGGCAGGGGGCGCACTGCGGCCCCCCCACCTCAGAGCACCCTGTCCCCATGTTGATGAGGACAGGGCCCCTTCCCGACAACCCTGGCCGTTGGTTGTCGGGGTATGCGGGCGGGAGGCTTAACGGAATCTGGGAGCCCCCTTTAATAAGGGGGGCCCCCAGATACCGGCACCCCACCCTAAGTGAATGAGTATGGGGTACATCGTACCCCTACCCATTCACCTGCAAGAAAAGTGGTAAAAACACAAATAAACCACACAGTGTATTAAAATATTTTATTTTTCTGCTCCGGAGGCCGCCCCCTGTCTTCTTTATTAGCTCTTTTACCAGGGGGGGCTCTTCTTCTTCCGATATCCCGACGGGTCTTCTCCGCTATCCGGGGGGGGGTCTTCTCAACTCTCCGGGGTTCTCCTTCTGTCTTCTCCTTCTGTCTTGTTGTCTCCTTCTGTCTTCTGTCTCCGGGGGGGGCTCTTCTTCTTCCGATATCCCGACGGGTCTTCTCCGCTATCCGGGGGGGGGGTCTTCTCAACTCTCCGGGGTTCTCCTTCTGTCTTCTCCTTCTGTCTTGTTGTCTCCTTCTGTCTTCTGTCTCCGGGGGGGGCTCTTCTTCTTCCGATATCCCGACGGGTCTTCTCCGCTATCCGGGGGGGTCTTCTCAACTCTTCGGGGTTCTCCTTCTGTCTTCTCCTTCTGTTCTTCTTCTGTCTTCTCCTTCCTTCTTGTTGTCTCGGCGCACCCCGGTTCTTCGTCTCGCGAGACTCGGCGCACCCCGATTCTTCTCTCTGTTGTTGACTCGGCGCACCCCGGTTCTTCATCCCCGGATAGCGGAGAAGACCCGTCGGGATATCGGAAGAAGAAGAGCCCCCCCCGGAGACAGAAGACAGAAGGAGACAACAAGACAGAAGGAGAAGACAGAAGGAGAACCCCGAAGAGTTGAGAAGACCCCCCCGGATAGCGGAGAAGACCCGTCGGGATATCGGAAGAAGAAGAGCCCCCCCCGGAGACAGAAGACAGAAGGAGACAACAAGACAGAAGGAGAAGACAGAAGGAGAACCCCGGAGAGTTGAGAAGACCCCCCCCCGGATAGCGGAGAAGACCCGTCGGGATATCGGAAGAAGAAGAGCCCCCCCTGGTAAAAGAGCTAATAAAGAAGACAGGGGGCGGCCTCCGGAGCAGAAAAATAAAATATTTTAATACACTGTGTGGTTTATTTGTGTTTTTACCACTTTTCTTGCAGGTGAATGGGTAGGGGTACGATGTACCCCATACTCATTCACTTAGGGTGGGGGGCCGGTATCTGGGGGCCCCCCTTATTAAAGGGGGCTCCCAGATTCCGTTAAGCCTCCCGCCCGCATACCCCGACAACCAACGGCCAGGGTTGTCGGGAAGGGGCCCTGTCCTCATCAACATGGGGACAGGGTGCTCTGAGGTGGGGGGGCCGCAGTGCGCCCCCTGCCCCAGAGCACCCAACCCCCCATGTTGAGGGCATGCAGCCTGGTACGGCTCAGGAGGGGGGGGGGGCGCTCGCTCGTCCCCACTCCCTTCCTGGCTGGCCGGGTAGCGTGCTTTGGATACGGGTCTGGTATGGATTGTAGGGGGACCCCCTACGCCGTTTTTTTCGGCGTAGGGGGGGCTCTCCTTACAACCCATAACAGACCTAAGGGCCCGGTATGCTCCTGAGGGCGGGACCCAGGCCGGATTTTTATTTAAAATCCGGCGGGGACTTCCCCCTCAGGATTCATAACAAACGCCGCACACGTGTAGAATTGGCGGGAATCCAAGTCGGATCTCCCGCCTCTTCTATGACGCGCTTGCTCTCCATCGCGGCAAGCCAGCTCGGCGCTGGCTCCCGCGATGGGGCTCGTATGTGCTCAATCTCGCCGAGAAATACGGCGAGATTGACACAAAATCGGGTTCACCTACTGTAGTACTACTAGTAGCACCAGAGTCTACAAGAAAAGGGAGTGGACGTCCCTCTATGGTTAACACTGTTAATCAGTGGTGATTCTTTATAGTGGTTTGTGATGAGAGTGAATGCTGGGATACTGTCCCCCGGGCATCCTCATTGTGATGTCTGCTGCCCCCAGGCTACAGGAAAGCGAGGGGTATTATTCTGGGGCTGTGGCAGTGGTGGGGGAAGATCTCGGATCTGAGCTTGTGGATATCTTTGGGAGCCTTGAGCTTGGGTATCATTTGGGGCATGTTGTCTGAGTGGGTAAGGGCATCGACTGATCCAGTGGTCAGTCTTACCACAATTAAAGCAACCTGCAGGACGATTTCTATTATACCCCCCTTTCCCAGAGTGTTGCCCTCTACCCCTTCTACTGCCTCTTCCCTTATTGGGCTGATTCGTGGGACAATTCCTATCCTGAGTTTGGAAATGGGCCTCTTTAGGTCTCACCATTTCAAAACAACCAGCCGCATCTTTTTCCATTAACTTATTTTGGAATTGATCTTTATTAAGACTAGGCCATTCGGAGATCCTTCGTTTAACAGTAAGCTGGAGATGTGGCTGTAGATTGGTAAGGAAAGTCTGAATGAGCATAGAATGCATATTATCCTGAATACTCATTCCTGCCTCCAGAGTCCAAACTTCATTAACCTCCTCCCGTCCGCCCATAGGATATAAACGTCCTAAGGGTGGACCTCTATTTCTGAAAGCACGTTTTAAAACGTCCTTTCAGAAATCGCAGCTGCACGCTAATCGTGCAGCTGCTGATTGGGTTGCCCGCTGTCAGTGACAGCAGGGCAACCCAGAGAGAAGGCAGGGACAGTGCCCAGGTGTCCCTGCCTTCTGGTTGTGCTAAAACAACCAATTTTTTGGTCACCTTGCCCCATAAAGTGTTATAATGAATGATCAAAAAATCATATGTACCCAAAAATAGTAGTAATAAAACTGGCACCTTATCCCCTAGTTTCCAAAATGGGGTCACTTCTTGGGAGTTTTTACTGTAAGGGCGCATCAGGGGGCTTCAAATGGGACATGACATCTAAAAACCATGTGGAGTTCCTTTTCTTCTGCGCCCTGCCGTGTGCCCATACCACAGTTTATGACCACATGTGGGGTGTTTCTGTAAACCGCAGAATCTGGGTAATAAATATTGAGTTTTGTTTGGCTGTTAACCATCGATGTGTTAAAGAAAAAATTGGATTAAAATGGAAAATCTGCCAAAAAAGTAAATTTAAAAATTTGATCTCCATTTTCCTTTAATTCTTGTGGAACGCCTAAACGGTTAACAAAGTTTATAAAATCGGTTTTGAATACCTTGAGGGGTGTAGTTTCTACAATGGGGTCATTTATGGGGGTATCCACTATGTAGGCCCCACAAAGTGACTTCAGACCTGAACTGGTCCTTAAAAAGTGGGTTTTGGCAATTTGCTTCTAAACTTCTAAGCCTTCTAACGTCCTAAAAAAATAAAATGACATTTCCAAAATGATGCCAACATAAAGTAGACATATGGGGAATGTTAAGTAATAAATATTTTATGAGGTATCACTTTCTGTTTTAAAAGCAGAGAAATTGAAATTTAGAAAATTACAAATTTTTCAAATTTTTGGGTAAATTTGGGATTTTTTCATAAATAAAAGGTGAAATATTTTGACTCAAATTTATGATTATCATGAAGTACAATGTGTCACGAGAAAACAATCTCTGAATGACTTGGATAAATAAAGGCGTTCCAAAGTTATTACCACATAAAGTGAGATATGTCAGTTTTGCAAAATTAGGCCTGGTCAGGAAGGGGGCAAATGGACCAGATGGCAAGTGGTTAAACCTTTTCCAAAAGTCTATAACAGACTCTCCTGATTTTTGTTTACAGGCGGCAGCGAGGACCTAGTCTGAAAACACCTCTCCATTTCACACTTAATTTCTTCCCACATTGTGTCTATGCCCGCCTCAGTATTTAATTAATAATTTCCATCTGGGGTATTCGGGGGCTCTATAGTGCTTATAGAGGGAACCTTGCTCCAATCCCATGGGAAATTGTGTCCTACTATCCCATCTATTATAAGGTGCATATCCTCCTGTTTCAGACATCTCCCTTTACAAGCTCTCTTCAAATAATGAAATGTCCCAGATGAGGATGAAGAGGGTTTAGGGCAGTGCTTGACAATCTTATTAATATCATCTACATCAAGAGGTTTCTTTAACAAGATATCCCCTACAGTCATAAAAGGGAACTGTTCCTCGGGGTCAATGTCAGGAAGAGATATATGTTTAGGTTTGGGAAAATACTTTTGTGATCTAAGGCCTCATGCACACGACCGTTGTGTGCATCCGTGGCCATTGTGCCGTTTTCCGTTTTTTTTTCGCGGACCTATTGACTTTCAATGGGTCCGTGGAAAAATCGGAAAATGCCCCGTTTTGCAGCCGCATCCGTGATCCGTGTTTCCTGTCCGTCAAAAAAATATGACCTGTCCTATTTTTTTGACTGGACAACGGTTCATGGACCCATTCAAGTCAATGGGTCCGTGAAAAAACACGGATGCACACAAGATTGGCATCCGCGTCCGTGGTCGTAGGCTACTTTCACACAGACGGATCCGCAGATCCGTCTGCATAAAAGCTTTTTCAGAGCTGAGTTTTCACTTCATGAAAACTCAGATCCAACAGTATATTCTAACAGAGGCGTTCCCATAGTGATGGGGACGCTTCTAGTTAGAATATACTTTGAACTTTGTACATGACTGCCCCCTGCTGCCTGGCTGCCTTACAGGGGGCTGTGATCCGCACAATTAGGGGTTAATTATGCATATCATAGCCCCCTGTAAGAGATCATGTGCTGCCAGGCTGGAGGGGGCACACCCCCCTCCCTCCCCAGTTTTAAATTCATTGGTGGCCAGTGGGCCCCCCCTCCCTCCCTTGTATTTAACACATTGGTGGCCAGTGCGGCCGGCCCCCCCTCCCTCCCCTGTAGTTAACACATTGGTGGCCAGTGCGGCCGCCCCCCCCCCCCCCCTCCCTCCCCTGTAGTACTGTAGATTCAGGGGAGGGAGGTCGTGTGCATGAGGCCTAAGGCGCATGGGAAATATGACATCCCCATCACCGACAGCACCAGCCGCTGGATCCTGACCACTTTGATCAGGCATAGGTTGGGGCAACTGCGGAGGCGGCTGCGGGAGCTGGGAGCTGTAGGTGGTTGGCTGTTAGTAGCTGTATACGCTGCCAGTAGATCTAAATCATCTTTTGAGAGGGATGGATATATCTTTGGGATATTTGCTAAATAGGGAGGAGGGGGCTTCTGAAGTTAACCCCTTGTCAATTATTTTTCTAACTCATGTTTCTTTTTATATCCCTCCTGGTTCTCTGCCTTCTGTTTCTTAACCTTTTTATTTGATCTGTCATACCAATATGGTGCATAAGTAGGCCAATTTTCCCCTCCCAACTTCATATACTGCATGTCCCACTGAGGGTCTGGACCATAATATGGGTAAGCTTCAATGTCACCCAAACATAACCCTTTTACCATGTCCATATGGAAGGTGTCATTAGCCCCTTTCCAAGGGAACAGATTTATACTCTTCATCCCCTCTGTCCAGCCTGCCATATTATCCACCCAGGGAGTAACTAAATAATGATTAGTCCCACAGACCCGGGCTACATAATCCTTGCATGTTTATCCCACATGCGGAGGGGGTGGAGAGACTTTTCCTTGCTTTGCACCCATTTTTTATAATTTAATTGAGACGGAAGTAGTGCAGAACTCTTTACAGGCCTGGCTGTATTGAACCGTGAAGGCTCTGACAAGTCCTGTCAACTGGGTAGAGGACTTATGTCTGTGCTCAACTTCCTTCTCAACTGCCTATTAGTATTATCCCTTAAAAACCGTCACTTGCTTTCACCAGTTTCTGGGTTAGCGGGTTTCCCCTCGCTTACGGTTCTCCAGGACACACACAATAAAGTTAGTACATTTTTTACAATATCATTGGCTGCTTACCTTCAGCATAAAATAAAATTACTTAATGTTTCATAACATCATAACATAACAGAGAGCACAAGAAAGCGACAGATAAGAAGCGGTAGACATGGGGTGACAAGAGAGACCAGGGTGCAGACAATATTTGAATTCTTGCCAAAAGAATTCCTGTTTTCTAAATCCTTCCCAAAAGGATTGCTCTATCTGCCATTAGTCTATAAAAAGTCTACCTTGCCAAAAGATAGATTAATCCTTACCAAAAGGATTGCGCTATTAAATTCTTACCAAAAGAATTTATCTTTTAGACTTGGCCACTATTCTATCTTGCCTAAAGATAGATACTTATTCCTTTCAGTGTATCTGAAGTGGATTCAAAACAGAAACAACAGTGAATTTTCAGAAAGCATCGAAATCTCCCAATCCTGAAGGCAGGGATTTTTCATACTTACCGAATTCCTGTATGTTCTATCCCGGACTCAAGCCCCCAGCTGAAAGGGTCTTTCTTCTGCACCCTGCTTTCCCTTCGGACGTCCGGGGAGTATATTTCAAAGAGACACAGATACACGCTTCTAGTGTCACTACAAATAACTCTATCTGTGTTCTCTCAGTCTTATATACATTCATTCTAACAATCATTAACAGGTGTTGTTTACATATACAAGGTTGCTGAGTACAAACCATTCCCTATATAGGCTATAGCAAACATACTTGACTGATGTCCTTGGTACAGATCAAATAGCATTTCTTTATAAAACTTCTCTACATAGCATATGGCTTGCTTTATTTAACCCTTTAGTGAGCACAGGAGTATACATCACATGAGGCCCAGAGATGGCTCGTAGTGTGGATAACACCACTCAATATGGCACTCAATGGAGGTATAATCCTGTTCGAAGGCACAGTGTCCAGTGCTGGGCTACAGCACAATGTTCAGTGCTGGGCAACAAAAAGTACTGCAGTCTTACAACTGGATAGTAATACAGTGACCCCAGGGGACGGCATACTTGCCATCCACTAGGGACACAAGAAAGTAAGTGCTAGTCTGGGAGCAGTAACGGACACCGCCAATATGGCTCATACATAGTCTTGCGGCGGTAGGAACTGACCCCCAGTATAGTTGTGAGGAGCTTTAACACGTTTCTGTGCACCAATAGCGGAGCACTTCTTAAGGAGCTTACAATATAGCACAGGTCAGTGTATAGCCTGCCTAGACCGCGCTCTCTAAGTTGAGAGCCAGCGTCAGGGCCATAGAATGAAGCACGAACAGTAGTCTAGCCTGCCTAAACCGCACTATCTAAGTTGATAGCCGGCATATACTGTGGCTCTAGTGTGAACCAAAGCACTGGAATGGCCGCCAAAAAATTGTTTTGGACGTATACATCTTTATTTACGTTTCTTTAGTTTGCACTATACGCTTTGACCAGAAAACAATCAAAGAGTAAAGTGCGCATATTTTTTTCTTGTAGTTCAGAAATACGCCCCTATATGCTTTTACCAGAAATAACTGCAACAGTGCAGTGCGTATATATTTTTCTTTTTTTTACTGAAATACGCCCCTATACGCTTTCACCAGAAATAACTGCAACAGTGCAGTGCATATATATTGTTCTTGTTGTACTGAAATGCGCCCCTATACGCATTCAACATGAATAACTGCTGAAGTGAAATGTGTTTATATTTTTCTTGTCGTACTGAATAAGATACTAAGATATAAGCCATTAAATGCTTTTTAACATAACACTTGCAGCCCAATAACAAAAAGCTGGAAAGAAGAAGCTGTCTAATGACTATTAGGATCCCCAAATCGTTCCCTGCACTTGTAAATCACTTTCCTATGAATGTCCCTAGCGCTTTCTGACGTCCTTCCCTGCACTAAGATGCTGTGAAATTACCTATTAGTGTTGATCGAGCACCAAAGTGCTTGGGTGATCGAGTGCTCGAGTAGAATACTTTGGGATGCGCGGGTGCTCTACAGAGCACACGAGCACAATGGTAGTCAATGGGAGAACCTGAGCATTAAACCAGGCACCCCCTGCTCTGAAGAGGGGAGGGTGTCTGATTTTCGCAATCAAGAAAATAATGACTGGAGATCACGAATTCTCGAATTCATGATGAATATTTGCCCAAATATTCGCGAAATATCGCAAATTCGAATATTTCCCCTGCCGCTCATCACTGCACGTGGGCTAGGCATGGAATGTGTGTGAGATGCCGAGCTCCAAAGCCGCCACCAAGTTACGGCCATTATCAGACACAACCATGCCTGGTTGTAGGTTAAGTGGCGAAAGCCACAGCTCAGTCTGGTCCCTTATACCCTGTCACAGCTCTGCGGCGGTGTGCTGTTTGTCACCTAAGCAAATAAGTTTCAGCACGGCCTATTGCCGCTTCCCCACTGCAGTGCTTCCAGATACTGACTGATGGCTGACTGGTGCTGCAAGATGAAAAAATCAGACGTGGAAGTGGAGGAGGAAGTGGAGGAGGAGAAGGGGGGTTTCAGCCACTAATGTAGGTGGTGGCGGAAATCCTGAAGGAAGTTGGGCCCGCAATGCTTGGCATCGGTAGCACCTGTGCCATCCCAGGGTACGACTCGCTCCTGGCCTCCGCAACGTTCACCCAGTGTGCTGTCAGGGAAAGGTAGCATCCCTGGCCAAAAGCACTTGTCCATGTGTTAGTCGTTAAGTGGACCTTCCCAATAACTGCGTTGGTCAGGGCACGGGTGATGTTGCAGGACACATGCTGGTGTAAGGCGGGGATGGCACACCGGGAAAAATAGTGGCGGCTGGGTACTGAGTAACGAGGGACCGCCGCCGCCATCAGGCGGCGGTAAGCCTCAGTGTCCACAAGCCTAAATGGCAACATTTCCAGGCCAGCAATTTGGAAAGGTCTGCATTGATTGCTATGGCCTGTGGGTGGGTGGCTGGGTATTTGTGCTTTTATTCTGTACGCTGCGCTGGGACACAGAAGTGGATGTGCTAGCTGATGGTGCTTGCAAAGGTCCAGGTGCAGGGCAGGAGGCATCCGGGCCTACGTCTTGGACAGGGAATTGGCCAGCACGTAACACAGGGGGAGAGGAGGCAGTGGTGAAACCCGCAGACACTGATTGTGGACCCAGGCGTTCGGCCCACCTATTAGGGCGCTTTGATGCTATGTGGCGGATCATGCTGGTGGTGGTGAGGTTGCCAGAGTTCACTCCCCTGCTCATTTTGGAACGTCACAGGATGCAAATGACAATTCTTTTATCGTCAGCACTTTCCTCAAAAATGCGCTAGACTGCGGATCACCTACCCCTTGGCAAGGGAGATTGCCGCAAAGGGGTTCACCGGGGAACAGTTGCGGGACTGTTTGGTGTGGCCCGCCTTCTCCCTTTTGCCATCCCACTGCCTCTTCCAGCCTGTTGCGGTGCTGCGGATCCCTCCCGGGTGCTGTCCTTGCTCAGCTTTCCACCTTCCCAGGTTGGGTCAGTGATTTCATCGTCCACCAACTCCTCTTCCACTTCCTCACTCTGGTCATCCTTCTGATTTGTTGACCTAACAAGAACCTCACGTATTGACAACTGTGTCTGATCCTCATCATCCACCTCGTGAAACACTAATTGCCGTTCCCCACCGTCATGTTCTTGTGACTGTGTATGTTAAAGAGTTTGGGAATCAGTGCACAAGATCTCCTCATGTCCCTCTTTAAGCAGGCTTGGTGAGAGGGCCAAATCAAGGAATGGCGCTGAAAATAGCTCCTCGGAATATCCGAGTGTGGGATCACTTGTTTGCCAAGACTCTCCATGGTGAGAGTAAGGAGGATCAGGGTGAGGACTCTTGGCTACTGAGACTGGACTTTGTGGAATACAGGGTGGTGCTTAACTGACTGGAAGCATTATCTGCTGCAATCCAACCGACCACCTGGTCGCACTGGTGTGAGTTTGAGAGTGGTGTCCTGCGCCGCTCTGCAAACTGGGACATGAAGCTAGGTATCGTGGATGAGTGTGTTTCTTGTGCTCTGGCAGCAGGCACAGTTTCACCGTGCCCAGGGCCACGGCCTCTGCGTGCACCATCAGCAGCACGGCCACTTTCCCGTCCCTTACTGCTCGCCTTGAGAATATTAAATGGTATTTATGCTTGCAAGTATGTCACACGTACAGTAGCGCAGGTTTTGTAAGTGTATGCGCAAAAACATTTAACTGAATGTCACAGATATTTAGGATGCGCAAACGTTATACAGAAGATGTAGCGCAGGTAATGTCCCTGTCACCAGCAGCGAAAAAATTAAACTGAATGTCACAGATATTTAGGATGCGCAAACGTTATACAGGAGATACTCCTTATTTATCTCAATTACACAGGCGCTTATACCTCCTGATTACTGACGCTGCGGTACCGCAGCGGTATCGCCGCCGCTGCTATTCACAAGAGACAAGTGTATTCTGTATTGTGGTACTGCGCGATGCACTCCCTATCCACCTTCACTATCTGTCAGTGCCCTAAAAACACAATACACAATAGCTATACAACTTCAGATTGGTAATTACCTGTTCCTGAATTCTTGTTTATTCGACTGTGTACTGGTGTCTTTTCTCTCGCTCTTCCGTCAGCATGAAGGGGATTCAGGAGGATAAACCCTATTACTTTTATTGAGCTTGCCCCAGCCGGCGGCACAGCTCTAAATTGAAAAGTTTACTTGCTCGCGCTCACAAGTGACGTCACAGTTTGAGCTACGGATGGTTAGGATGACCAAAATTGCTCCAACACGTTTCGAATAAAGCGTTATTCTTTGTCAGGGATACTAGTTCGGTCTCCTCCTGCTACTTATATAAGTCTATTTCTCCTCCTTCATTTAACCCCCTCATGTCTTCTGCGTTCTAGCCTTCATTCAAAGGCAAACAGTTTGATTTCTGAATTTAATCCTGATGGTGCTAATGTATTCAGATTAATGATCCAGCGGGTCTCTGCACGGGACATTTTTTTTTATAAAGTCCCCCCCTCTTTTGTCTTTATTAACGATCTCTATTCCACTAAATGTGGTACCATCATTATTTCCCCCATGTTTCTCTTTGTAATGTCTTGAGAGGGGATGACCTTCAAATTTTATATATATGTTCCCCTATTCTCTTACTTAGGGTTCTTTTTGTACATCCTATATATAATTTTTTACATGGGCATATTATTACATATATGACAATATATGACATATTTTTCCACAATCGTTTTTCCACTTGCTGTCCCTAGTGACTTCACATGTCTTTCCCTGCACTCTGAACCCTGGAAAATGGCAGAATCTAAAATGGCTGCCGTATTTATAGAGCTCTGACATCACAGGGCTGGCTGGTTGCTGATTGGCTGCATGCAGCCATTTCAATCTGGGTGATCCCACCTTCCCAGAGTTACTTGCCCCATGTCCTCAGTCTTCACACGTGTAGATGCCATTTTAGGAAAATTGTGATTCGTTACCACGAAGCGCAAGGTAATTTGCATTCATTGAGGATTTAAGTGACAGACCACAGCACACTCTAGTTTTCAAATGCAGAACTTTAGTTTATTCACCAAGAAAGTGCTCTTTCTTGGTGAATAAACTATAGTTCTGCATTTGAAGACTAGAGTGTGCTGTGGTCTCTCACTATTTCCTTGTGAGATTGTGGAACAGCTCTTCCTGTATAATGGTGCATATACAGCCTAGCTCACTTTGCTAATGAGCCTAGCTCACTAAGGTGTTACATTTGTTGCTGGGGGAGGAGTTTGGGAAGGAGTGTGTGTATATATAGAGACAGACTCATTAGCTGGCCTAATTCATTAGCTGCAAGTACTAGCTTCAAGTACTACATTAAGTACTAGGAAAGAGATATTGCAGGAGACAAGAAGAGATTCCAGAGATACTGCAAGAGATTGGCTTAGAGTCTCCAACTGGCTCATCTGTGTTGTTTTTGCTGATCATTGCTTGAGAAGAGGTAAAGGAATTCGGTCAGCTGTTTGCTATTGTGCGTTTGCTAATGAGCCTAGCTCACTAAGGTGTTACATTTGTTGCTGGGGGAGGAGTTTGGGAAGGAGTGTGTGTATATATAGAGACAGACTCATTAGCTGGCCTAATTCATTAGCTTCAAGTACTACATTAAGTACTAGGAAAGAGATATTGCAGGAGATAGTCAGGAGGTAGGCTGGAAGGTGGAAACAATACAAAAAGGTAAGATTTGTTTGATTTAAAGTTACAAATTTATTTTTATTTTTTTTATTTTTTTTCTCCTCTTTAAAATGGCAGACTTGGTTCAGTGCAGGAATTGTTGTGCATTTATTTCATGTTCCACTCTTTGGAGATTCGGATGCTGTCAGATCTGTAGACAGTTCTCCTTACTGCAGCAGGAAATTGCATTTTTGAAAGCTGAAATATTTAAATTATCTGTTAAACAAACTCCAGCTAGGACCGCTGCAATGCCACTGCCACAGAGGACCCCCAGAAATGGCAGATGGGTTACTGTAGGTTCTGGAAGACTTAGAGTGGTGGATAGAAGTTATGTCCCACAGTCGGTGGTTCTCCATAATTCATTTGCAGCACTCTCAGAATGTAAGGACAACATGGATATGGACTCAAGCACAGAGGGTGAGAAACCATCGACTCCTATGTCTAATGTATGCAACAAAAAAGATAAAGTGAAGTCTCAAAGGAAGCAGCTGTTGCTAGGTGATTCAATCATAAGAAGTGTGGAGCTTAAAGAAAATGGTTTTGTGAGATGTCTCCCTGGGGCTACTGCTAGAAGAGATAGAAGACGTATTATTAATATTGTTAAGCAAGCAAAGCAGGAAGGGGACGTGGATGTTCTTGTCCATCTAGGGACAAATGACCTGGCTTGCAAAGAAGTGTCAGAGGTGAAAAAATCTTTTATCACACTTGGTAATGACGTACAGGATTTTGCATCCACCATTTCATTTTCTGAAGTTCTGCCTGTGCATAATGTTCAGAATGATAGGCAGAGGCGCATAAAGGAGTTCAACATATGGCTTGGTAAATGGTGTCAAGAGCAAGGATTTGGCTTTGTTTCTCATGATAGCTCTACTTGGAATAGAAAGGAACTGTACAAAAAAGATGGCTTGCATCTTTCTCTCAAAGGAACAAATGTACTTAGTGAACAACTCCAAGAATTTGCGAAAGAGTATTTAAACTAGTAAGGGGGGGGGCAAAAGAGTGAAAATAAAAGAGTCCAATTGCCCACCGAAACAATGCCAGAACAGGTCAGAAGCACAGAGGTTAAGAAATGATAAGCTCAGAGTCCTGTCTACAAATGCTCGCAGTTTAGGTAAAAAAATCAATGAACTTGCGTCAATAATGGCATTTGAGAATGTAGATTTAGTGGCTGTTACGGAGACATGGTTTAATGAAAGAAATGACTGGGACATAACCATACCAGGGTACTCTTTATACAGAAGAGACAGAGAAGGCAAGAAAGGAGGAGGAGTGGCCCTGTATGTGAAAGATAGCATTAAATCTAACCTAATACAAGTTGGTGAGGCCAACATAGAGTCAGTTTGGGTTACATTGCAGTTTGCTAACCATGCAGTAACTCGTGTAGGTGTGATATATAGACCACCTGGTCAAGTTAAAGAACTAGATGATCTACTAGTTGAAGAAATAGCTAAAATGACAATGAAAGGAGAAGTTATCATTATGGGAGATTTCAATCTTCCAGATATAAACTGGAAAACCAAAATAGCAAGTTCTACCAGGAGTACAGATATTCTAAATTCCCTACTGGGGTTATCTCTACAACAAGTGGTTGAGGAGCCAACCCGGAGGGAGGCCATTTTGGATTTGGTATTCACAAACGGGGATTCGGTATATGATGTCATTGTAGGCGAAACCTTGGGATCTAGTGATCACCAGTCAGTGTGGTTTAATATAAGAACTGTAAAAGAGTCCCACCACACAAAAACAAAAGTTTTAGATTTTAGAAAAACAGACTTTTCAAAAATTAAATTAGTCATAAATGAGTCCTTATCAGACTGGAACGGATTACATGGAGTCCAGGAGAAATGGGACTACTTAAAAGGTGCATTATTGAAGGCAACAGAAAATTGCATTAGACTTGTCAGTAAAAGCAAAAAAAGGAGGAGACCACTGTGGTACTCAGCAGAAGTGGCCCAAATCATTAAAAATAAAAAGCTAGCATTTTGTAATTATAAAAAAAAACAGAGCAATGAAGATAAGGAAATCTACAAGATTAGGCAGAGAGAGGCCAAGCAAGTTATAAGAACTTCTAAAGCGCAGGCAGAAGAAAAACTAGCTCAGTCTATGAAAAAAGGGGATAAGACATTCTTCAGATATATAAATGAAAAAAGGAAATTAAAACAAGGAATAACTAAATTAAAAACAAAGGACGGAAGGTATGTAGAAGAGAATAAAGGGCTAGCCGACTGCCTTAATGAATACTTCTGTTCAGTTTTTACAAAAGAAAAAGGAGAAGGACCTCCACTAGAAAGAATGACTAATAAATCGTTTGATGCATGTATCTTTACAGAGGAAGATGTTCTAAGTTTGCTGTCTAAGGTGAAGACAAATAAGTCACAGGGGCCTGATGAGATACACCCAAAATTATTAAAAGAGCTTAGTGGTGAGCTGGCAAAACCGTTAACAGATTTATTTAACCAATCATTAGTAACAGGAGTCGTCCCGGAAGATTGGAAATTGGCAAATGTCGTGCCCATTCACAAGAAAGGTAGTAGGGAGGAATCGAGCAACTATAGACCAGTGAGTCTGACATCAATAGTAGGAAAATTAATGGAAACCCTATTAAAGGATAGGATTGTGGAACATCTAAAATCCCATGGATTGCAAGATGAAAAACAACATGGGTTTACTTCAGGGAGATCATGTCAAACAAATCTTATAGATTTTTTTGACTGGGTGAATAAAATAATAGACGGTGGAGGTGCAGTAGACATCGCATATCTAGATTTTAGTAAGGCTTTTGACACTGTCCCACATAGAAGACTTATCAATAAACTGCAGTCATTGAGCATGGACTCCCATATTGTTGAGTGGATTAGGCAGTGGCTGAGTGACAGACAACAGAGGGTTGTAGTCAATGGAGAACATTCAAAACAAGGTCATGTTACCAGTGGGGTTCCACAGGGATCTGTACTGGGACCGATTTTGTTTAATATCTTCATAAGTGATATTGCAAAAGGCCTCGCTGGTAAGGTTTGTCTTTTTGCTGATGACACAAAGATATGTAAAGGGTTGATGTTCCTGGAGGGAAACGCCAAATGGAAAAGGATTTAGGAAAACTAGAAGAATGGTCAGAACTCTGGAAACTGAAATTTAATGTGGATAAGTGCAAGATAATGCACCTGGGGCGTAAAAACCCAAGGGCAGAATATAGAATATTTGACACAGTCCTGACCTCAGTATCTGAGGAAAGGGATTTAGGAGTAATTATTTCAGAAGACTTAAAGGTGGGAAGACAATGTAATAGAGCAGCACGAAATGCCAGCAGAATGCTTGGATGTATAGGGAGAGGTATAAGCAGTAGAAAGAGTGAAGTGCTTATGCCGCTGTACAGAACACTGGTGAGACCTCACTTGGAGTATTGTGCGCAGTACTGGAGGCCATATCTCCAGAAGGATATAGATACTCTAGAGAGAGTTCAGAGAAGAGCTACTAAACTAGTACATGGATTGCAGGATAAAACTTACCAGGAAAGGTTAAAGGACCTTAATATGTATAGCTTGGAAGAAAGAAGAGACAGAGGGGATATGATAGAAACTTTTAAATACATAAAGGGAATCAACTCGGTAAAGGAGGAGAGCATATTTAAAAGATGAAAAACTACCACAAGAGGACACAGTTTTAAATTAGAGGGGCAAAGGTTTAAAAGTAATATAAGGAAGTATTACTTTACTGAGAGAGTAGTGGATGCATGGAATAGCCTTCCTGCAGAAGTGGTAGCTGCAAATACAGTGAAGGGGTTTAAGCATGCATGGGATAGGCATAAGGCCATCCTTCATATAAGATAGGGCCGGGGGCTATCCATAGTATTCAGTATATTGGGCAGACTAGATGGGCCAAATGGTTCTTATCTGCCGACACATTCTATGTTTCTATGTTTCTATGATTGTCATTTTGCATTTCGGCCACAGGAGGCCACTGGTTCTCTGTTACAGCTAAGTTATTGCTGGATTTAAAGAGGACCTTTCACTAGATTAAAAAATCAAAACTAAGTATACAGACATAGAGAGCGGCGCCCAGGGATCCCCCTGCACTTACTATTATCCCTGGGCGCTGCTCCGTTCTCCCGGTATAGGCTCCGGTATCTTGACATGTTAGGCTCCACCCAGTGGAACCTGCCGGCGTCTCTTTCTCCCATGCTGTAGGGCTGGCCAATCACAGCGCTCAGCTCCTAGTCTGAGAGTTTTTTTTTTCTCTCAGGCTAGGAGCTGAGCGCTTCGATTGGCCAGCGCTACAGCATGGGATAAAGAGACGCCGGCAGGTTCCACTGGGTGGAGGCTAACATATGAAGATACCGGAGCCTATACCGGGAGAACGGAGCGGCGCCCAGGGATAATATTAAGTGCAGGGGGATCCCTGGGCGCCGCTCTCTATTTCTGTATACTTAGTTTAGATTTTTTAATCTAGTGAAAGGTCCTCTTTAAATATGCAAAGGAGTGGATGACTCATGTTGCTGGAAGAAGAACCAGGAAGTGAGTGAGAGCTGACTTTGTGGAAGGACTGGTTGTGTGAGACGGAATCCGGTTCCTCCAAAATGAATTTTTATTGTGTTTTTCCAAGTTTTATTGTAAAGAAAAGATCGTACAAAACACTGTATGTACTAATATAAAGTATACATATTTTTCCTGTATGAGTCCATCAGAACAGGAGGAGGCAGGACGTGATGACGTGAGAGCGTAGCGTTGCGCTCTCCCTCCTCCCCCAATGCCGGAATACCTCCGTACCTAGTGCCGGACGCCGTCCTGGATTGCGCCTCCGTAGAAGCGTCTGACTCTGTACGGGTCTCCCGGAGCTGCATCGAGAGTAGTGAATTGTCGGCCTGCCTCTTTCCGCCCTGCCCCGTGCACTTGCTGTCTGGTGGGGTGATGTGATGCTGGCTCCACTTGAAAATCCGGCTTCATAGCATTGCGATCTGTACCGTGGTGCACCGTTCTCCTCCTCCCCTCCTATCCTGCTCTCGGCTTGATCGACCGGCATTTGTAGCTGTATTGCGGGTCTCTTCTTGATGTGGACTGTGGCTGAACCAGAGTGGAACCCCCCCCCCCCGGACTGGTGAGACCTATCCTTGTTAATCTCCCCTTCCTGGGTCCTTTTTTTGTTTATCCCCTCTCTCCTGGTTCCCTGTGATGTTTTTATGCCTCGCCTAACCCCACTAATTTCCAATTAACCCCAGTGGATAGTAGTCTTAATCCCTATTTCCCTATTTCCCAGTTCCCTCCAACTAATCATCAAAAACTAACCTTCTTAATGGAAGATTGAAGATTGAGCGTGGAAAAAAAATAAAAGATAATAAAAGTTATACTGGGATAAGGGGAAAAAAAAGGGGGTAAAAGAGGTTAAAAAAAAGGGCTACAAAAAGGCTAAAAAAAAAGTGGTGGTGAGAAAAAAATAAAAAAATAAAAAAAACTCAAGAAGGAGGGAGGAAGGTGATAAGAAGAAAGGAAAAACAAGAAAAAAAGGAGAAGAAAAGAGGATAACAGGAAAAAGGGGAGTAAAAAATAAATAAAAAATAAAGAAAAGGGGGGATGGCTCCTAAACAAAATAGACATTCAACCGACTTTACTACGGTTAAGTTAGGACAGAAATAAGCAGAGTCCTCCAGAATTGATCAATATTTGAGATCACCAAATTTAAGTGCTAGGTCGGGTCCAAAAGGGAGGCAGGACATTAATACAAGAAAAAACAATCCCGAACCCAGGCCGGAGGAGACACCTGAGGGGGAAGCCCCTGGAGACGGGGAGATGTCCACAGACAACTCCTCCCCATTAGATGAGATTTTATCCATTGTTAAAAACAATGGAAAAACGATACAAAATATTGCGGTACAATTGGGGTCAGTACAGACAGACGTTCTTATTATAAAAGATGACTTGAGAAAGATACAAGATAGAATCAAAGATTTAGAAAACAGTGAATAATTTGGAGCAAGAAGTGAAGGTATTAAAAGAGGAGAATTCTACAGTAAAAATGGATTATAACTTCCTGGGGAAAAAAATTGTGAACTTAGAAGATCTCTCAAGAATATACAATGTACGAATTATTGGCTTAATAGAATCCCCGGATGATAAAGACTTAGTAGGAATGATACAATCTATAATTTTTGATAATTTTGGGAAAGAACATTTTTCACCATTGTTTCTTATTGAAAGGGCCCACCGAATCCCTGGTGGTAAATCGATCCCGGGGAGGTCGCCAAGGACCATAATTATTAAGATGCTAGCCGCCAGTGATAGAGATATAATCTTGAGGCGAGCACGGAATTCCCCTCCAATTTTGTATAATGGGGGTAAACTCCTCTTCTTCCCCGATTTCTCCAAAGATGTTCAAGATAAGAGGCGTACCTTCATCGAAGTTAAAAAACGCCTTCAGGGCAACGACATGAAGTACTCTTTATTGTATCCGGCTAAGTTAAGGATTATGTTTAATGATTCTGTGGGTTTTTTTCGATACTCCAGAGCTGGCCACTGATTGGCTGGATAGTAATAATGTTTAAAAATTAGTTTTTCTACTTTCTCCTTTCTTTATTTTTTTTTGATGGTCGGAGGTTCGGCGGGGGGAGTGGGGGAGGGATGGTCCTAGTTAAGAGGTCTGTTTCTTTTAGTCACGGATCAAAGGGGAATCGAGGTCTGGGATTGGGGGGAGGGGGGTATAGGGGAGGGTGGGGAAGTTATACGGGAGGGTGGCTGGGGAGGGATTGCTGCATTGCGTCCAACGTTGAGGTGGGGAGCAGAGTGAGGCGTGAGGAGGGTGGTATTTGGGCATCCTAGGATTAATTAATGATTAGAAGAATACTTACATGGAATGTTCGAGGTCTAGGGGATAAGGTAAAAAGACAGGCGGTATTAGATCTGATAAGGAGACATCTGCCAGCTATTGTCTGTTTGGTTGAAACTAATTTCTCACAGGATAGGATACCCCGACTTGGTAGGAAGTGGGCTACACAGGTCTATAACTCCACGTACACTACCTATTCCAGAGGAGTTACAGTACTGATTCACAAACAGATTAATTTTCTATGTTTGGCATCTTCAAAGGATAAACAGGGGAGATATGTTTTTCTTCATGGCAGGCTTGATGGAAAGTTATGTATTTTGGCGTTTATCTATATCCCCCCTCCGTTTTCTAGGCAGGTACTGAATTGTTTGATGGCCTCTATGGATCAGTGGCCTGATTGCTTGGTGATAGTCAATAGGGATTTCAACTGTGTGATGAATCCAGAGGTGGATAGGATTTGTTCTGGAGGGAATGGGTGTTCCCCCTGTCCAGGGGTCCCCCCGGCTCATTTTTGCCATGAGGTGGGCCTCGTGGATGTTTGGGAATATCTATTTAACCCCTTAAGGACACAGCCTTTTTACACCTTAGGACCAGGCCATTTTTTGAAAATCTGACCAGTGTCCCTTTAAGTGCTGATAACTTTAAAACGCTTTGACTTATCCAGGCCGTTCTGAGATTGTTTTTTCGTCACATATTGTACTTCATGACACTGGTAAAATGGAGTCAAAAAAATATTTTTTTTTGCACCAAAAAATACCTAATTTAACAAAAATTTGGAAAAATTTGCAAATTTCAAAGTTTCAGTTTCTCTACTTCTGTAATACATAGTAATACCCCCAAAAATTGTGATGACTTTACATTCCCCATATGTCTACTTCATGTTTGAATTGTTTTGGGAATGATATTTTATTTTTTGGGGATGTTATAAGGCTTAGAAGTTTAGAAGCAAATCTTGAAATTTTTCAGAAATTTACAAAAACTCAATTTTTAGGGACCAGTTCAGGTCTCAAGTCACTTTGCGAGGCTTACATTATAGAAACCACCCAAAAATGACCCCATCTAAGAAACTACACCCCTCAAGGTATTCAAAACTGATTTTGCATACGTTGTTAACCCTTTAGGTGTTGCACAAGAGTTATTGGCAAATGGGGAGAAAATTTGAGAATTTCATTTTTTTGTCTAATTTTTCATTTTAACCCATTTTTTCCACTAACAAACCAAGGGTTAACAGCCAAACAAGACTGTATCTTTATTGCCCTGACTCTGCCGTTTACAGAAACACCCAATATGTGGCCGTAAACTACTGTACGGCCACACAGCGGGGCGTAGAGGGAAAGGTGCGCCGTATGGTTTTTGGAAGGCTGATTTTTATGGCTGGTTTATTTACACCATGTCCCATTTGAAGCCCCCTGATGCACCCCTAGAGGAGAAACTCCCTAAAAGTGACCCCATCTAAGAAACTACACCCCTCAAGGTATTCAAAACTGATTTTACATACGTCGTTAACCCTTTAGGTGTTGCACAAGAGTTATTGGCAAATGGCGATGAAATTTGAGAATTTCATTTTTTTGCCAAATTTTCCATTTTAACCCATTTTTTCCACTAACAAAGCAAGGGTTAACAGCCAAACAAGACTGTATCTTTATTGCCCTGACTCTGCTGTTTACAGAAACACCCAATATGTGGCCGTAAACTACTGTACGGGCACACAGCGGGGCGTAGAGTGAAAGGTGCGCCGTTTGGTTTTTGGAGGGCTGATTTTGCTGGACTGTTTTTTTGGCACCATGTCCCATTTGAAGCCCCCCTGATGCAGCCCTAGATTATAAACTCCATAAAAGTGACCCCATCTAAGAAACTACACCCCTCAAGGTATTCAAAACTGATTTTACAAACTTTGTTAACCCTTTAGGTGTTGCACAAGATTTAATGGAAAATAGAGATACAATTTCAAAATTTCACTTTTTTGGCAGATTTTCCATTTTAATATTTTTTTTCCAGTTACAAAGCAAGGGTTAACAGCCAAACAAAACTCATTATTTATGGCCCTAATTCTGTAGTTTACAGAAACACCCCATATGTGGTCGTAAACCGCTGTACGGGCACACGGCAGGGCGCAGAACGAAAGGAACACCATATGGTTTTTGGAAGGCAGGTTTTGCTGGACTGTTTTTTTTTTACACCATGTCCCATTTGAAGCCCCCCTGATGCACCCCTAGAGTAGAAACTCCAAAAAAGTGACCCCATTTTAGAAACTACGGGATAGGGTGGCAGTTTTGTTGGTACTAGTTTAGGGTACATATGATTTTTGGTTGCTCTATATTACACTTTTTGTGCGGCAAGGTAACAAGAAATAGCTTTTTTGGCACCGTTTTTTTTTTGTTATTTACAACATTCATCTGACAGGTTAGATCATGTGGTAATTTTATAGAGCAGGTTGTCACGGACGCGGCGATACCTAATATGTATACAATTTTTTTTATTTATGTAAGTTTTACACAATGATTTCATTTTTAAAACCAAAAAAATGTTTTAGTGTCTCCATAGTCTAAGAGCCATAGTTTTTTCAGTTTTTGGGCGATTATCTTAAGTAGGGTCTCATTTTTTGCGGGATGAGATGACGGTTTGATTGGCATCTATTTTGGGGTGCATATGACTTTTTGATTGCTTGCTATTATACTTTTTGTGACGTAAGATGACAAAAAATGGCTTTTTTTACACCGTTTTTATTTTTATTTTTTTACGGTGGTCATCTGAGGGGTTAGATCATGTGATATTTTTATAGAGCCGGGCGATACGGACGCGGCGATACCTAATATGTATACTTTTTTTTTATTTATGTAAGTTTTACACAATGATTTCATTTTTGAAACAAAAAGAATGATGTTTTAGTGTCTCCATAGTCTAAGAGCCATAGTTTTTTCAGTTTTTGGGCGATTATCTTGGGTAGGGTATGATTTTTGCGGGATGAGATGACGGTTTGATTGTTACAATTTTGGCGTACATGCGACTTTTTTGATCACTTTTATTACCTTTTTTGGGAAGTAAGGTGGGCAAAATTTCAATTTCATCATAGTTTTTTATTTTTTATTTTTATGGTGTTCACCGTTCGGGTAAAGTAACATGACCGTTTTATAGATCAGGTCGTTACGGACGCGGCGATACCAAACATGTGTAGGGAATTTTATTTTTTTCATTTTTTATCAGTGATAAATGTGTTTTTTGATTTTTACTTTTTTTTCACTTTTATTCACTTTTTTTTGACCCAGACCCACTTGGTTCTTGAAGATCCAGTGGGTCTGATGTCTGTATAATACAGTACAGAACAATATATATTGTTCTGTACTGTATTTTACTTACACTGAACAGATCTATGCCTTTCAGCACAGATCTGTTCAGCACCATGGACAGCAGGACGCCTGAGAGGCGTCCTGTTGCCATGGGAACCTTCCCCGTCTGCTCAGAACTTCGCAGACGGGGAAGGGTAAGGAGGGGATCTCTCGGGGGGCTGTCTGGGGGCTCTCTCCCTCTCCATCGGGGGGCTGCAAAGGCACAGCAGCCCCCCGATGGGAGAGGGAGGGAGCTCCCTGCGCTGTTAACCTTTTCCATACAGCGGTCCGTACGGACCGCTGTATGGAAAGGGTTAAACGGCTGACATCGCATCGCAGATGTCAGCCGTTTATACCAGGGTGCCAGCAATGTGCTGGCACCCTGGTATACCCACTGAACACCAATGAATTTTCAAGGGGAGGCGGGCGGGGGATCGCGATCCCGCCTGCCGCACCGCCCGCCTCCCGCACCGCCCCCACCGCCCGCAACCCTCCCCCTGCACCTCCCGCCACCATAAAAATCATTCGGGGGTGCAGGGGGGGGGGGTGAATAAAACTTTTTTTAGGCATATAAAGTTTCTGATCCCCGCGGTCAGGGACCGCGGGGACCAGAAACGGCAGAAATCGCAGCAAACCGCAGGTCTGAATTGACCTGCGGTTTG
The DNA here is from genome assembly GCF_905171765.1 of Bufo bufo. Lineage (NCBI taxonomy): Eukaryota > Metazoa > Chordata > Amphibia > Anura > Bufonidae > Bufo > Bufo bufo. Next base: position 285,646,033 of record NC_053389.1, read on the forward strand.
CCGCGATTGCCGACATGGGGGGGTCACGGGACCCCCCCGCGCATTTAGCCTAGGTGCCTGCTCAATGATTTGAGCAGGCACCGGGTTCCGATCACTGCCGGCCGGGCGGCAGTGATCGGAAAAACACATGACGTACCGGTACGTCATGTGTCCTTAAGTACCAGGACATCATGACGTACCGGTACGTCATGTGTCCTTAAGAGGTTAAGGAAAAAAGAGCTTTCTCCTGTGTCAGTAAATCGGGAAGCTCTATGTCTAGAATTCATCTGGCCTTGATAAATAAAGGTTATCTAAACTGTGTCAAACATATGAAATATGAGGCCAGATCCGTTTCAGACCACATTCCCTTCTCAATAGAGCTATGTATGGGTGGGAATGACTCTAGAGTGAAACCCCCATTTAGATTGAATCCCCATTGGCTATTAATAATTGATAATCACAATCAGATAGAAAAGGAGATTACTGCCTTTTGGGATAGGAATTATGCCTCAGCTAAATCTCAATACATTTGGGATGCGTTCAAAGCATTTATGAGAGGGATTTTTATTAGTACAATTGCAAAATTGAGTAAACGCTATGTTATGAAGGAGAAAGAACTAGAGGAAGCAGCCGCTGTAGGAATGGCTAGGTATGTCAAGGGAAAAACGGAGGAAGGTAGAGAGATTATGCATAGGACAAGCCAGGCTCTTTCAGATTTTCTTTTGGATAAAGCACAACAGAGACTGTTTTTTAGAGGACAAAAATATTTTTCAGAGGCAGGTCGCCCTGGGAAGATGTTGGCTAGAGTAATAGCAAGCCAGGACTCAAAGAAAGAGATCCGTAGTATTCGTAAGACTGATGCTACTATTGTGGAAGATCAGGAGGGAATATTAGAAGTATTTATAAAATACTTTTCTGAATTATATGAATCAGAGGGTGCCCTCTCAGAGGCTGCGATGGACTCATACTTGGACTCTATTTCTCTTCTGGTTCTCACAGACGGGCAAAAGGAACAACTGGAGATGGACCTTTGCCCTCAAGAGATAGTGGATGCAATGAAGGCCTGTTCAGGTAACTCTTCCCCCGGATTGGATGGACTCCCGTAAGAGTTTTATCGTAAATATGGGGAGGTTGTTTTTCCCCATTTTGGAGAACATTCTCTGATTCAATAAAAGAGGGAGCCCTCCCAGAAACAATGACAGAGGCTGCGATAATAGTAATATTAAAGAAGGGTAAAGACCCTAATGAGCTGGGATCCTATAGACCAATTTCTCTCCTTAATACAGATGTTAAACTTTATTCTAAAATCTTGGCTATGAGGTTATCTAGTGTTATGACGTCAATTATACATCCAGATCAAAATGGCTTTATTCCCAATAAGGGGACTCATTATAATTTACATCGTCTTTTCTCTAATATACAGACTTCTGGAGGGCCTTCACGATCCATCCTGTCTATAGATGCGTCTAAGGCCTTTTGATAGAGTTGAGTGGGGATTTCTATGAAGAGTGCTTCATAAGATGGGCTTTGGCCCTAGGTTTATTAATATGGTTAAACTTCTTTATAGATCTCCTACTGCAAGACTGAGTATAAATGGATATCTTACAAGAAGTTTTCCCATGACTAGGGGCACTCGCCAGGGATGTCCTCTTTCTCCTCTTTTATTTGATATATATTTTGAACCCTTGGCTGCTAGGGTCAGAAAAGATCCCGGGATTCTAGGGTTTGGGGCACTGGGAACAGAAGATCGCATTTCTCTATATGCCGATGATATTTTATTTTACGTTCAACAGACAAAATCTACCCTGTTAACTATTATGCAAATAATAAATTCCTTTGGAGAAGCCTCAGGTCTGGATGTAAATTGGGATAAAAACCACGATTATGCCACTAGATACAATAACTATGCCCTTAGATAAATTTTCATTCTCCAATGACAGTCCTTTGAATATTTTAAAAATTGCGGACTCTTTTGAGTACCTTGGTATTACAGTCTCCCCTAGGGTGGAAGATTTTATCCCGCTTAACTTGATGCCACTGATAAATAAGTTAAGGTTTAAAATAACAACGTGGTTACGTTTACCTTTGTCAAAAGCTGATAGAATATCTTTAGTTAAGATAGTGATTCTCCCTCAGTTACTCTATCTCTTTAGGAACTCTCGTGTTTGGATCCCTGATAGGTATTTTAAGGTAATCGAAAGGATTATTAATGATCTACTCTGGGGGAGAAAACGGGTAAGACTTAAAGCGAACCTTTCACCTGCATTTCACTTAATAAACTATCAAAAGTACCTTATAGATCATCCTCATTGTGTTATCATACACTCTTGTCCCGCTTTTCTGCCATGTATATGCATGAAAAAATCGCCTTATAAAGTACTCTTCTCCAGCTCCACAAGTCACGTTAGAAGTCAAGGGGGTAGCCCTTCCCTCACTACAGGCTGTAACTCCCCTGCCCTAACCCCGCCTCTATGCAGTCTAATTGACACCCGGCTCAGTCGCCGGGACCGCGCTTATACAGGTGGCGCATGCGCCGTCGGACTCAAGCGCGATCCTGTAACTGAATCGCGCATGCGCTGTCCCCGATGCCTGCCTGTCTTCTCTTCCTCATGCGCGCGCGCCCCAATATTCACGCTCGATGCGTCCACGTGATCACTGTTGACTTGCCGCAGATCGCAAGCCAGTGATCATCTGGAGCATTGTTATCATATTCAGCAGGTATTATATGTCAAAAACTCTGCATATTTCATGGGGCTATCTATCTATACATAGATATACACATGTGACAAACCCAGATTTAATTAGATGGCTATCTTGTACAAGCGCGGTCCCGGCGACTGAGCCGGGTGTCAATTAGACTGCATAGAGGCAGGGTTAGGGCAGGGGAGTTACAGCCTGGAGTGAGGGAAGGGCTACCCCCTTGACTTCTATCGTGACTTGTGGAGCTGGAGAAGAGTACTTTATAAGGCGATTTTTTCATGCATATACATTGCAGAAAAGCGGGACAAGAGTGTATGATAACACAATGAGGATGATCTATAAGGTACTTTTGATAGTTTATTAAGTGAAATGCAGGTGAAAGGTTCGCTTTAAGTTAGAGCATTGGTATATGCCCTTGGAGAGGGGAGAAGTTAACCTTCCTTGCTTTAAGGGATACTTTCTAGCTGCACAGTTTTGTTTTCTCCGTGAATGGAAATATAGCCCACTTTGCAGGGACTTAGTGAACAGATCTTCATATGATAATTTTTTTTCTCTTCTGGAGTCTGATCAATTGTTCAACTCTGATAGGGAATTTAGATCAGCTAGAAATCTTTTTAGGAAGTCTTGGTATTCTTTTAGACAATGGTATGGAGTGAAAGGTTCATTAGGATGCACTCCCTTATGGCATAACCAGCACTTTCGGACTTTAGATGAATTAGCTAAGGAACTATTTTGGCAAAAAAGGAATATTTTTTTATTTGACATAGGTAGTAAGTAACGGAGAAATTATTTCATTTGCAGAATTATCACAGAGAGAAAAATCACAGAAATGATTATGGTTTCGGTATTTACAGTTAAGAGCGGCACTTTTGAGTATAAAGGAAAAAAATAGGTTTCATATACACACTTCAGCACAATTTAATGAGTGAAGATTTCTCACTTTTATAAAAATGTACTTATAACTCAATTTGGAGGGGTTTCTTCTGCTGGCCAGAGGACTTGGCAAAATGAGTGCCCAATGATTCATGTGGATGACCAGCAGAAGGTAACTCTGAATTTAAAATTGGTTTCACATAATTTTAATCACGTGGTGGTGCAGTTTAATATTTTACATAGACTTTATGTTACACCTCTCTGGCTTAATAGATGTGGGATTAGGAACGATTCTCCTGCGATGCTCCTGAAGCGGACTATTTGTACATGTTCTGGTCCTGTGCAGAGTTGAAACCCTATTGGGGGGCTATCCATAAATATACTGAGGGAAAATTGAAGGTGCAGATCCCTTTTTCCCCGGAATGTTGGGTGTTGGGTGAGCTGGCCAAAGTGAGCTGTCAGCAATACAGAAAAAATATTTTATTTAAGATAATGTTTTTGGCAAGACTTTTGATAGCACGTTCTTGGTTTTCGCGAAACAGTCCCACTGTGAATACATGGTTAAATCTGGTAAGTACTACTAAGAGATACGAACACACTTTGTATAAGCAGAGAAATACTGAGAAAAAATGGATTAGAATCTGGGGAGACTGGATCTTATAGAAGCTTCCTCCGCTCCTCACCCGTCAGCCCCACTCCTCGGTCTTAGGACGGAGGGGTAGGGCTGAAGGAAGACGCATCGCAGGGGGGGAGGAGGGGTTTTGGGGGGTTAAAGGAAAATATATTGATATAAGATAATAATGATATGTTTGATATAATGGATATTGTTGGATTATCAATAAAGTGTTGTTAAAAAAAAAAAAGCATACATATTTTCATCCGGTTATATCCTGGTGTTCGAGTGTCCTGGAGTTATCGGGGACGCAGTGGAGGGGGACTAGTCGTTGTCCCTCACCTAGATCCTGCTCTTAGGAACAGGGATTGTTCCAGGAAGACTGTTTACAACGTTTGAACAGAAGTTTAACTACTAAGCAAGGCCGCATAAGTACTAAGGGCCTGGTGATCATCTCGGTTAAAAGACATTCTCTGACACAGAACCGCCTAAGGTCAGTAATAGTGTTAAGCGCGAATATTCGTATTACAAATTTTAATCGCGAATATCGGCACTTCGAGAATTAGCGAATATTTAAAATATAGTGCTATATATTTGTAATGACGAATATTCGTTTTCTTTTTTTTTTTTTAAACCCAGTATACAGTCAGGTCCATAAATATTGGGACATCGACACAATTCTAACATCTTTGGCTCTATACACCACCACAATGGATTTGAAATGAAACAAACAAGATGTGCTTTAACTGCAGACTGTCAGCTTTAATTTGAGGGTATTTACATACAAATCAGGTGAACGGTGTAGTAATTACAACAGTTTGCATATGTGCCTCCCACTTGTTAAGGGACCAAAAGTAACGGGACAACTGGCGTCTCAGTTGTTCCATGGCCAGGTGTGTGTTATTCCCTCATTATCCCAATTACAATGAGCAGATAAAAGGTCCAGAGTTCATTTCAAGTGTGCTATTTGCATTTGGAATCTGTTGCTGTCAACTCTGAAGATGAGATCCAAAGAGCTGTCACTATCAGTGAAGCAAGCCATTAGTAGGCTACAAAGCAAAACAAACCCATCAGAGAGATGAGAGATGATGCAAAAAAAAAACATAAGGCGTGGCCAAAACAACTGTTTGGAACATTCTTAAAAAGAAGGAACGCACCGGTGAGCTCAGCAACACCAAAAGACCGGGAAGACCACTGAAAACAACTGTGGTGGATGACGAAGAATTCTTTCCCTAGTGAAGAAAACACACTTCACAACAGTTGGCCAGATCAAGTACACTCTCCAGGAGGTAGGTGTATGTGTGTCAAAGTCAACAATCAAGAGAAGACTTCACCAGAGTGAATACAGAGGGTTCACCACAAGATGTAAACCATTGGTGAGCCTCAAAAACAGGAAGAGTTTGCCAAACGACATCTAAAAAAGCCTTCACAGTTCTGTAACAACATCCTATGAACAGATAAGACCAAGATCAACTTGTACCAGAGTGTAGAAAGAGAAGAGTATGGAGAAGGAAAGGAACTGCTCATGATTAGAGTTAAGCGAACCCGAACTGTAAAGTTCGGGTTCGTACCGAACTTCAGGTTTTTCGGCACCCGGACCCGAACATTTACGTAAAAGTTCGGGTTCGGTGTTCGGCGCTTTCTTGGCGCTTTTTGAAAGGCTGCACAGCAGCCAATCAACAAGCGTCATACTACTTGCCCCAAAAGGCCATCACAGCCATGCCTACTATTGGCATCGCTGTGATTGGCCAACTGCAGCATGTGACCCAGCCTCTATTTAAGCTGGAGTCACGTAGCGCCGCCCGTCACTCTGCTCGGATTAGTGTAGGGAGAGGCTGCAGCTGCTGTGAGGGAGAGATCAGGGAGAAATCTTATCAAGAACTTCTTTTTTTACTCAGCGATCTACAGCAAATGTGTTTTGTGGGTGCAGTGCACAATTTTTTTAAGCCTGCCCTGAGCCAACTACTGCTGAAAACAAACTTTTTTTTACTTCCATTTGTCAATATCAATACATAATCGGCAGCCATTTTATGCAACGATAGTGCACCAGCACAGGCTATCTGCATGTCTGCAAGTCTAGAAATACAGCTTTTTGCTTACTGGGGTTAAAAAAAAAACATTTTTTCATATAGTGCACATCTAGGATTAGACGTGCATAAGTGACTGTCACATTTAGGCCATAAATACATCATTTTGCTTACTGGAGTGAAAAAACCCTCTAATATACTGCACATCTGGGATTAGACATGCATAAGTGACTGTCACATTTAGGCCAGAAATACATCTTTTTGCTTAAAAATAAAAAGCTAGCATTTTGTAATTATAAAAAAACCCAGAGCAATGAAGATAAGGAAATCTACAAGATTAGGCAGAGAGAGGCCAAGCAAGTTATAAGAACTTCTAAAGCGCAGGCAGAAGAAAAACTAGCTCAGTCTATGAAAAAAGGGGATAAGACATTCTTCAGATATATAAATGAAAAAAGGAAATTAAAACAAGGAATAACTAAATTAAAAACAAAGGACGGAAGGTATGTAGAAGAGAATAAAGGGCTAGCCGACTGCCTTAATGAATACTTCTGTTCAGTTTTTACAAAAGAAAAAGGAGAAGGACCTCCACTAGAAAGAATGACTAATAAATCGTTTGATGCATGTATCTTTACAGAGGAAGATGTTCTAAGTTTGCTGTCTAAAGTGAAGACAAATAAGTCACAGGGGCCTGATGAGATACACCCAAAATTATTAAAAGAGCTTAGTGGTGAGCTGGCAAAACCGTTAACAGATTTATTTAACCAATCATTAGTAACAGGAGTCGTCCCGGAAGATTGGAAATTGGCAAATGTCGTGCCCATTCACAAGAAAGGTAGTAGGGAGGAATCGAGCAACTATAGACCAGTGAGTCTGACATCAATAGTAGGCAAATTAATGGAAACCCTATTAAAGGATAGGATTGTGGAACATCTAAAATCCCATGGATTGCAAGATGAAAAACAACATGGGTTTACTTCAGGGAGATCATGTCAAACAAATCTTATAGATTTTTTTGACTGGGTGAATAAAATAATAGACGGTGGAGGTGCAGTAGACATCGCATATCTAGATTTTAGTAAGGCTTTTGACACTGTCCCACATAGAAGACTTATCAATAAACTGCAGTCATTGAGCATGGACTCCCATATTGTTGAGTGGATTAGGCAGTGGCTGAGTGACAGACAACAGAGGGTTGTAGTCAATGGAGAACATTCAAAACAAGGTCATGTTACCAGTGGGGTTCCACAGGGATCTGTACTGGGACCGATTTTGTTTAATATCTTCATAAGTGATATTGCAAAAGGCCTCGCTGGTAAGGTTTGTCTTTTTGCTGATGACACAAAGATATGTAACAGGGTTGATGTTCCTGGAGGGAAACGCCAAATGGAAAAAGATTTAGGAAAACTAGAAGAATGGTCAGAACTCTGGAAACTGAAATTTAATGTGGATAAGTGCAAGATAATGCACCTGGGGCGTAAAAACCCAAGGGCAGAATATAGAATATTTGACACAGTCCTGACCTCAGTATCTGAGGAAAGGGATTTAGGAGTAATTATTTCAGAAGACTTAAAGGTGGGAAGACAATGTAATAGAGCAGCACGAAATGCCAGCAGAATGCTTGGATGTATAGGGAGAGGTATAAGCAGTAGAAAGAGTGAAGTGCTTATGCCGCTGTACAGAACACTGGTGAGACCTCACTTGGAGTATTGTGCGCAGTACTGGAGGCCATATCTCCAGAAGGATATAGATACTCTAGAGAGAGTTCAGAGAAGAGCTACTAAACTAGTACATGGATTGCAGGATAAAACTTACCAGGAAAGGTTAAAGGACCTTAATATGTATAGCTTGGAAGAAAGAAGAGACAGAGGGGATATGATAGAAACTTTTAAATACATAAAGGGAATCAACTCGGTAAATGAGGAGAGCATATTTAAAAGAAGAAAAACTACCACAAGAGGACACAGTTTTAAATTAGAGGGGCAAAGGTTTAAAAGTAATATAAGGAAGTATTACTTTACTGAGAGAGTAGTGGATGCATGGAATAGCCTTCCTGCAGAAGTGGTAGCTGCAAATACAGTGAAGGGGTTTAAGCATGCATGGGATAGGCATAAGTCCATCCTTCATATAAGATAGGGCCGGGGGCTATCCATAGTATTCAGTATATTGGGCAGACTAGATGGGCCAAATGGTTCTTATCTGCCGACACATTTTATGTTTCTATGTTTCTATGTTTCTTACTGGGGTGAAAAAACCCTGTAATATACTGCACATCTGGGATTAGACATGCATAAGTGACTGTCACATTTAGGCCAGAAATACATCTTTTTGCTTACTGAGGTGAAAAAACCCTCTAATATACTGCACATCTGGGATTAGACGTGCATAAGTGACTGTCACATATAGAAATACATCTTTTTGCTTACTGGGGTGAAAAAACGCTCTAATATACTGCACATCTTGGATTAGACATGCACAAGTGACTGTCACATTTAGGTCAGAAATACGGCTTTTTGGTTACTGGGGTGAAAAAACCCTCTGATATATACTGCACATCTGGGATTTGACGTGCACTAAAAAAATAATTTAGTGCAATACCCTACATCAGTTATTTTTTTTTTGGTGGTTAATTATTTTTAACAGACTAAACCACTTTTTACTTTGCTTTGTGAACGCTAACTATGAGGCAAACATCTAATAAGGGACGCGGTCATGGTGGTGGTGTTGGTGGAGCCTCTGGTGCAGGGAGAGGACGTGGCCGTTCTGCCACAGCTACACGTCCTACTGAAACTACTACCTCAGGTCCCAGTAGCCGCCAGAATCTACAGCGATATTTAGTCGGGCCTAATGCCGTTCTAAGGATGGTAAGGCCTGAGCAAGTACAGGCGCTAGTCAATTGGGTGTCCGACAGTGGATCCAGCACGTTCACATTATCTCCCACCCAGTCTTCTGCAGAAAGCGCACAGGTGGCGCCTGAAACCCATGCCCATCAGTCTGTCACATCACCCCCGTGCATATCGGGGAACCTGTCTGAGCCTCAAGTCATGCAGCAGTCTCTTATGCTGTTTGAAGACTCTGCTGGCAGGGTTTCCCAAGGGAATTCACCTAGCCCTTCCCCAGTGGTGGAAAACATAGCATGCACTGACACACAACCACTTATTTTTCCTGATGAGGACATGGGAATACCACCTCAGCACGTCTCTGATGACGAAACACAGGTGCCAACTGCTGCGTCTTTCTACAGTGTGCAGACCGAAAAGGAGGTCAGGGAGGAAGACGATGCAGGGGACGATGAGGTCCTAGACCCCACATGGAATGTAGGTTGTGCCACTGATTTCCAGAGTTTGAAGGAAGAGGCAGTGGTGAGACCGAGCCAACAGCGTAGCAAAAGCGGGAGCAGGGTGCAAAAACAGAGCAGCCGTCGCCAAAACAGTTCGCCTGCTACTGGCCACCGTCACCAGGGAACGAGCACACCAAAGGCAGCTTCAAGGAGTTCCCTGGCATGGCACTTCTTCACACAATGTGCTGACGACAAGACCCGAGTGGTTTGCACACTGTGCCATCAGAGCCTGAAGCGAGGCATTAACGTTCTGAACCTTAGCACAACCTGCATGACAAGGCATCTACATGCGAGACACGGGCTGCAGTGGAGTAAGCACCTTCAAAACTAAGAAAGGGCTCAGGCCCCTCCTGCTCCCTCTTCTGCTGCTGCCTCGGCCTCTTCCTCTGCCTCTGGAGGAATGTTGGCACCTGCCGCCCAGCAAACAGAGTATGTGCCACCAACAACACCACCTCCGTCACCAAGCATCTCCACCATGTCACACGGAAGCGTTCAGCTCTCCATCCCATAAACCTTTGAGAGAAAGCATAAATTCCCACCTAGCCACCCTCGATCGCTGGCCCTGAATGCCAGCATTTCTAAACTACTGGCCTTTGAAATGCTGTCATTCAGGCTGGTGGAGAGGGACAGCTTCAAACAGCTCATGTCGCTTGCTGTCCCACAGTATGTCGTTCCCAGCCACCACTACTTCTCCAGGAGAGCCGTGCCCTCCCTGCACAACCAAGTATCGGATAAAATCAAGTGTGCACTGCGCAACGCCATCTGTGGCAAGGTCCACCTAACCACAGATACATGGACCAGTAAGCACGGCCAGGGATGCTATATCTCCCTAACTGCACACTGGGTAAATATAGTGGCGGCTGGGCCCCAGGCGGAGAGCTGTTTGGCGCACGTCCTTCCGCCGCCAAGGATCCCAGGGCATCATTCTTTGCCTCCTGTTGCCTCCTCTTCCTACTCGGCTTCCTCCTTCTCTTCTACCACCTCCTCATCCGGTCAGCGACAGACCTTCACCACCAACTTCAGCACAGTCAGTGTAAACGTCAGCAGGCCGTTCTGAAACTGATGTGTTTGGGGGACAGGCCCCACACCGCACAGGAGTTGTGGCGGGGTATAGAACAACAGACCGACGAGTGGTTGCTGCCAGTGAGCCTCAAGCCTGGCCTGGTTGTGTGCGATAATGGGCGAAATCTCGTTGCAGCTCTGGGACTAGCCGGTTTGACGCACATCCCTTGCCTGGCGCATGTGCTGAATTTGGTGGTGCAGAAATTCATTCACAACTACCCCGACATGTCAGAGCTGCTGCGTAAAGTGCGGGCCGTCTGTGCGCGCTTCCGGCGTTCTCATCCTGCCGCCGCTCGGCTGTCTGCTCTACAGCGTAACTTCGGCCTTCCCGCTCACCGCTTCATATGCGACGTGCCCACCAGGTGGAACTCCACCTTGCACATGCTGGAGAGACTGTGCGAGCAGCAGTAGGCCATAGTGAAGTTTCAGCTGCAGCACGCACGGGTCAGTCGCACTGCGGAACAGCACCACTTCACCACCAGTGACGGGGCCTCCATGCGAGACCTGTGTGCCCTGTTGTGCTGTTTCGAGTACTCCACCAACATGGTCAGTGGCGATGACGCCGTTATCAGCGTTACAATACCACTTCTATGTCTCCTTGAAAAAACACTTAGGGCGATGATGGAAGAGGATGTGGCCCAGGACGAGGAGGAGGAAGAGGGGTCATCTCTAACACTTTCAGCCAGTCTTTTAGAAGTGGCTCAGAAAGAGAATTTTTGCAACAGCAGAGGACAGGTACAAATTTGGCCAGCCAGGGCCCACTACTGGAGGACGAGGAGGATCGGGATGAAGCATGTTCACAGCAGGGTGGCATCCAACGCAGCTCGGGCCCATCACTGGTGCGTTGCTTGGGGGATACGGAGGACGCAGACGATACGCCTCCCACAGAGGACAGCTTGTCCTTACCTCTGGGCAGCCTGGCACACATGAGCGACTACATGCTGCAGTGCCTGCGCAACGACAGCAGAGTGTGCTGACTACTGAGTGGCCACCCTGCTGGATCCCCATTACAAGGACAATGTGCCGTCCTTAATTCCCTCACTGGAGCGTGATCGGAAGATGTGCGACTACAGGCGCACGCTGGTAGAAGCGCTTCTGACTGACGCCGGGGGACAAGTGGAAGCACAAGGCGAAGGCAGGGGAGGAGGAAGAGGTCGCCAACGCAGCTGTGTCAGCGCCAGCACCTTAGAAGGCAGGGTTAGTATGGCCGACATGTGGAAAAGCTTTGTCACCTCGCCGCAACAATTGGCCCCAACTGCTGATATGGAGCGTGTTAGCAGGAGGCAGCATTTGAACAACATGGTGGAACAGTACCTGTGCACACGCCTACACGTACTGACTGATGGTTCTGCCCCATTCAACTTCTGGGTCTCCAAATTGTCCACATGGCCAGAGCTTGCCCTGTATGCCTTGGAGGTGCTGGCCTGCCCTGTAGCCAGTGTACTCTCTGAACGTGTATTTAGCACAGCAGGAGGCGTCATTACAGACAGATGCAGCCGCCTGTCCACAGCCAACGTGGACAAGCTCACATTCATTAAAATGAACCAGGCTTGGATCCTTTAGTACTTATCTGTACCTTGTGCAGAATAGACAGTTCTAACAGCCTCAACCAACCATCCTTGTACTCAAGTGCACTTATTCCTTTTTTTTATTTTTTTATATGTCCCAATATTTGGGGGGATACCCCTATGTAAAAATGCAAAATAACACACATCTGTGTTGGCTACCTACAGGGAGTGCAGAATTATTAGGCAAATGAGTATTTTGACCACATCATCCTCTTTATGCATGTTGTCTTACTCCAAGCTGTATAGGCTCGAAAGCCTACTACCAATTAAGCATATTAGGTGATGTGCATCTCTGTAATGAGAAGGGGTGTGGTCTAATGACATCAACACCCTATATTAGGTGTGCATAATTATTAGGCAACTTCCTTTCCTTTGGCAAAATGGGTAAAAAGAAGGACTTGACAGGCTCAGAAAAGTCAAAAATAGTGAGATATCTTGCAGAGGGATGCAGCACTCTTAAAATTGCAAAGCTTCTGAAGCGTGATCATCGAACAATCAAGCGTTTCATTCAAAATAGTCAACAGGGTCGCAAGAAGCGTGTGGAAAAACCAAGGCGCAAAATAACTGCCCATGAACTGAGAAAAGTCAAGCGTGCAGCTGCCAAGATGCCACTTGCCACCAGTTTGGCCATATTTCAGAGCTGCAACATCACTGGAGTGCCCAAAAGCACAAGGTGTGCAATACTCATAGACATGGCCAAGGTAAGAAAGGCTGAAAGACGACCACCACTGAACAAGACACACAAGCTGAAACGTCAAGACTGGGCCAAGAAATATCTCAAAACTGATTTTTCTAAGGTTTTATGGACTGATGAAATGAGAGTGAGTCTTGATGGGCCAGATGGATGGGCCCGTGGCTGGATTGGTAAAGGGCAGAGAGCTCCAGTCCGACTCAGACGCCAGCAAGGTGGAGGTGGAGTACTGTTTTGGGCTGGTATCATCAAAGATGAGCTTGTGGGGCCTTTTCGGGTTGAGGATGGAGTCAAGCTCAACTCCCAGTCCTACTGCCAGTTTCTGGAAGACACCTTCTTCAAGCAGTGGTACAGGAAGAAGTCTGCATCCTTCAAGAAAAACATGATTTTCATGCAGGACAATGCTCCATCATACGCGTCCAAGTACTCCACAGCGTGGCTGGCAAGAAAGGGTATAAAAGAAGAAAATCTAATGACATGGCCTCCTTGTTCACCTGATCTGAACCCCATTGAGAACCTGTGGTCCATCATCAAATGTGAGATTTACAAGGAGGGAAAACAGTACACCTCTCTGAACAGTGTCTGGGAGGCTGTGGTTGCTGCTGCACGCAATGTTGATGGTGAACAGATCAAAACACTGACAGAATCCATGGATGGCAGGCTTTTGAGTGTCCTTGCAAAGAAAGGTGGCTATATTGGTCACTGATTTGTTTTTGTTTTGTTTTTGAATGTCAGAAATGTATATTTGTGAATGTTGAGATGTTATATTGGTTTCACTGGTAAAAATAAATAATTGAAATGGGTATATATTAGTTTTTTGTTAAGTTGCCTAATAATTATGCACAGTAATAGTCACCTGCACACACAGATATCCCCCTAAAATAGCTAAAACTAAAAACAAACTAAAAACTACTTCCAAAAATATTCAGCTTTGATATTAATGAGTTTTTTGGGTTCATTGAGAACATGGTTGTTGTTCAATAATAAAATTAATCCTCAAAAATACAACTTGCCTAATAATTCTGCACTCCCTGTATTCCTTCTTCGCCGCCGCTTCCACCTAGACAGTCACGTGAGCCTACACGGCCACATCCACCCATTCACCGCCTCCTCAACCTCTTCCTCCTACAACATTCCTAATTTTTTTTTTTTTAAGGTCTTTTATGTTTTTTTAATTCATTTCCCTATCCACATTTGTTTGCAGAGCATTTTCCATGCTCTTAAGCACATGTTGCTGCCTTTTGCAGCCCTCTAGCTTTTTCCATGACATTTTTACAGCCATTTTAGTGCTCAAAAGTTCGGGTCCCCATTGACTTCAATAGGGTTCGGGGTCAAGTTCGGGTCCCGAACCCCAATTTTTTTTTCAAGTTCGGCCGAACCTGCCGAACCCGAACATCCAGGTGTCCGCTCAACTCTACTCATGATCCTAAGCATACCACCTCATCAGTGAAGCATAGTGGTGGTAGTGTCATCTGCAAAAAAATGGGGTTAGTCAGCACCTCCCAGTGCGCAGGTGCACGCTGCCATGGCAAAGACCTAGAGGAAAAAAAGAGACAATGCAGCAGCACCCTGCAAATCAGATAAAGTACAACAATGCCATAGTCACAAAAATAATGATTACAAAAATGATGGTGCTAATGCTACACTTATTTATAAAGTGAGATGCTTGGCCAATGCATTTTGTACAAAACCATCTGAGCCCGTCTGCCGAACGTCAAGGCCCCTTTTTTTTGACGATTTACTATGCTGGAGATGTGGCACTCCAGCGAGTCGTGCACTCCTGATTAACCTGTGTGCCCCATAGGCTGATTTTAATTACTTTCAGTATAAAGCTGTAGCCTGCTCTCACTACATTCATTGGAAGCTGTCTAGCACCAGGAAAGGTATAGAGTGGGCTCGGCATGCATGTTGGTACCTGCAACCCTTGTAATGGAGGCCATTATGGCACAAAAAATTGAAAAAGGCAGAGTGGATCCAACATGCATGTGGATCCAACACTTCCTGAATTTTATGGCGGTCATTATGGCGCATAACAGGTAGTATTTAGTGTTAGGACCAGTCTAACAGAGATCGCCTTGACGTTTGGCAGACGGGCTCAGATAGTTTTGTACAAAATGCATTGGCCAAACATCTCACTTTATAAATAAGCGTAGCATTAGCACCATAATTTTTGTAATCATTATTTTTGTGACTATGGCATTGTTGTACTTTATCTGATTTGCAGGGTGCTGCTGCATTGTCTCTTTTTTTCCTCTAGGTGGTAGTGTCATGGCGTGGGCATGTATGGCTGCCAATGGAACTGGTTCTCTTGTATTTATTGATGATGTGACTGCTGACAAAAGCAGCAGGATGAATTCTGAAATGTTTCGGGCAATATTATCTGCTCATATTCAGCCAAATGCTTCAGAACTCATTGGACGGCGCTTCACAGTGCAGATGGACAATGACCCAAAGAATACTGCAAAAGCAACCAAAGAGGTTTTTAAGGGAAAGAAGTGGAATGTTATGCAATGGCCAAGTCAATCATCTGACCTGAATCCGATTGAGCATGCATTTCACTTGCTGAAGACAAAACTGAAGGGAAAATGCCCCAAGAACAAGCAGGAACTGAAGACAGTTGCAGTAGAGGCCTGGCAGAGCATCACCAGGGATGAAACCCAGCGTCTGGGAATGTCTATGCATTCCAGACTTCAGGCTGTAATTGACTGCAAAAGATTTGCAGCCAAG
Source organism: Bufo bufo (assembly GCF_905171765.1). Taxonomy (NCBI): domain Eukaryota; kingdom Metazoa; phylum Chordata; class Amphibia; order Anura; family Bufonidae; genus Bufo; species Bufo bufo. The sequence goes on from NC_053389.1 coordinate 285,661,610, forward strand.
TATTAAAAAGTGAAAGTTTGATTTATGATTAATATTGTGTCCCATTACTTTTGGTCCCTCAACAAGTGGGAGGCACATATGCAAACTGTTGTAATTCCTACACCGTTCACCTGATTTGGATGTAAATACCCTCAAATTAAAGCTGACAGTCTGCAGTTAAATCACATCTTGTTCATTTTATTTCAAATCCATTGTGGTGGTGTATAGAGACCAAAATTTTAGAATTGTGTCGATGTCCCAATATTTATGGACCTGACTGTAAATCAGGTGATCATCCCTCCCTTCTTCTAGCTTGTGGGCCAATGAGAAGGCTTTGTCACAGCTTAGCAACATCCCTAGCAACCAATAGAAAAGTTGCCTACCCCATACTATATAAATTAAGACACTCCCCAGCAGGCATTTTGTGGTGTTTCAATGTGAGAGAGAGAGGAGCTTGAATCCTGTGCTGTGCTTTTTCAAATTACATTCTAAATCGCATATAAATATTCCAGATAGTTAGTGTTAGATAGTAGTGTTGAGCGCGAATATTCGAATATCGATTTTTTTTTGCAAATATCGTCACTTTGCTAATTCGCAAATATTTCGAATCTAGCACTATAAATTTTGAATATTCTTTTTTTATTATTTTTTTTTTTAATTGTTATAATTTTTTCTTTCCCACTTCCCAAAAATAGTTCTTACCTGTCCTGAGGATTCCTGGCTTCCTGGCTGCTCCAGTCAGTGCCTGTTGCCGCTTCTGCTGACTTCCGTGAACCATGGGAACGCCTCCATACTATAATGTACTGTCGAATTTGAGAATTACGTTGAAATCGCAATTCGATTATTATAACTTGAATTAATCGCATTGCGATTTCAACTTAGCACTGCTATATACCATATTCGTTAACTTCGTTAATTCTAGCAAGCAGACCCATTAGAAACACAGCTCTAAGTTGAAATCGCAATTCGATTATCATAACTTGAAGTAATTGCATTGCGATTTCAACTTAGACCTGGTTTACTATGGTTGGCTTGGTAGAATTAGCGAAGATGACGAACGAATATGACAAATGTATTCGTCATATTCCTCAAAACGAAGATAACGAAGTATTCTCCATCTTCGTTTTAGCTCCATATTCGTCAACTTCGCTAATTCTAGCAATCAAATAGGAAGGTTGACTATAGAGACAGCTGTGTTTAATTCGCTATGCGATTATATTACTTAGCTTTTTTTTTTTAATAAATAGAATAATTATAATAATTATCAAGTATTATAATTATTTTATTTATAAAAAAAAAACAAAGTAATATTATCGCATAGCGAATTAAAAACTTAGCTGTCTCTAGTCAACTTTCCTATTCGATTGCTAGAATTAGCGAAGTTGACGAATATGGAGCTAAAACGAAGATGGAGAATACTTCGTTATCTTCGTTTTGAGGAATATGACGAATACATTCGTCATATTCGTTCGTCATCTTCGCTAATTCTAGATATCAAACCAATAGGGAAGTTACCTTAAGTTAAAATCGCAATACACGATTATTTAAATCGCATATTAATCGCGATAACTAGAATAATGACGAATATTCGATTTAGACGAATATGAGACGAATATTCAAGCAAATATTCGCGAATTTTGTCGAAATCGAATATGGCACCTCCCGCTCATCACTATTAGATAGTAATAGGGAGTTGTGTAGCTGAAAAGCTGATAGGGTCCAGTGTGGGGTGTAGTGTAGGTTATAGAGATAGTTAGCTGAAATATATAATCCAGATAGTTAGTGCTAGATCGTGTAGGTTAATAGGGAATACTGTAGTTTAGCTGATAGGGTCCAGTGCGGGGTGTAGTGTAGGTTATATAGATAGTTTGCTGAAATATATAATCTATATAGATAGTGTTAGATAGTGTATGTTAGTTAGGGCATATTGTAGCAGATAGGGTCCAGTGCAGGGTGTAGTGTAGGTTATAGAGTTAGTTAGCTGAAATATATAATCCAGATAGTTAGGGCTAGATAGTGTAGGTTAGTAAGGAATACTGTAGTTTAGCTGATAGGGTCTAGTGCAGGGTGTAGTGTTGGTTATAGAGATAGTTAGCTGAAATATAAAATCCATATAGTTAGTGTTAAATAGTATAGGTTATAGTGTGTGGCAGGAAAATAAATGTGCAATGTGCATGTGAGAGAGATTTCTCTGCTGTCCATACATACATGCTACACAAATAGTATTGTTGTGACATCACAGTACTAAGTTGAACAATCAGTATTATGTTGTCAGACCAGATTAAAAGGTGAAGTTGTATGTATTGCGCTAAAATATTTGAATCAATAGTGGGGATTTGCGCGATCTTGAATACTTTGAAAAACTCTATCTGCATATAAAGCTATTGTTATGACATGCATGGAATTTTAATCTAAAACAGTGCTGTAATGTACAATTACTTACCGTGATCAGGAGTTCTTCCTCGATATCTCGAAAGTTGTTGCAAACCGTTTTCATCACTTATGTAGCTAATAGTGCGTCTGTGCGTACGTGCACGCGCATAATAGCACAATCGAAAAGAATATCACGAATATCACAAAATCATGAATATTTGTTGAATATTCACCTAAATATTCGTGATATATCGCAAATTCGAATATTGACCCTGCCATCCATCACTGGTCACTTAATCCGTTTACTTATCGCATTATATTAGTGGCGCCTAAAGCATCAGAGAATAAGTCTAGGCCTGCAATTAGTTATTTAGTTAGATAGGACTTGCATGTTGGCAGGCTTTATAGAGTTGTATTGCGGCACAGTATTGACTTGCAGGCTCTGCTGTGTGCGCTATCGGCTAGGTTTGTCCTCTCTATTGCGGCACAGTACACTGCGTGCAGAATTATTAGGCATATGAGTATTTTGACCACATCATCCTCTTTATGCATGTTGTCTTACTCCAAGCTGTATAGGCTCGAAAGCCTACTACCAATTAAGCATATTAGGTGATGTGCATCTCTGTAATGAGAAGGGGTGTGGTCTAATGACATCAACACCCTATATTAGGTGTGCATAATTATTAGGCAACTTTCCTTTCCTTTGGCAAAATGGGTCAAAAGAAGGACTTGACAGGCTCAGAAAAGTCAAAAATAGTGAGATATCTTGCAGAGGGATGCAGCACTCTTAAAATTGCAAAGCTTCTGAAGCGTGATCATCGAACAATTAAGCGTTTCATTCAAAATAGTCAACAGGGTCGCAAGAAGCGTGTGGAAAAACCAAGGCGCAAAATAACTGCCCATGAACTGAGAAAAGTCAAGCGTGCAGCTGCCAAGATGCCACTTGCCACCAGTTTGGCCATATTTCAGAGCTGCAACATCACTGGATTGCCCAAAAGCACAAGGTGTGCAATACTCAGAGACATGGCCAAGGTAAGAAAGGCTGAAAGACGACCACCACTGAACAAGACACACAAGCTGAAACGTCAAGACTGGGACAAGAAATATCTCAAGACTGATTTTTCTAAGGTTTTATGGACTGATGAAATGAGAGTGAGTCTTGATGGGCCAGATGGATGGGCCCGTGGCTGGATTGGTAAAGGGCAGAGAGCTCCAGTCCGACTCAGACGCCAGCAAGGTGGAGGTGGAGTACTGTTTTGGGCTGGTATCATCAAAGATGAGCTTGTGGGGCCTTTTCGGGTTGAGGATGGAGTCAAGCTCAACTCCCAGTCCTACTGCCAGTTTCTGGAAGACACCTTCTTCAAGCAGTGGTACAGGAAGAAGTCTGCATCCTTCAAGAAAAACATGATTTTCATGCAGGACAATGCTCCATCACACGCGTCCAAGTACTCCACAGCGTGGCTGGCAAGAAAGGGTATAAAAGAAGAAAATCTAATGACATGGCCTCCTTGTTCACCTGATCTGAACCCCATTGAGAACCTGTGGTCCATCATCAAATGTGAGATTTACAAGGAGGGAAAACAGTACACCTCTCTGAACAGTGTCTGGGAGGCTGTGGTTGCTGCTGCACGCAATGTTGATGGTGAACAGATCAAAACACTGACAGAATCCATGGATGGCAGGCTTTTGAGTGTCCTTGCAAAGAAAGGTGGCTATATTGGTCACTGATTTGTTTTTGTTTTGTTTTTGATTGTCAGAAATGTATATTTGTGAATGTTGAGATGTTATATTGGTTTCACTGGTAAAAATAAATAATTGAAATGGGTATATATTTGTTTTTTGTTAAGTTGCCTAATAATTATGCACAGTAATAGTCACCTGCACACACAGATATCCCCCTAAAATAGCTAAAACTAAAAACAAACTAAAAACTACTTCCAAAAATATTCAGCGTTGATATTAATGAGTTTTTTGGGTTCATTGAGAACATGGTTGTTGTTCAATAATAAATTAATCCTCAAAAATACAACTTGCCTAATAATTCTGCACTCCCTGTATTAACTTGCAGGCTCTGCTGTGTGCGCCATCGCGATAGGTCTGTCCAATCGGACAGGGACAGTGACTGTGGGCCCGGGGTATAAGATATTCGGTGCACCTTCATATTGTTGTGTTTATATTACAGTTTTAGTAAAGTTTCTGTTTTTGCCCAAAGCTGTGTGTTGTCACTTTCCTCGTCTGTGACTTCGCTGTATCCTGAGGGTCCCTCCCCGGTTCACGGTCTTACATTCTCAGAAGCTAGGGGTTGTTCTTCTATTCTGGTAACACTGACCATCTTCTGAAAGCCTGCTCAAAACAGCCGCCTGAAAACTTCAGTGCCTAAGTGGTTCTCAGGAAGACCACTTAGGTGAGCAGGTATTTCCCAAGATGCTTAAAAAGCTTCTACTACTAGTATGTATTTCCTACTATTCCTGTGGTCAATTAGGATTTGCTTTTGTTAAATGTGGATCCGCTGCTAATTTTATATATTTATTTGATCTGAATTTTACGGTTTCTATGGGTATTTCATTACTTACTTTCCAGACCCTGTACGAGTCACCGCTGTAGATACTACACCCTTGGTCAAGGGTTAAATTGAGTATTGTACCCCTAATATCTCTATGCTCATTGGTGCTATTCATTCTGAGGTCTGTTCTCTGTTTATAATGGAAAATTTGCCAGCTAATGCGATTTTGGGTATACCATGGCTCAAACTACATAATCCTGTTATTAATTGGACTTCTGGAGAGTTGGATAAATGGGAACCAACATTTTTCAGTAACTATACATTTAGGCCTAGTTCAATAAATATTAGGGTGATGCTTTATCTACCTAGAAGTTTCTCTGTCAGTGATTCCCCTGATCCCAAACCAGAATTCATCTTGCCTGCTGGTATTGTCATTTGCTCTATTTTTCCTGATTTGACATCTGATATCAGAGCTAACCAGGATCTGGGTCCCGACAATCTGCAAAAAAAACAAGTGTATACAAAAAGGCTCTCAGTTTTATTTATTTTTGTTAGGGACAAGGTATTGCTCTCTACTAAGAATCTGTGTCTGAAAGTACCTTCAGTTATACTCGCTCCTCAATTTATTGGTCCCCATGCAGTGGCTGAAGTCATTAATTCATTAATTCTGTACCCTATTATCTCATTATTCATTCAAAATTCATAATGTATTTCATAGGTATTTACTAAAGAAATATGTCACTTCTTTGTTACCTTCTAGGAAACCTCCTTCTCGTGTTGAGGTTTGTGGGTAGCTGAAGTATGAGGTCTCCAAAATATTAGATTCCACAGGAGTGTTAGGTGTAGTGCAGTACCGGGTTCAAACTCACCCTGATGAACATGCTCTTTTGTTTGAGGGTCCAGTGGCCCCTTTTAGAAGGCAGCGTACTGTCACATTCATGCCTCACTTGCCAATTTTGTGTTTGTTACTCTGGATTGCGGAACTTTTGCCTGTTTCTCTTTGTCACTGTATTCTGTATTTGACTCTGCTTGTCAGTTCATCTTTCCAGATATTGGACAAGGTTTCGTATTAGACACTGCTAGTTTGTGACGTCGCCTTTGCCTTCTGACTATATCTATGACATTAACTCCTAGTTTCTCCGTGCCATGTTTTTGACTTAGCTATTAGATTCTTATCTGGTTCTGGTTTTGCATGTCTGGTTTTGACCTCTTTCTGTCTGACCACTCTTTTATGTCAAGTCAGCAACCGTCGCCCCATTTAGGGTGGATTGTGCAAGTAGGTAGGGACAGTGGTGCTGATAGTACAGAACTGCACTATTCCCTACCCTTCATGACACTCTACCCACTGTGGTCATACAGTGAGAGGGAACAGGGGGCCCAGGATCCCCATTTAAATGATGCAAGGATATACCAGTTATCAGACATTTACCTCCTATCCTATTTGACAATAAACCAGATAAACCTAAACCAAAATCCTTGAAGAGTTTAATGGGGCTATGAAAATCTCTCGGTTAGGGGTATTTTACATAGGGCAATAATCGATAGTAAACATCATTGCATAAACATGCCACCAATCACTTAAATTTTGAGCAAATAAGGCTTTGTTGAGTGTTCATATATTTTATGCAATTGGAAGTACATTGCGTTGTGGGATAAATAATTATACTGTATTACCATACATCCCCACACTTAAGATAATTGTCGCATGTACTGTAAGGCCTCATTCATACGAGCTTGACGGATTGGCTCCGGATGCGTTCAGGGTTGCAAGCAAGTTCAGTCAGTTTTGTCTGCTATTACGTTCGGTTGTTCAGTTTTTTCCACGCGGGTGCAATGTGTTTTGATGCGTTTTTCACTCGCGTGATAAAAAACTGAAGGTTTACAAACAACATCTTTAAGGAACCATTAGTGAAAAACGCATCGCATCCGCACTTGCTTGCGGATGCAATACATTTTTCACTGAAGCCCTATTCACTTCTATGGAGCCAGGGCTGCGTGAAAAACGCAGAATATAGAACATGCTTTGTTTTTTTACGCAACGCAGAACTGATGAGTGAAAAAAAAATGCTCATGTACACAGATCAATTGAAATGAATTGGTCAGGATTCAGGGGGGGTGCTATGCATTCACATCACGCATTGCGCCTGCGCAGAAAACTCGCCCATGTGAAGGGGCCTAAATTTTCACACATCACTTGTGCATTGCGTAAAAATTTGCAGCATGCTCTATTTTGTGCGTTTATCACGCAACGCAGGTCCCATAGAAGTGAATAGTGATGAGCGAGAGGTGCCATATTCGATTTCGCGATATTTCGCGAATATTCGCATGAATATTCGTGTTATATTCGTCGAAATCGAATATTCGCAATTATTCCAATTATCGCGAATTTTTTTTTCCGCATATTGCGAAAATTTATCTTGATAGTATAAGGCAACGTTCCTATGCTAATGACTATGGCTAGGCTAATATGTGTATTTTACGAAATTTCGTAATATTGCTCTAACTTCGTCTTTTAGAATATTACGAATATTCTAAAAGACGAAGTTAGAGCAATATTAAGAACATTTGCAAAAGTCGAAATTGCGATGCGAGTAATATAACACGAAATAGTCGCATGAAGATTTAAACTTAGCACTGCTATATTCCATATTCTAGCCTAATATGGAATATAGCTGTGCTAAGTTAGCACTGCTATATTCCATATTAGGCTAGAATATGGAATATAGCTGTGCTAAGTTTAAATCTTCATGCGACTATTTCGTGTTATATTACTCGCATCGCAATTTCGACTTTTGCAAATGTTCTTAATATTGCTCTAACTTCGTCTTTTAGAATATTCGTAATATTCTAAAAGACGAAGTTAGAGCAATATTACGAAATTTCGTAAAATACACATAGATTGTATTTAAGCTAATATACTGCTATAGTAATAATTTTTGATAGTGTACATATTTTACAAAACTTAGGTTCAGAAGAGGCAAAAAAAAATTACAGGAAAAAAAAGGGATTATAGCACTATATTAGCTAAATTACAATCTATATGTGTATTTTACGAAATTTCTTAATATTGCTCTAACTTCGTCTTTTAGAATATTCGTAATATTCTAAGAGACGAAGTTAGAGCAATATTACGAAATTTCTAAAAGACGAAGTTAGAGCAATATTAAGAACATTTGAAAAAGTCGAAATTGCGATGCGACTAATATAACACGAAATATTCGCATGAAGATTTCAACTTAGCACTGCTATACTCCATATTCTAGCCTAATATGGAATATAGCAGTGCTAACTTAGCACAGCTATATTCCATATTAGGCTAGAATATGGAGTATAGCAGTGCTAAGTTGAAATCTTCATGCGAATATTTCGTGTTATATTACTCGCATCGCAATTGCGACTATTGCGAAATTTCGTAAAATACACATATAGATTAGATTGTAATTTAGCTAATATGAAATATAGCAGTAAGTTGAAAACGCCACTGACTGGAGCAGCCAGGAAGCCAGGAATCCAAAGGACAGGTAAGAACAATTTTAGGGAAGTGGGAAAGAAAAAAATATAATAAAAAAAAAAAGAAAAAAAAAGAATATTCGATTTCGCGAATATATAGAACGATATTCTAAATATTCGCGAAATCTCGAAATTGCGATATTCGAGAAAAAAATTCGCAATTCGAATATTCGCGCTTAACACTAGAAGTGAATGGGGCTGCCTAAAAATCGCAAGCATCCGCAAGCAAGTGTGGATGCGGTGCGAGTTTCACGCACGGTTGCTAGGAGACGATTGGGATGGGGACCCGATTATTATTATTTTCCCTTATACCATGGTTAGAAGGGAAAATAATAGCATTCTTAATACAGAATGCATAGTACAATAGGGCTGGAGGGGTTAAAAAATAAAGAAAAAATTGTTTAACTCACCTTAATCCACTTGTTCACCTTAACCATGTTATAAGGGAAAATAATAAAATCTACACAACACCTAACTAGTGATGGACGAACATCTGCCGGGACGGTTCGCGAACGCGATTGCGCGAACGCGATCAAATGTTCGCGAACCGTAAGTTCGCGGCGGGTCCCATTCATTTTAATGGCAGACGAACCTGAAAAACCTTCAGCTCATATTTGCAGCTAAGAAATAATTACTAGAAGTGCACAAATAGTCCCACAACATGGACAGTGACATACCAGATGTATTATTCGAATTTGCGATCTCCATTCATTATTTTTTTTTCAATGCAAAATATCGGCAATATAATTTTCACGTATGCACATGCGCAAATGCACTATACAGTACCCAAATGCACTATAAAGAAAGTATATTGGTATCTAACGCTTCAATCAGTTTTTTTTGGGGGGGACTGGTATATCACACCAGTAGAAATGATTTGTTCCAATAACGCTTGTCCCTCTATATACCTGCAGTATCGCAGCAGAACTGCACACAACTGCCGCACAATACAAATGCACTATAATATACTTTCTAACATAGAAAGTATATCATAACATTGTACAAGTAAGGCAATCCATTAGAATATACATAAATAAAAAACGTAACCTTTAATAATTTCACTATGAGGGTCCATTCACACGTCCGTAAGTGTTTTGCGGATCCGCAAAACACGGACACCGGCAATGTGCATTCCGCAATTTGTGGACCGCACATCGCTGGCACGATAATAGGAAATGCCTAATCTTGTCTGCAATTGCGGACAAGACATGTTCTATTTTTTTGCGGAAACGGAAGCACAGATGCGGAAGTGCAGATCCACAAATGCGGATGTGAATCCGCAAATGCAGATGCGGACAGCACATTCCAGCCTCATTGAAAATGAATCGGTCTGCATCCATTCCGCAAAATTGCGGAACGAATGCGGACCCATTTTCCAGACGTGTGAATGGAAAAGTTATCCTTCAAAATGAAAATAAAGTAAATTATTAAAGTTAAGCAAAAAGCATAGATGTGGTAGGCAATAACAAGTGCTCGGCGGCACCAAATCAGAAACCATATGTCCTACCACAATCCGGGGGGTTCCAGTGCACAATCCATGAATCCCAGAGGGAAAGCAAAAAACATCTATCCCTGGGCTAGATGATGATGTGGTATTGAAGGACAGGGTGGGCAAAGAACTGTCCCTGATATTGCCCTACAGGGGGGTGCTATTCTGGCCCTGATAGCCTAACCACAGACAACCCACCCTGATAAGAGCGACCCCGTCCGGAACCTTACCCTATATAAAAATGGCCCTAATAAGCCCCTAGCCCCTAGACCCCTGACTTCCAGGTGATCACTATATAGATCTATGTGTTTTTGACTCATCATAAAAGTATATTATAAGTATATGGCACCCCTCTGTGTATCACACCTATCGATAGCACACCTATACTAGTCCTTAAAATGACTTTTGTGGCCCTATTAGCTAGCTTTTGGTGTCCCTAACAGCCTGTCCCTGCTCCACATAGCAACCTCTCCCTACACTGGCAAAACACTGAATGTAAAATGGCGGCCAGATCAGGTTTATTTATAAGGTAGGGGGTATGTCCATGTGCTGAAATGTCTCAATTGGCTGTCCTGTACCACCTGATGGATGTGTCATGGGTCAAAGTTCTTCATAATGTAAAAGAATATGGTGGGCGCAAATTTCTCCATATGTTCGCATGTTCGGCGAATCGCGAACACGCAAAGTTCGCCGCGAAACGACCGCCTGGCGAACCGCAAGGCCATCTCTACACCTAACCCAAACTCAAACTTCTGTGAAGAAGTCCGGGTTCGGGTCTGGGCACCAAACATGCCGATTTTTCTCACGCGAGTGCAAAACACATTACAATATTTTACACTCGCGTGGAAAAATAGCGCCGCACTCGCATCTTTTCCGGCCCTAAAACATGACGCCCGTGTGAAAGGGGTCTAAATCTTCTTGTAAAGTAAAACTGGCATAGTTTCCCATAGCAACCAATCATATTCCACCTTTCATTTTTGATAGCTCCTTTGGAAAATGAAAGGTGGAATACGATTGGTTGCTATGGGCAACTAAGCCAGTTCTAATTTACACCAGCTTGATAGATGACCCCAAATGTGTTCATAGATTTAGAAAATATTAGGAAATGCATCAATCATGTCCAATATTATCTTGCTAAAAAAGTTAAAATAATACAATATCATCTCCATGATCAATACAACAGAAGGTCATTGCCTGTCTACCCTTATAACACTAAACCCTGTCTGGCTGATGGAATGTAATTCATTTAACTCATGCTTCTATTTAATTTCTCTGCTTTAGGCCTCATGCACACGACCGTTGTTGTGTTCCGTTCCGCAAAATGGGGTTCCATTGTTCCGTGATCCGTTTCCGTTTTTGTTTCCGTGTGCCTTCCTTTATTTTTGGAGGATCACCAGACATGAAGGAAAGTAAAAAAAAATCAAAGACAGGTTTGCCATGCAAATGATAGGAAAAAAACGGACGCGCATGACAATCTTGTGTGCCTCCGTGTTTTTTAGCGGTCCCATTGACTTGAATGGGTCCGCAAACCGTTTTCCGCGAAAATAATAGGACAGGTTATATTTTTTTGACGGACTGGAACCACGGATCATGGACGCGGATGACAAACGGTGCATTAGCTGAGTTTTCAACGGACCCATTGAAAGTCAATGGGTCCGCAGAAAATCACGAAAAATGGAACAACGGAAACTGAATAAAACAACGGTCGTGTGCATGAGGCCTTAAGCAGAACTATCTAGTCATTACCTTGTTTTGAAGGTCAATCTATTACGTGAAAACAGATTTGATTTACTTGATGGCCAATAGCCAGGATCTGTCTTGGTATCGGATTCGTTAAATAGTGCAGAGATGACACTTGTACTGTTGAATGGTTTGCTTACTGAAGAAATGTTTAACTTGCAGAAAATTCATATCTTACCAATTGTGTAGTAAAGTACAATAGTATTACCCATCCTTCAAGAAGCATAGGTAACAATACATTATCATTTTTAACATGGACAGTTAGGTCTGAGGCACTTAATAGGATGCTGACTGAACTGAACTCACATGATAGAATATTAGCATTAATTTTTTGGTATTGTCAGTTCTGCACCATTTTATTAATAAAAGGGTAGTGAGGGAAGAAATGGACCATCATTCATTTGTGGCCCAATAGCCCCTGAAACTTTGTAACCTGTATTCTTTTTTTGCAGCCACTTGAATAAACTCATTATTTTAACAGCCCAACTGCTTACAAAGAAATGGTCCCTGGATCCTTCCTCTTTCAGGAGCCTGAACCCTCTGTGTTGATCAAATCAATGCTGTCCGCCACCAACATTTTCCTCATAAAACATCTCTCCATTCAACCACTGCTGGACCACCTTCATAACTGGCATCTCCAATCTCCTCTCGGGAGGTGACCTCTTTGTGTGTCATCACAGTCCCCAAAGCTGAGAACCTTCAAGACAATCACCGTGGTTTCTGTTTCAGCTCCAACCTCCAGCTCATTGCATCAATATCACTTCTGGTCCATCCTAAAACCAACATCCTGCCAGACTTTAGCCAAAAATGGTATAACAGAAAATGTAGGCTGTTATATGGGGAGATGAAGCAACACAGAAACTGAGTAACTGCAGCCTACAGCAATCAATCCACATAAGGCAGACCAGAGGAACAGTCTATCACAGTTCAACAACAATGAAGTTGGGTACACCTCAGCTTGATTCAGCCTTTAACTTAAGTGGTCATAGCATCTACACTGGCATTAACCTGTTTGCCCAGTCCTCTTTCACTAGTGGCACAAATTCAGACTGTGCCACTCCTGTTTTTCTTAGGCTGTGCAGCTACTTACTATTAGTGTTGATCGCGAATATTCTAATCACAAATTTTTATCGCAAATATTGGCACTTTGCGAATTCGCGAATATCTAGAATATAGTGCTATATCTTCGTAATCGTGAATATTCTAGATTTTTTTTTCATCAGTACCCATGATCCCTCACTGCTTCTTGCTTGTGGGCCAATGAGAAGGCTGCAATATCTTTGACTTTAGGAGTAGTGTTGATTGCGAATTGTCGTATCGCTAATTTTTATCGCAAATTTTCTGATTGCCGATTTTCGCAATCAAGAAAATAATGACAAGATCCCAAATTCTCGAATTTGTGAATATATGACGAATATTCGCGAAATATTGCAAATTCGAATATTGCCCCTGCCGCTCATCACTGCTTACTATGGACACACACCATTACTCCTTGAGAAGCTGAAGCTTTAAAGAGGTTATCCCCTAAAATATGTAATTATTTACATTGTTATACCATTGAAAAATATAACAAGTTTCCAAATGGAATATGAAAAAAATGCTCATGTGCCTAGATATTTCTGTTACATGTTTGTTATGGCGCTAGAAATGTTTTCTTCTCAGCAGTAATGAATACATTAGATTAGGGGCAGGCAACCTCCGGCACTCCAGCTGTTGTGAATATACAACTCCCAGCATGCATACTTCCTCTGCTCTTCTCAGAACTCTCGCAGAAATGAATGGAGCATTCTGGGAATTGTAGTTTCACAACATCTGGAGTGCCGGAGGTTGCTGACCCCTGCATTAGATGGATGCGTTGAGAGGAAATCACAAGAACAGCAGGTGGTGCCATTACATTTGTGTACTGCAATATCTAGCAACAGAAGCATTTTATTAATGGTTTATTTTAAAAGGGTTATGTTTTACATGATCTGGCAGAAAACAATTAAAATGTATTCATGGGATAACCCTTTAACAATGGAGATGGGCACCACTTATCCACTGATTTAGCTCATTTTGATATCTCCAGCTCCTACTCCGGAGGAAGACAAGCCAGATGGTTTTTGCATATGAGCTATTCGTCATCATCATTATAAACCAGAAATAAATAGTAATTTTTTTTCAGGTTACATTTCAACTGTAAGACTTTGATTCAATACTGACTTATTGCTGCATAGAACCTGTAAGGAAATGTGCTTTCACAAAGCCGGAAAGATCGCGAAAAAATATATGCTAATGGACATTATTTACTTTTGGTCCACTAGGGGGAGAGATTGCTACATCAAAGTGAACTACATAATTACAATAGCAAGTGTGTCTGGTTTTAAAATGAGTCTGGATAATTAAAAGGTCACATACTGTAGGCAAAAAGAACAAGTCATAAAACGTATCTCTAGATGTGTTATGCTATTCTATGCGCATCTTTATAATAGTAACCTTATAAAAAGAGTAACATAGAATCAGCAAAAGGGATATTTTAATAGTCATCAATGAGTATAAATTAAAAGCAAAGAGAATGAGGCATTATATCTCCACTATATGTCCATGACAGCTTTCATATATATAATATAAAAATTAACATATAAAAAATACTGGAAAACAAGATTCAATTAGGTCAAATTCTTATTACTTAGGTATCCTAAAAATTATGGTTTTCATGAAAAAATTTAACAACAGATTCCCTACCTGGGCAGCATTACTAACGCCCCCATGACATCATCACTGTGCCGCCTGTGTCTTGGTAGGGCTGGTTTTAGACATATCACAGTCCTGGGCAAAATGTTACTAAATGTACTAAAAACAGTCACATTCAGTGAATTGAGAAGGATGTGTGCAGAGAACCAAAGGGCTGATCTCTAATGCTTTCAGGGGCATTAATAGGATCTCAAAAGATTAGAGGAGCAAGCCTGAAGGTATATGTCCCCTATCTACACAAAAAAATAATGTATATGCATAGTATTATCAGATTATACATTGACCTAATATTACCGTACAGTAACATAGTAACACAGTAACATAGTTTATAAGGCTGAAAAAAGACATCTGCCCATCCAGTCCAGCCTGTTATCCTGCAAGTTGATCCAGAGGAAGGGAAAAAAAAAAAACTGAGGTAGAAGCCAATTTTCCCCACGTTAGGGGAAAAAAATTCCTTCCCCACTCCAATCAGGCAATCAGAATATCTCCCTGGATCAACAACCCCTCTCTAGTAGCTATAGCCTGTAATATTATTACACTCCAGAAATACATCCAGGCCCCTCTTGAACTCTTTTAGTGAAGATTACCACTATACTCTTAACTAAACAAAACTCACCAAAGATCAATGATACCACTATACAAAGGCCAAATAAACCCACCACAGCGCAGAGTGACTCTGTAATACTACCATACTGTTAGTGAATAAAAACCACTGTACAAAGATCTATATTACCAATAATAGCACCATTCAAGGACAACAATACAACTATATTGTGAGGTAATATATTAAGATACTGCGCTAAAGGACATTTTATGCTGATGAATATTGCTATACAGGTATTGCAACTGAACACAGACTGGCATGCGAAGATATATCACTATACAGGTGTTGAGCCGGTTCAGAAACCGCTTACCTGTAGTGAGAGCTTCAGTTTGCGTGCTTCTGTCTGTGTCCCTGTAGTTTTGGAAAGACGATTTTTTATTATTTCTCTTTTTTCTTTCTTTCTTTCTTTTTTCTTTTTTCTCTCTTTCTTCTTTTTTACTTTGGTTGTCAGTTCGTTTTTTCTTTATGCTTTGAATCAGATGAGATAATCCAGCTGCAGGATAGGTCGGCGTGCTGCCTCGTGCCCCAGCCGGAGGCGCGCTGCTGCCGCAAGTGGAGGTGTGTGAAGGGGAGTGGTTGGCGCTCACTTGGAGTTAGTTCGTGACGTCACTATAGCGGTCATACAATGACCAACAGGTACCGCTGTAGTGATGTCACGAACTAACTCCAAGTGAGCGCCAACCACTCCCCTTCACACACCTCCACTTGCGGCAGCAGCGCGCCTCTGGCCGGGGCACGAAGCAGCACGCCGACCTATCCTGCAGCTGGATTATCTCATCTGATTCAAAGCATAAAGAAAAAATGAACTGACAACCAAAGTAAAAAAGAAGTGGAGGTGTGTGAAGGGGAGTGGTTGGCGCTCACTTGGAGTTAGTTCGTGACGTCACTATTGCGGTCATACAATGACCAACAGGTACCGCTATAGTGACGTCACGAACTAACTCCAAGTGAGCGCCAACCACTCCCCTTCACACACCTCCACTTGCGGCAGCAGCGCGCCTCCGGCCGGGGCACGAAGCAGCACGCCGACCTATCCTGCAGCTGGATTATCTCATCTGATTCAAAGCATAAAGAAAAAACGAACTGACTACCAAAGTAAAAAAGAAGAAAGAGAGAAAAAAGAAAAAAGAAAGAAAGAAAGAAAAAAGAGAAATAAGAAAAAATCGCCTTTCCAAAACTACAGGGACACAGACAGAAGCACGCAAACTGAAGCTCTCACTACAGGTAAGCAGTTTCTGAACCGGCTCAACACCTGTATAGTGATATATCTTCGCATGCCAGTCTGTGTTCAGTTGCAATACCTGTATAGCAATATTCATCAGCATAAAATGTCCTTTAGCGCAGTATCTTAATATATTACCTTGTCTTCCCTGTGCGGCGGATTTGCGTGGTTCCGCCGCGATACCGCTGCTCCTTACATATAGCACCCACTGAGCGCCACCTCTGCAACTCCTCATCCCATTTGCACAACTATATTGTGATTTAATATTACCTCCATACTGTTATTGAACAGTAACTACTGTCTGCGAAGTTTAACATCTGTGGCATGTTAAATATTTGAAGGTATTCTAAGAGATGAGCTGCAAAAATATATATATGGGCAAATAAATTGATAAGTGATAACCAGCAAGAAATCATGCAAAAGAGGTTGTACCTAACAAACTTGCTGGGTTTCTATGAAAAAGCAACAGCAAATCTGGATATTGGTCATGCGGCAGATGTGATATATCGGAATTTTGTAAAAGCATTTGATACTGGGCCACACAGGAGTTTTGTACCAAAGCCACAAATGAAGGGACTGGGGGACAATATATGCACAAGGGTAAAGAAAACATAGAGGGGGTAATTTACTAACGAGTAATACGCCTATATTAGACGTATTTCTGGTGAAGACTGCGGCGCAAAGGTTATTTGCGCTGCAATCTGCGACTTTTCCCCGCTCATGCCAGGTCTAAAAAAGTAGGCATGGTGTGGGTGGCGAAGGGGATGAGCCGGAAGGACTGTCTCATTTACCATGTTCTGGTTAAAGCATAGAAAATGGTCTAAATGTAAGACAGCTAGGAAGCTGTCTTACATTTGGAAGTGGCAGTGTATCTGCTGAAGTTATGTGGAGGCCAGCGCCTCTTCATAACTCAGGCGAATCCACCTCCAACTATAGGGGATATTAAGATTGACATCTAAATCTTAATAAATGACCCCAAAGTTCTTGTAAACAGTAAACACTAGAGATGGGTAAATCAAATCTGAATGATTTGGATTTGTAACTAATTTCACAAAAATTTTGCTGCCAAACAAATCTGAAGTTCAGTTTTGCCTTGTAGCATTAGTATGTAGCTCATGGCAGTTGTCTGAGCTTGCGTAGCTCAAATTCTGACAGCCTGTGAGACAATCAGGGACAAGGATTTTGACAGGTCCATGAATCTGTGTGCTTGCTCAGAAGCCACAGACACCATTCAGTGGGGCTGGACTAGGGAGCATAAGCTCTAAGGGGAGGCCAGCATGACGCTGGTTTGGCGAGCGAAGAGTGGTAAGTGTGGGGTAAACTGGCAGGGAGATTGTTAAGGGCGGGTCTTGCTAGGAACACGGGGGAGGGGTTTGGGGGTTATATTTAGGGGGAACCAGTGTAAGAGGCGCCATCTTAGGTAGGAACAGGTGAACTCGCTGAACTCACCATGTCACTGGAGGAGCTCCTTGCTAGGTTCCGTGCGGAGACGGAGGCACGTGGTCCCGGGTGGTTGCGGGACCAAGTAGACAGCTTAGCGCTGGGGGCAGCAAGCGTTGTAGCTTTCTTTGTTCCTAACTGGGCAAATGTAACAGCTTTCCAATTCACTCACTTTATCTCCAGTGGCTGATTTCACTGAGGGTCACATGACCTGTGATGTCAGCTTCTCTCCCTGCTCTGATAAAGGTCGTTTACAAGCCTGTAACATCACTGTGCTGGCCACGCCCCCTTCACTGCCGGCTGTGTGCTCTATCCTAGGAATCTTAACCCCTTCAGCTGCACAGACTCAGGGCTGAAGTGTTTACTGTGTAGCTGCAGGCAATGACAAATGCTGGGCACAGGAGCTGAAAGAGAAGTTCTGCAAAGCATTACAGGAAGGGGGAAGATCCTGTGTGTATTAGCAGTGTCATTATATAAGTGGGACTTGTAGTTCTACACTTACAAGTTGCTGTTTTCTCCTAGCACTCAGGGCAGCTCTTGTATCCACTCCCTTAGCAGTGTCATTATACAGCTGGGACTTGTAGTCCTACACATACAACATGCTGCAGTCTATCCCAGCAGGCAGACATGTCACTAAGGGCAGCTCTTGTATTCACTCCCTTAGCAGAGCAGGGGGAGGGGCAGAGATTGTTTTTATTGCATGTAAACAAAGGGCCAGAAAAGAACCAGGGAAATGAGGAAATATATATATTTTTTTTGCATAAAACTTGCTTAGCTCAGTTATATATCAGATATTCAGTGCTATATTATTTTTTTTCATAACTCGGATAACCCATTTAAGCCCGGACGTTACCCCTCGGGTCCGGCGCCCATTAAGGAGCCCCTCCAGAAACCCTCCATGACAGAGAGCGGTGTGGCAGCCCCTACATACACGCCCCTGGGTCCCGCCGTGAGGTTGGATTCCTCCCACGGCGGGACCCAGTGCAGAGCGGGATTTCCATCCCCCTTCTTCCTTCGCTCTCTGCAGCGGGGACATATGGAGCAGGATAAGGATCTGCGGACCTCTGTAGGTCTCCCGCTTCAGGGATGTCCGCTCGGCGTGGGTATATGGGCAGCGGTTCACGGACTGTGCAGGAGGCAGCCAGGGAGAGACACAGGCCCAAGCGTAACTGCGGGAGTGGAGACAGAGGCGCGCATTCACCACGTGGCAGGTGAAAGACGATCCGGATCAACCAGCTGTGAGGAAGCAGGGATGGATGAAGAAAACCACGAGTCAGCAGCATCGAGGGTCGTGGAGGCCGGTGATCCAGAGTGTCAGGATGCAGAACCTGCAGCTGCGGGTTTCACAGTGCCTGTGCAGCCTGGTGAGATTTTATGGGGTCCTCTGTTAGCTCATCTTTGCTGTCCGGGTGACGTCGGGGGTAGGGCGGACCCGGGCGAGATGGGAAGGGGGTTAGGGCAGCTATTAGGGGGGCTAGCGGGGTGGTTGTCCGGGTTGGGGGAAGTAGGGGGGGTCGCCACTGCCGGCTTGGAGAGCAGGACACGTAAGTGCGGTGTCCATGGGGGGGGCAACCTAGTGGAGCAGGGGTGTCGGTGGTTGCGCAGACTCAGGCTGGGGAGGAGGAGGGTAGGTTGAGGGTGAATGATGCAGTGAAAGGTGAGGTATATGTGTGCTTTGAGGGTTGTTTGGCGTTATTTTGTTACCTCGATGCAATAGGGGAAGCGTATCGGGGGTATGGCGGGATAGGGTGGCTCCGTTTTGACGATCAATTCCGTCAAACTAAGGCGGTGTGGCCCCACATGTGTTGGAACCACAAGGATATTGGGCTTTGGCTCAAGTTGACAGCACCAGTGAGGTCGGGGTAACCCTTTCGGGGGGAGGCTGAGGGGCCGGGGCAAGCGAGTTTTGCGGCAGCCTCAGCGAGGGGTTTATGTTTCCTATTTAACAAAGGAAACTGCAGATTTGGAGCAAAGTGCAAATTTAAGTCGGAGTGTTCTGTGTGCGAGGGTTCCCATGGAGTGAATAGGTGCTTCAAGGGGGAGGGGGGACAAAGGGGGGGGGACAACTTTGGCAAAGGGGTGGATGCCAGTACGGGTGGAAAGGATGAGGGGTTTTCTAAATAGGTACCCGAATCGGGAAGCGGCGGTTTTGTTGGAAGAGGGGTTTAGGTGGGGTTTTGTCATTCCCTCGGTTACGTCACCAGGTACTGTAGTGCATAAGAACCTGAGGTCGGCATTAGAACACCCATGGGTGATTTACGATAAATTGGGGAAGTAAGTCAGGCTGGGAAGATTTAATAATTTCTCCGTTAGGGGTGGTGCCAAAGAAGGAGCCGAAAAAATTTCTGGCTTTTGGTTCGTTCCTGGAATGGGTAGTGATTGACGTGGCGGGCTTTTCATCCATTATTCATTACCTTGATAATTTTTTGTGCCTTGGGCAGGTTCGAGGATGTTGCATACAGTATAGTCGGTTTCTGAACAGTTCGGGGTGCCTCTGGCAGCGGAAAAGACGGTAGGGCTGGCAACAGAGCTGAGTTTTCTGGTAATTGTGATTGAGACGGTCAAGATGGTGTGTAGGTTGTCAGAGGATAAGTTATTGAGTTTGCGGCAAGAAGTTAGTAGCGCAAGGAGACGGAAAAAGGTTAGATTGAGAGAGTTACAGTCGCTGTTGGGAAAACTCAAATTCGCTTGTGGAATCATGCCTATGGGGCATATTTTTTGTAGGCGTTTGGCTTCTGCTACTGCGGGTGTTACCGCACTGCATCATTTTATCTGGTTAGGGAAAGCCTTAAGGGGGATTTAGAAATTGGGGCGAGTTTTCTAGAGCTTTATAAAGTTAGAACACTGGTTATGGGTGATGTTTGCAACAGTTTGGATTTCAAATTATATTCAGACACTGCTGCTGGGAAGGGGGGGGGTTTGGTGCATACTGCCAGGGTCAGTGGTGTGCCGGGTGTTGGTCGGTTAGGGGTTGGACCAGAAATGTGGTGCTTTTGGAGCTTTTTACGATCATCATGGCAGTAGTGTTGTGGGAGGAGCGTTTTGCGAATAGGAAGGTTTGATTTCACTGTGACAACTTGGGGGTGGTGCAGGCGATCAATAGCTTGTTGGCGTCTTCTCCCCGGTGGTTAGGTTGTTGCAACATTTGGTACTTTAGAAGTTTATCAATCAATGCTTGGATATCGGCTGTTCATGTGACGGGAGTTTCTAATAGTATTGCGGATGCCCTTTCTCGTTTAATGTGGGAGCGTTTTCATCAGCTGGTGCCAGAAGCGGAGGAAGTGGGCCTAGAATGTCCGGTTTGGCTGTGGGAACTCTTGGAGGAACGGTAATGGGGCTCTTGCGGGCGTCGTTAAGCCCGGGCATGTGGGCCGCGAATGGTAAGGCTTGGGAGCGGTGGTGTTTGCAGGTGTGGGTCGGGAGGATTTGAAAAAGGCCTTATTACTACTGTTAGGCCATCTTAGGGTGGAGGGATGGTCCGTTTCCAAGTTAAATAGGTGCGGGGTGGGTTTGGCGTTTGGGTTTCGGTTGCATAACATTCAGGATTATACGAAGACCTTTTTGGTGCAGCAAATTTTAAAGGGGTGGTGTCGAGATACAGGGACAGAAGATCAGAGAAGGCCGGTGTCCTTCAAGTTACTGATGGATGTCGGCAATACGTTGGTTTGGAATATGTAGGTCCTACTGGGAGGTTAGCTTGTTTAAGGTCACTTTTTCATTGGCATTTTTTGGGGCTTTTAGGTTGTGGGAATTGGTGAGTAGTAGTGTTCAGAGATCTGGGGGGTTGAGGCTAGAGGACGTAGATGTTTATGCGGACCGAGTGGTGCTGCGTATCAGGAAGTCAAAAATGGACCAGGCGGGAAAGGGAAGGCAGTTGAGTCTGTTAGAGGTCCCGAGTTGCCTTCTTTACCCGGTGCGATGCTTGGAGGGCTATGGTGGGGTGACATTCCTTCGTGTTCTGGGGGGCGACACCGGCTGATGTGAGACGGAATTGGCGCCAACTGGGTTTCGGGCGGGACGTGTCAGTGTTGGGTTGGCTGGGTATCAGAGGTATGTTGTGGGGTGGAGTGTTGAGGGAGGTGAATCGCTTTGCGAGATTGGATCGACCCCCAGACGTTTTAGTTTTGCACATTGGGGGCAACAATCTGGGGGTTCGGCCATTCCGAGAATTTATTCGGGACATTAAATTTGATCTACTGAGAATTATTAGGAACACCATACTAATTCGGTGTTGGACCCCTTTTGCCTTCAGAACTGCCTTAATTCTATGTGGCATTGATTCCACAAGGTGCTGATAGCATTCTTTAGAAATGTTGGCCCATATTGATAGGATAGCATCTTGCAGTTGATGGAGATTTGAGGGATGCACATCCAGGGCACGAAGCTCCCGTTCCACCACATCCCAAAGATGCTCTATTGGGTTGAGATCTGGTGACTGTGAGGGCCATTTTAGTACAGTGAACTCATTGTCATGTTCAAGAAACCAATTTGAAATGATTCGAGCTTTGTGACATGGTGCATTATCCTGCTGGAAGTAGCCATCAGAGGATGGATACATGTTCTCATTCTGTTTACGCCAATTGAATGTCTCAACAGAAATCGAGACTCATCAGACCAGGCAACATTTTTCCAGTCTTCAACAGTCCAATTTTGGTGAGCTCGTGCAAATTTTAGCCTCTTTTTCCTATTTGTAGTGGAGATGAGTGGTACCGGGTGGGGTCTTCTGCTGTTGTAACCCATCCGCCTCAAGGTTGTGCGTGTTGTGGCTTCACAAATGCTTTGCTGCATACCTCGGTTGTAACGAGTGGTTATTTCAGTCAACGTTGCTCTTCTATCAGCTTGAATCAGTCGGCCCATTCTCCTCTGACCTCTAGCATCCACAAGGCATTTTCGCCCACAGGACTGCCGCATACTGGATGTTTTTCCCTTTTCACACCATTCTTTGTAAACCCTAGAAATGGTTGTGCGTGAAAATCCCAGTAACTGAGCAGATTGTGAAATACTCAGACCGGCCCGTCTGGCACCAACAACCATGCCACGCTCAAAATTGCTTAAATCACCTTTCTTTCCCATTCTGACATTCAGTTTGGAGTTCAGGAGTTCACTGTTACGAACGAGAGGAAATCAGACTAACATTAAGTGTAATAATTAACATAATTTGCACTCTCTGAATTAAAATCACAAATTTGGACTTCTTTCATGATTAATAAGAAGCCATCATGCAATGACTGTCATTTTATTTGCCCATGACTGCAGCACATGCTGCTGCTATCAATGGACTAAATAAATCTATTACTGGTAAGTAAAAATATATATATATTTTTTTATTTCTAATTATTTTATACACATATCTGTTTCTACCACTTTAGATTTTAAACTGATTCTGACAGCTAATGACTCTATATTACTTACTTACTCCTTAATACCTAAACTAAAACTAAAAAGTCAATGAGGGGCATTTATCAAAGTACTTAAAACACTACAGCGGCAGTAAAAAGTCACAAATGATGGTGCTCACCATATTCGTGCAATAACTTGTGACTTTTCCAGCTTCCCACCAATATTTTTTAAATGGTGAGGAACAAGAGGCACTTAGAGGGAGAGGGCAGGGCCCATCACAGCCCTCTGAGTTTACTATAACATACGCCAGGAACTGGAGTAAGTTATACCTCAAGTCTTTGCCAGCCTCTAGCTGGCATAGACTGTAATTTCTGCTGCACAGACTGCCAGAGGTGCACCAGATTTATTAAAAAGGCATCTGCCTCTTAAAAAATTAGGCACATCTTACTCAAAAGCACAGGGAGATCAAGATTGGTGTATGGAAACATCAGTGTTGATAAATGCCCCCCACTGAGCTGCAAAACTAATAAACATTGAATACTGTCCTCTCTTATTCTACTTTATATACCTCCTCCCCTTCTTAGTTTGTAAATCCTCCTTTCTCATCCTTCACCTCAACCTCAATTACCTCCCCCTTCATTCTCCTACTCAGCCTTCAACTCCTCTTCTCTCATCCACCTATTACTTCCTCTCCTCCTTAACTCCTTGTCTCTTCCACTACCTTCTAAGCCTCCCATCTCAAACTCCTAATTCTTAGACTCTATGTCCCTAAGTAATTAAATATAACAGAAATGCACGCTACTTAATACTGACAAATTTTACTTATACAAAGTAAAATAAAAGTAGCATAGATATGTGTATAATATAATTAGAAAAAAAACTGGCCTCCTCATCATTCCCCTTGATAGCCAGCCACACCTCTCCCAATCTCCTCAATTACCAACAACAGCACTGCAACAAGTGAAAACAGATAGGCTGTCAGATAATATGCTATATATTCGTTTTTAGAATATTCGTCATTTTTTCCATCTGAACACATGATTACTCCTTGCTTCTTGCTTGTGGGCCAATGAGTCATTGCCCCACAAGCAACTTAAGCAGGGAGGAATCATGACTTCAGATGGAAAAAAATTACGAATATTCAAAAAAAACTAATATATAGCACTATATTCTGTTCACTTCAGAGGGAAAAAAAAATACGAATATTGTAAAATCCGAATATATAGCACTATATTGAATATAGTGCTATATATTTGTTTTTTTAGAAGTAATTTTTTTCATCTGAAGTCATGATTCCTCCCTGCTTAAGTTGCTTGTGGGCCAATGACTCATTGGCCCACAAACAAGAAGCAGGAAGGAATAATATCTTCAGATGAAAAAAATTACGGATATTCGATATAACGAATATATAGCACTATATTCTAAATATTCACGAATTCTTGAAGTGGCGATATTCGAGATAAAAATTTGCTTTTCAAATATTTGTGCTCAACAGTAATTGTATGTATATATATATATATATATA
This sequence comes from Bufo bufo, assembly GCF_905171765.1. Classification (NCBI taxonomy): domain Eukaryota; kingdom Metazoa; phylum Chordata; class Amphibia; order Anura; family Bufonidae; genus Bufo; species Bufo bufo. Next base: position 285,686,068 of record NC_053389.1, read on the forward strand.
TATATATATATATACATACACTCACCTAAAGAATTATTAGGAACACCATACTAATACGCCTTCAGAACTGCCTTAATTCTACGTGGCATTGATTCAACAAGGTGCTGATAGCATTCTTTAGAAATGTTGGCCCATATTGATAGAATAGCATCTTGCATGGAGATTTGAGGGATGCACATCCAGGGCACGAAGTTCCCGTTCCACCACATCCCAAAGATGCTCTATTGGGTTGAGATCTGGTGACTGTGGGGGCCATTTTAGTACAGTGAACTCATTGTCATGTTCAAGAAACCAATTTGAAATGATTCGAGCTTTGTGACATGGTGCATTATCCTGCTGGAAGTAGCCATCAGAGGATGGATACATGTTCTCATTCTGTTTACGCCAAATTCGGACTCTACCATTTGAATGTCTCAACAGAAATCGAGACTCATCAGACAAGGCAACATTTTTCCAGTCTTCAACAGTCCAATTTTGGTGAGCTCGTGCAAATTCTAGCCTCTTTTTCCTATTTGTAGTGGAGATGAGTGGTACCCGGTGGGGTCTTCTGCTGTTGTAGCCCATCCGCCTCAAGGTTGTGCGTGTTGTGGCTTCACAAAGGCTTTGCTTCATACCTCGGTTGTAACGAGTGGTTATTTCAGTCAACGTTGATCTTCTATCAGCTTGAATCAGTCGGCCCATTCTCCTCTGACCTCTAGCATCCACAAGGCATTTTTCCCCTCAGGACTGCCGCATACTGGATGTTTTTCCCTTTTCACACCATTCTTTGTAAACCCTAGAAATGGTTGTGCGTGAAAATCCCAGTAACTGAGCAGATTGTGAAATATTCAGACCGGCCCGTCTGGCACCAACAACCATACCACGCTCAAAATTGCTTAAATCACCTTTCTTTCCCATTCTGACATTCAGTTTGGAGTTCAGGAGATTGTCTTGACCAGGACCACACCCCTAAATGCATTGAAGCAACTGCCATGTGATTGGTTGACTAGATAATTACATTAATGAGAAATAGAATAGGTGTTCCTAATGATTCTTTAGGTGAGTGTGTATATATATATATATACAGTACAGACCAAAAGTTTGGACACACCTTCTCATTCAAAGAGTTTTCTTTATTTTCATGACTATGAAAATTGTAGATTCACACTGAAGGCATTAAAACTATGAATTAATACATGTGGAATTATATACATAACAAACAAGTTAGAAACAACTAAAAATATGTCATATTCTAGGTTTTTCAAAGTAGCCACCTTTTGCTTTGATTACTGCTTTGCACACTCTTGCCATTCTCTTGATGAGCTTCAAGAGGTAGTCCCCTGAAATGGTTTTCACTTCACAGGTGTGCCCTGTCAGGTTTAATAGGTGGGATTTCTTGCCTTATAAATGGGGTTGGGACCATCAGTTGCGTTGAGGAGAAGTCAGGTGGATACACAGCTGATAGTCCTACTGAATAGACTGTTAGAATTTGTATTATGGCAAGAAAAAAGCAGCTAAGTAAAGAAAAACGAGTGGCCATCATTACTTTAAGAAATGAAGGTCAGTCAGTCAGCCGAAAAATTGGGAAAACTTTGAAAGTAAGGACTATTTGACCATGAAGGAGAGTGATGGGGTGCTGCGCCAGATGACCTGGCCTCCGCAGTCACCGGACCTGAACCCAATCGAGATGGTTTGGGGTGAGCTGGACCGCAGAGTGAAGAAAAAAGTGCCAACAAGTGCTAAGAATCTCTGGGAACTCCTTCAAGACTGTTGGAAGACCATTTCAGGGGACTACCTCTTGAAGCTCATCAAGAGAATGCCAAGAGTGTGCAAAGCAGTAATCAAAGCAAAAGGTGGCTACTTTGAAGAACCTAGAATATGACATATTTTAAGTTGTTTCACACTTGTTTGTTATGTATATAATTCCACATGTGTTAATTCATAGTTTTGATGCCTTCATAGTCATGAAAATAAAGAAAACTCTTTGAATGAGAAGGTGTGTCCAAACTTTTGGTCTGTACTGTATATATATATATACAGTACAGACCAAAAGTTTGGACACACCTTCTCATTTAAAGAGTTTTCTTTATTTTCATGACTATGAAAATTGTAGATTCACACTGAAGGCATCAAAACTATGAATTAACACATGTAGAATTATATACATAACAAACAAGTGTGAAAGAACTGAAAATATGTCATGTTCTAGGTTCTTCAAAGTAGCCACCTTTTGCTTTGATTACTGCTTTGCACACTCTTGGCATTCTCTTGATGAGCTTCAAGAGGTAGTCCCCTGAAATGGTTTTCACTTCACAGGTGTGCCCTGTCAGGTTTAATAAGTGGGATTTCTTGCCTTATAAATGGGGTTGGGACCATCAGTTGCGTTGAGGAGAAGTCAGGTGGATACACAGCTGATAGTCCTACTGAATAGACGGTTAGAATTGGTATTATGGCAAGAAAAAAGCAGCTAAGTAAAGAAAAACGAGTGGCCATCATTACTTTAAGAAATGAAGGTCAGTCAGTCAGCCGAAAACTCGGGAAAACTTTGAAAGTAAGAGCTATTTGACCATGAAGAAGAGTGATGGGGTGCTGCGCCAGATGACCTGGCCTCCACAGTCACCGGACCTGAACCCAATCGAGATGGTTTGGGGTGAGCTGGACCGCAGAGTGAAGGCAAAAGGGCCAACAAGTGCTAAGCATCTCTGGGAACTCCTTCAAGACTGTTGGAAGACCATTTCAGGGGACTACCTCTTGAAGCTCATCAAGAGAATGTCAAGAGTGTGTAAAGCAGTAATCAAAGCAAAAGGTGGCTACTTTGAAGAACCTAGAATATGACATCTTTTCGGTTGTTTCACACTTGTTTGTTATGTATATAATTCCACATGTATTAATTCATAGTTTTGATGCCTTCATAGTCATGAAAATAAAGAAAACTCTTTGAATGAGAAGGTGTGTCCAAACTTTTGGTCTGTACTGTATATATATACTATTTAACTATCTCATGTAATAAGTGGAAAGCACAGGGCACAGCAATGACACTGCTGTCTCTCTCAGAACTTTAAAAAACAGCAGAAAATGGCTGCTGGGGAGGTTCTTATATAGTAAAGGGGTAGGCAACTTTCCTATTGGTTGCTAGGGATGTTGCTAAGCTCAGACACAGACATTGTAGCCTTCCCATTGGCCCACAAGCAAGAAGCAGTGAGGGATCATGGCTTCAGATGGAAAAAATCTAGAATATTTGAAAATACAAATATATATCACTATATTCTAAATATTTGAGAATTCTTGAAGTGCCAATATTCGCGATTAATATTCACAATTTGAATATTTGTGCCCAACACTACTGATTACCTGTCCTAATGATAGGTCATCAGTGTAAAAGTCTCAAAAAACCCCTTTAAAATAGTTCTTAGTAGAAAAAAAAATGTCCGTTCACACGTCCGAAGTATATTGAGCATCCGCAATACACCCGGCCGACACCCCCATAGAACTGCCTATTCTCGTCTGCAATTGCGGACAAGAATAGAACATGTTCTAATTTTTTCGGCCCCTCTCCGGAAATGCGTATGCGGACAGCACACTGTGTGCTGTTCGCATCTCTTTCAGCCCCATAGAGAATAAATGGGTCCGGATTCGTTCCGCAATGTTGAGGAACGGATCCGGACCCATTCTACGGACGTGTGAATGGACACTAATTCTATTGGGGTGCTGGCTATAAGTTTTTAATCTGTAGTTATTTTAGTTATCAAAAAATAAAAATAAAAAACTATTTGGCTGTCTATTTATATACAGAAAAAAAAATTGTTTCTTCTTCCAGGATCTTGTAATGGGCAGAACTAGTTAAGTGCTAGCAGCTGTATTAAGCGCATGACCTCTCTCTATATATGCTTTCCCTGATCAAAGTCCCTAAAATATACCCAATTATATCTCATCATTCTCTCCCCATAGTATCCATAGTATCCTAGTGTCCTTATTACACTTGATTAGTAGCTTGTGGATTATTTTTATTTTTTGGCAGACACTACCAAAGTATTCCAGGTCACAAGCTGAAGACATAATGGTATTCTTATGTTCTTCAATATTCTCAGCAAATAACATTCCTGAATTCTGATCCTGATTGGTGGATCATTCTGTCTGTCAGCCTCTAAGCCATTCAGGGCAATCTCCCCCCCACCCCCTCATGATTTTCCCTGCCTATATTCACTGTGAATTGGTGCCTGTTCTTCTTGTTGACTTCTAAACAAATTCTAATTTCTACTTGTGTCCATCTCATGTTTCCACTGGTGCACAGCTCTTCATCTCCATGTGCGCATATTTCTGCCATACCAATGGTGCACAGCATCATAACTGGTGATTACGATTATGATGAAATATCTACACTATTTTTGCATAATTAAACTACTGTATATTTCTCTCTACTGTGTGTGGTATTAAATGGCTACAATCCCTAGTCAGAAAGAACACAGAGAATGAGAAAGAAGCCTTCATGTCTTCCCGCTGTGCAGTCCTTCTAAACTTCATTCCATTAGGCAAATGAGACTATAATTATCACCCACTGCAGGAAACATTTCTGCTAATGGAGAGCATCTATTAATATTAGGAAGCAGACCGGAACCCTTTAGAGAGCATTACACAAGCTAAATATGTGCCACTGTTCTATCTGCATGCAATTCAAAGATACAATTGTTCAAAGTCACCATGAATGCACTACTGGAATTATTTGCTACCAACTTTATCATATAATAAAATTAAGCAAAACTTTTGTCATATACAAACATCCTTTTCCATAAGACACTGTAGTAGTAAATTCTAAATGTAAAATATAAGAGGGGAGAATGAAACATTGGGAGAAATGTACTTCACCACATATTACACCATTTCTCTTTCTCCAGCCCCTCTCTTATCACCTCCATATAATTCCATAGCTCTTCCTACTGTTTCCATTCCTTTGAGAAACTTTTTCCTGGAAAGTTTCTATTTTGTGCATTTGTATTTCTCTTTTATTGACCCAACTACATAAATGTAATTTAAAGTGAATCTGTAACCCCAATTTTGGACCATAATCTACAGTAATGCATGAGAACTCCTGCAGATATGGAGTCCAGCATACTATTTTTTATTTATTTTCCTACTGCCCCTCTCTCCCCTAGTATCAGCGCTCAAAGCTGCGTTGAAATATATGGGCATAAGTGCTCACCATTATGTTAGAACAGCACAGCAATCTGGACTGTGTATTTTATTGCAGCTTTCATAGCTGACAGCAGAGAAACCAGTGACATATTCCCTATAACCTCATAGTGACCACCAATGTGCTTTTTTACGGTGGTCATTAAGGAGCCTTACTTTTCACGCCGGCCCGAGTCCTCCATGCAACGGAGAGCAGGGGCTTGGCTCTCACATGAGAGACGCGCTCCTGCTCTAACAGCCTGGACTGTCAGGAGTACAGACCCAGGCTTTTTAATCCCTTACACACCACGGCAATGGCGCCCGCCGCATGTAAGCGGTGACTGAGAGTGTCTTCCATCGGCGCCCAGCAACTGCGATCGCATGGTGCCGATGTGTGTGTAGGCAGGCTGGGACCTAGTGTGGGCCACAAGCCTGCCTTGAGTGTTCCTCAGCAGGCTGCACCAGAGAGGGATGTATTGTATTTTAGAAGCAATCAAAATATTGCCTATTATCCCCTTGTGGGACTACTAAGTAGTTAAAAATTAAAAGAAAAGCTTTACAATTTTGAACATAATTTTTTAGCTGATTCAGACTAAAATAGACATGCTGATTTCAAAACTACAGATATATATATATTTTTTTATATCACGTTAGTTTTTTTCTCTGCAGCTTATCTTAGTGCGATTAATCTAACCTGTATCGAGGGGAGCACTAGTGCTCTCCTATTAGCCTAGAGTGAACCTCTCTCAAGTGAGGAGGGGAGGAGGATGACCTTGCTGACCAGCAACAGGTTCTTATTTGTCTAGGCTATTCAGTTATAAGTGAGACAGTGTCTTGAGAGATTGTGTGCTGCTCCTTATAGGGAGTTGTATTTGGAGAGTCGATATACAAGGCGTTAGCAGAATTATTATTATTTTTTATTTACACACTTCTTTCCTTTCTTTTAGATCACCTCTGCCTCTGCTATTTCTCGACATAAGTTCCTAAACAGCCCTGACTCCTTTTGTTATATCTGTGGCAGTTTCACCATTTTCAGTCAAAGGACGAACATCAGCGCATTTGTCAAGCAAGCCCAGTTTGCATATTTTAAAGTAAAACTTGCTAATCAAGTCACAAGGTGTGCAAGCAGTGTCGAGAGTTTATGAATGTGGACAAAGGAAACACGTGATAAGTTGCCATTTAATATACCAATGGTTTGGCGAGAGCCACTAGATCATTTCAGAGATCATTCCAGTGACTGTTACTTTTGTATAGTGAACACTTCAAAATATAACAAGAAAAATAGAATATCTTAGTCTACCATCAGCTATATGGCCAGTGCATTATTCAGCTGAAATCCCAGTACCAGTTTTTATTCTTTTGAAGAACAGGATTATGGTGAAGAACTAAGTGACAGCAATGATGAATATATTGAAATTAAAGATGTTTCAGTTCATAAGGGATTTGATCAGCAGGAGTTATACGGCATACATATTAGGACATCGTCAGACATCATCCACAACTCCATCCTCCATCAGGCAAAACTCCCTCCTACCTCAGACTTTAGACAAAACTCCATCCTCCCTCATCCAAAACTCCATCAGACCTCAGACAAAACTCCGTCCTCCCTCAGCCAAAACTCCGTCCTCCCTCAGACATCAGCCAAAACTCCATCAGACCTCAGACATCATCCAAAACTCTGTCGTCCCTCATCCAAAACTCCGTCGTCCCTCAGCCAAAACTCCGTCGTCCCTCAGCCAAAACTCCGTCGTACCTCAGCCAAAACTCCGTCAGACATCAGCCAAAACTCCGTCACACATCAGCCAAAACTCCGTCAGACATCAACCAAAACTCCGTCAGACATCAGCCAAAACTCCGTCAGACATCAGCCAAAACTCCTCGTCCCTCAGCCAAAACTCCGTCGTCCCTCAGCCAAAACTCCGTCGTCCCTCAGCCAAAACTCTGTCGTCCCTCAGCCAAAATTCTGTCGTCCGTCAGCCAAAACTCCGTCGTCCCTCAGCCAAAACTCCGTCGTCCCTCAGCCAAAACTCCGTCAGACATCAGCCAAAACTCTGTCAGACATCAGCCAAAACTCCGTCAGACATCAGCCAAAACTCCGTCAGACATCAGCCTAAACTCCGTCAGACATCAGACAAAACTCCGTCCTCCCTAACTCAAAATATGCCCTACTACACACACTCTTCACCTGACAGAGCTGCTAGCTGCTGGAGAGGCAAAGGACCTGTGATGATGTCATGACCATGTGACGAGTCACGTGTGTGGGAGGGGTCAGATGTGCACAGCAGCTGGTAGAGTGTACAGAACTGTAGCCATCAAATGGAGCTCTGTACCAGAGATGTGTGTGTAACCTGCATGTAGCAGTGTTGTGTACTGTGTAGCAGAGCTGTATGTGTAACCTGCATGTAGTAGAGCGGTGTACTGTGTAGCAGAGCTGTATGTGTAACCTGCATGTAGCAGAGCTGTATGTGTAACCTGCATGTAGCAGTGCTGTGTACTGTGTAGCAAAGCTGTATGTGTAACTTGCATGTAGCAGAGCTGTGTACTGTGTAGCAGGCTGTATGTGTAACCTGCATGTAGCAAAGCTGTGTACTGTGTAGCAGAGCTGTATGTGTACCCTGCATGTAGCAGAGCTGTATGTGTAATCTGCATGTAGCAGAGTTGTGTACTGTGTAGCAGAGCTGTATGTGTAACCTGCATGTAGCAGAGCTGTATGTGTAACCTGCATGTAGCAGTGCTGTGTACTGTGTAGCAGAGCTGTATGTGTAACTTGCATGTAGCAGAGCTGTGTACTGTGCAGCAGAGCTGTATGTGTAACCTGCATGTAGCAGAGCTGTGTACTGTGTAGCAGAGCTGTATGTGTACCCTGCATGTAGCAGAGCTGTATGTGTAATCTGCATGTAGCAGAGTTGTGTACTGTGTAGCAGAGCTGTATGTGTAACCTGCATGTAGCAGAGCTGTATGTGTAACCTGCATGTAGCAGAGCTGTGTACTGTGTAGCAGAGCTGTATGTGTAACCTGCATGTAGCAGTGCTGTGTACTGTGTAGCAGAGCTGTATGTGTAACCTGCATGTAGCAGAGCTGTATGTGTAACCTGCATTTAGCAGAGCTGTATGTGTAACCTGCATGTAGCAGATCTGTATGTGTAACCTGCATGTAGCAGAGCTGTATGTGTAACCTGCATGTAGCAGAGCTGTGTACTGTGTAGCAGAGCTGTATGTATAACCTGCATGTAGCAGTGCTGTGTACTGTGTAGCAGAGCTGTATGTGTAACCTGCATGTAGCAGTGCTGTATGTGTAACCTGCATGTAGCAGTGCTGTGTACTGTGTAGCAGAGCTGTATGTGTAACCTGCATGTAGCAGGCTGTATGTGTAACCTGCATGTAGCAGAGCTGTATGTGTAACCTGCATGTAGCAGAGCTGTATGTGTAACCTGCATGTAGCAGAGTTGTGTACTGTGTAGCAAAGCTGTATGTTTAACCTGCATGTAGCAGAGCTGTGTACTGTGTTTCAGAGCTGTATGTGTTTAACCTGCATGTAGCAGAGCTGTGTACTGTGTATATAGAGCAGTGTGTCTAACCGCATGCAGAAGGGCTGTGTACTGTGTATTCCGTTTTTTTTCGCGGACTTATTGACTTTCAATGTATCCGTGGAAAAATCGGAAAATGCACAGTTTTGCAGCCGAATCCGTTATCCGTGTTTCCTGTCCGTCAAAAAAATATGACCTGTCCTATTTTTTGGACGGACAACGGTTCACGGACCCATTCAAGTCAATGGGTCCGTGAAAGAACACGGATGCACACAAGATTGGCATCCGCGTCCGTGATCCGTGGCCGTAGGTTACTTTCATACAGACGGATCCGAAGATCCGTCTGTATGAAAGCTTTTTCAGAGCTGAGTTTTCACTTCGTGAAAACTCAAATCCGACAGTATATTCTAACACAGAGGCGTTCCCATAGTGATGGGGGCGATTCTAGTTATAATATACTGAGAACTGTGTACATGACTGCCCCCTGCTGCCTGGCAGCACCCGATCTCTTACAGGGGGCTGTGATCCGCACAATTAACCCCTCAGGTGATGCACCTGAAGCGGTTAATTGTGCATATAACAGCCACCTATAAGAGATAAGGGGCTGCCAGGCAGCAGGGGGCAGACCCCCCTCCCTCCCCAGTTTTAATTTCATTGGTGGCCAGTGCTGACCCCCCGCCCCCCTCCCTCTATTGTATTATTTTCATTGGTGGCACAGTGTGCGGCCCCCCCCGCCCCCCTCCCTCTATTGTATTATCATTGGTGGCCAGTGTGCGCCCCACCGGCCACCCCTCTATTGTATTAATATCATTGGTGGCCAGTGTGCGGCCTCCCCTCTCCCCCCCCCCTGATTATTGGTGTCATACTTACCTGCTGCGCTGTCTGTGACCGGCCGGGAGCTCCTCCTACTGGTAAGTGACAGATCATTAAGCAATGCGCCGCACAGACCTGTCACTTACCAGCCAAAACTCCGTCGTCCCTCAGCCAAAACTCCGTCGTACCTCAGCCAAAACTCCGTCAGACATCAGCCAAAACTCCGTCAGACATCAGCCAAAACTCCGTCAGACATCAGCCAAAACTCCGTCAGACATCAGCCAAAACTCCTCGTCCCTCAGCCAAAACTCCGTCGTCCCTCAGCCAAAACTCCGTCGTCCCTCAGCCAAAACTCCGTCGTACCTCAGCCAAAACTCCGTCGTCCCTCAGCCAAAACTCCGTCGTCCCTCAGCCAAAACAGACATCAGCCAAAACTCCGTCAGACATCAGCCAAAACTCCGTCAGACATCAGCCTAAACTCCGTCAGACATCAGCCAAAACTCCGTCAGACATCAGCCAAAACTCCGTCAGACATCAGCCAAAACTCCGTCAGACATCAGCCAAAACTCTGTCCTCCCTCAGACATCAGCCAAAACTCCGTCCTCCCTAACTCAAAATATGCCCTACTACACACACTCTTCACCTGACAGAGCTGCTAGCTGCTGGAGAGGCAAAGGACATGTGATGATGTCATGACCATGTGACGAGTCACGTGTGTGGGAGGGGTCAGATGTGCACAGCAGCTGGTAGAGTGTCCAGAACTGTAGCCATCAAATAGAGCTCTGTACCAGAGATGTGTGTGTAACCTGCATGTAGCAGTGTTGTGTACTGTGTAGCAGAGCTGTATGTGTAACCTGCATGTAGTAGAGCGGTGTACTGTGTAGCAGAGCTGTATGTGTAACCTGCATGTAGCAGAGCTGTATGTGTAACCTGCATGTAGCAGTGCTGTGTACTGTGTAGCAGAGCTGTATGTGTAACTTGCATGTAGCAGAGCTGTGTACTGTGTAGCAGAGCTGTATGTGTAACCTGCATGTAGCAGAGCTGTGTACTGTGTAGCAGAGCTGTATGTGTACCCTGCATGTAGCAGAGCTGTATGTGTAACCTGCATGTAGCAAAGTTGTGTACTGTGTAGCAGAGCTGTATGTGTAACCTGCATGTAGCAGAGCTGTATGTGTAACCTGCATGTAGCAGAGCTGTGTACTGTGTAGCAGAGCTGTATGTGTAACCTGCATGTAGCAGTGCTGTGTACTGTGTAGATGTCACGAGGGTATCAAGAGCCACGTCTGACTCCGTTATACCCGGGGTCAGGAAGTCGCAGCGGGTGGCTGCGCGCTCTATATCTAAAGATCACGTTGTTTCTTAGTGATTGTTTTCTGTGTTTGCCTTGCTAGCCTTTTATTGTCGAGGTAGATGCGTCAGAGGTGGGAGTGGGAGCTGTATTGTCTCAGGGTCCGTCTCCTGGCAAATGGCGTCCTTGCGCTTTCTTTTCCAAAAAATTATCTTCTGCGGAGAAGAATTATGATATTGGAAATAGGGAACTGTTGGCGATTAAACTGGCGCTTGAAGAGTGGCGTCACTTCTTAGAGGGAGCAATCCACCCCGTCACGGTGATTACGGATCACAAGAACCTTCTGTACCTAGAATCGGCTAAGCGTCTCACCCCTAGACAAGCTAGGTGGTCGCTATTCTTTACCAGATTTAACTTTGTAATCACCTATCGTCCTGGGGCAAAAAATACCAAGGCAGACGCATTATCTCGTAGTTTCCCTGGAGGGGGTAATGTTTGTGATCCGGTACCTATTTTACAAAGAGGAGTGGTTGTCTCTGCTGTACACTCTGTTCTAGAGGGAAAGGTGTTAGAGGCTCAGGGGGACGCCCCGGCCTCTTGCCCCTCAGAGAAATTGTTTGTACCGTTAAACCTGCGTCTTGAATTATTAAAAGAACATCATAATTCGGCACTTGCTGGACACCCGGGTAGTAAAGCAACCTTGGAGCTTTTATCTCGTCGTTTTTGGTGGCCAAGGTTGCGTCAGGATGTAATGGATTTTGTGTCTACTTGTTCTACTTGTGCACGCGCGAAAGTCTCTCATACACATCCAGCAGGGTCTTTATTGCCACTTTTCATCCCCAATAGGCCATGGACACATCTGTCAATGGATTTCATCACTGACTTACCGTTGTCGGCGGGTAAAACAGTTATCTTGGTAGTAGTAGACAGGTTTAGCAAAATGGTACACTTTATTGCGCTACCCGCACTTCCTAATGCTAAAACTCTCGCTCAGGTGTTTATCAGTGAAATCGTGAAGCTTCACGGGGTTCCTTCCGATGTGGTTTCGGATCGGGGAACCCAGTTTATTTCTAAGTTTTGGAAAGCTTTTTGTTCCCGTTTGGGGGTTCACTTGTCCTTTTCCTCAGCTTTCCATCCTCAGTCGAATGGACAGACTGAGCGTACCAACCAAAACCTAGAAACATATTTAAGGTGTTTTGTGTCTGAAAACCAAGAGTTGTGGTCATCATATTTACCGTTAGCTGAGTTTGCCATAAATAATCATTATCAGGAGTCCACTGGCAAGTCACCATTCCTTGGTGCATACGGTTTTCATCCCCAATTTTGTACTTTCAAAGAGGGGGGGTCTTCTGGGGTTCCCGAAGAGGAAAGGTTTTCTTCATCTCTTTCATCGGTATGGCAGAAGGTGCAAGTTAACTTGAAAAAGATGAGTGGTAAATATAAATGCATGGCCGATAAGAAACGGTCGCCAGGTCCGGACCTAGGAGTGAATGACTATGTGTGGTTGTCTACTAGGAATATTAAGTTGAAGGTTCCTTCTTGGAAACTGGGTCCTAGGTTCATTGGTCCCTATAAAATAGTAGCCGTCATTAACCCTGTGGCTTTTCGCCTGGAGCTACCTCAGACTTTTAAGATCCATAACGTCTTCCATAAATCGTTACTCAAGAAGTATGTTCCACCTCTAGAACCATCGCCGCTGCCACCTCCTCCTGTCATTGTGGCTGGTAATCTGGAGTTTCAAATAGCCAGAATTGTTGATTCTCGTCGGGTCCGCCGCTCTCTTCAGTATCTGGTGCATTGGAGGGGTTACGGTCCCGAGGAAAGAATGTGGGTTCCAGCGTCAGAGGTAAACACCAACAGGTTAATTCAGACTTTCCATGCCTCTCATCCGGAGAGACCTGGTCCTGAGTGTCCGGAGGCCCCTCGTGAAAGGGGGGGTACTGTCACGAGGGTATCAAGAGCCACGTCTGACTCCGTTATACCCGGGGTCAGGAAGTCGCAACGGGTGGCTGCGCGCTCTATATCTAAAGATCATGTTGTTTCTTAGTGATTGTTTTCTGTGTTTGCCTTGCTATCCTTTTTGTCTCTCTCAGGGATCCGTAGCTTCTCCTCCTCAGCTGTTTCTTGTCTGCCACTCCCTACCTCCTTATATTCTCCCCTCACACTTCTCTAGTTGCCAGTTATAGAGCCTGGACATCTATACTGACCCACTGGAGTGGTGAATCCTGGTTGTCGTTCCTGAGTGCTACCCTCCGGATCCCTGTTGGGCTTATTGTTGTCTCCTGTTGTCGCCCACCTGGGATTATATGTTGAGTCTGTGTTGTCTGTCCTCCCCTTGGTGTTTTCCCTTAGAGCTAGTGGTGCAGACTAGTGTTCCCATCGCCCTGTTCACTATCTAGGGCTCAGCTCAGGGAAAGCCAGGGCTTTAGGCACGTGATCGGCGTACGGGTGAGGAACCCGTCTAGGGACGTCAGGGCAGCCAGGTGCCAGCCGCCAGGTGAGTCAGGGGTCACCATCTTCCCTCTCACTTGGGCAGGGCCTTCCTCGTTCCCTCCCTCTGTGTCACGTATGTGATAGCCACGCCGACCGTGATAGTAGAAGAGCTGTATGTGTAACCTGCATGTAGCAGAGCTGTATGTGTAACCTGCATGTAGCAGAGCTGTATGTGTAACCTGCATGTAGCAGAGCTGTGTACTGTGTAGCAGAGCTGTATGTATAACCTGCATGTAGCAGTGCTGTGTACTGTGTAGCAGTGCTGTATGTGTAACCTGCATGTAGCAGTGCTGTATGTGTAACCTGCATGTAGCAGTGCTGTGTACTGTGTAGCAGAGCTGTATGTGTAACCTGCATGTAGCAGGCTGTATGTGTAACCTGCATGTAGCAGAGCTGTATGTGTAACCTGCATGTAGCAGTGCTGTATGTGTAACCTGCATGTAGCAGAGTTGTGTACTGTGTAGCAAAGCTGTATGTTTAACCTGCATGTAGCAGAGCTGTGTACTGTGTAGCAAAGCTGTATGTGTTTAACCTGCATGTAGCAGAGCTGTGTACTGTGTATATAGAGCAGTGTGTCTAACCGCATGCAGAAGGGCTGTGTACTGTGTTACAGAGATGTGTGTGTAACCTGGGAACTATAAAAAAGTGTAAAAAAAAAAAATACATAAAAATTCAGATCACCCCCCTTTACCCAAAATGAAAATAAAAGAACAAAAAAATACACATCATGGGTTTCGCAATGTGTAAAAACACCCATTGTATAAAAATATATTGCCCATAAGGCCTCATGCACGTTTTCCGTGCCGTATTCCGTTTTTTTTCGCGGACCCATTGACTTTCAATGTATCCGTGGAAAAATCGGAAAATGCACAGTTTTGCAGCCGCATCCGTGATCCGTGTTTCCTGTCCGTCAAAAAAATATGACCTGTCCTATTTTTTTGACGGACCACGGTTCACGGACCCATTCAAGTCAATGGGTCCGTGAAAGAACACGGATGCACACAAGATTGGCATCCGCGTCCGTGATCCGTGGCCGTAGGTTACTTTCATACAGACGGATCCGAAGATCCGTCTGTATGAAAGCTTTTTCAGAGCTGAGTTTTCACTTCCTGAAAACTCAAATCCGACAGTATATTCTAACACAGAGGCGTTCCCATAGTGATGGGGGCGCTTCTAGTTAGAATATACTGAGAACTGTGTACATGACTGCCCTCTGCTGCCTGGCAGCACCCGATCTCTTACAGGGGGCTGTGATCCGCACAATTAACCCCTCAGGTGATGCACCTGAAGGGGTTAATTGTGCATATAACAGCCACCTATAAGAGATAAGGGCGTGCCAGGCAGCAGGGGGCAGACCCCCCTCCCTCCCCAGTTTTAATTTCATTGGTGGCCAGTGCTGACCCCCCGCCCCCCTCCCTCTATTGTATTTTTTTCATTGGTGGCACAGTGTGCGGCCCCCCCGCCCCCTCTCCCTCTATTGTATTATCATTGGTGGCCAGTTGCGCCCCCCCGGCCACCCCTCTATTGTATTAATATCATTGGTGGCCAGTGTGCGGCCTCCCCTCTCCCCCCCGATCATTGGTGTCATACTTACCTGCTGCGCTGTCTGTGACCGGCCGGGAGCTCCTCCTACTGGTAAGTGACAGATCATTAAGCAATGCGCCGCACAGACCTGTCACTTACCAGTAGGAGGAGTTCCCGGCCGGTCACAGACAGCGCAGCAGGTAAGTATGATGCTTCTAATATTGCTAAGTAACCATGGCAACCAGGTCTGCAATAGCGTCCTGGTTGCCATGGTTACCGATCGGAGCCCCAGCGATTAAACTGGGACTCCGATCGGAACTCTCCGCTACCAATGATCGGGAAGGGGGGGGGAGGCCGCACACTGGCCACCAATGATATTAATACAATAGAGGGGGGCAATGATAATTCAATAGAGGGAGGGAGGGGGGCCGGGGGGGCCGCACACTGTGCCACCAATGAAATTAATACAATAGAGGGAGGGAGGGAGGGAGGCGCACACTGTGCAACCAATGAAAATAATACAATAGAGGGAGGGAGTGGGGGCAGGGGGGCGCACACTGTGCCACCAATGAAAATAATACAATAGAGTGAGGGGGGGGGCGGGGGGGCCACACTGGCCACCAATGAAATTAAAACTGGGGAGGGAGGGGGGTCTGCCCTCTGCTGCCTGGCAGCCCCTGATCTCTTATAGGGGGCGATGATATGCACAATTAACCCCTTCAGGTGCAGCACCTGAGGGGTTAATTGTGCGGATCACAGCCCCCTGTAAGAGATCGGGTGCTGCCAGGCAGCAGGGGGCAGTCATGTACACAGTTCTCAGTATATTCTAACTTGAAGCGTCCTCATCACCATGGGAATGCCTCTGTGTTAGAATATACTGTCGGATCTGAGTTTCACGATCTAACTCAAATCCGATGGTATATTCTAACATAGAGGCATTCCCATGGTGATGGGGACGCTTCAAGTTAAAATATACCATCGGATTGGAGAAAACTCTGAACCTATGGTATATTAACTCCTGACTTTACATTGAAAGTCAATGGGGGACGGATCCATTTGAAATTGCACCATATTGTGTCAACATCAAACGGATCCGTCCCCATTGACTTGCATTGTAATTCAGGACGGATCCGTTTGGCTTCGCACGGCCAGGCGGACACCAAAACGACTGTTTTTTCATGTCCGTGAATCCTCCAAAAATCAAGGAAGACCCACGGATGAAAAAACGGTCACGGATCACGGACCTACGGACCCCGTTTTTGCGGACCTTAAAAAAAAACCGGTCGTGTGCATGAGGCCTTAGGCAAACAGCAAACCAGAAAAAAAAAAGAGTCCAAATGTCCGATTCGCCATTTTTGGTCGCTTCATTTGCTACAAAAATTTTAATAAAAAGTGATCAAAAGTCTTAAACACCCCAGAATGGTATCAGTGAAAAGTTCAGATTGCCCCGCAAAAAATTAGCCCCCACCCAGCTCCGTACACATAATTACAAAAAAGTTATAGGGCTCAAAATATGGCGACAAAAAAAAAAAAATCTGATTTTTATTTTATTTTTTTATCACTATTAAAACGCAAGAAAAACTATACATATAAGGTATCGCCGGATTCGATCTGACCTGTAGACTAAAAGTAACCAGTCAGTTTTATCGCACATCGGATGTCGTAAATAAAAATCCCGTAAAACTGTGGTGGAATTGCTTTTTTTTTTTCAACAGGAAGAATGGGCAGTTTTACCATCTGAGAAAATAAAGAGCCTTATCCACAACTACCACAAAAGACTTCAAGCTGTCATTGATGTTAAAGGGGGCAATACATGGTATTAAGAACTGGGGTGTGTAAACTTCTGATCAGGGTCATTTGGGGAGTTTGTGTTGTGATTATGATTTATAAAGAGTAAACACAGTTGTTTGACATAAATGGCTTCAGCCGACCACTAACCATGAGCGAGAGAAAAGTGTCTGTGTTATCATTCATATTCTCTGAACAATGGTTAAAGGGGAATTCTCATCTTAATGATTACTGTTAAATCTGTTAATGATTTGACAGTGATCATTTTTCTAAATACATTTTATTACCCAATTCCCACCCTTTTTTAGAAAATAAGTCACCTCTTACCTGATGGTGTCTTTGGTCTCCCCTGGTTACGGCCACCTCTCCTGTCGAATCCCGCCGGGCCGCGCTTGCGCAGAAGACTGAAGATTCTCTCCCGGCCGGGCCGCGCAATGTCCTGAACGCGCATGCCGCCGCGCATGCGCCATGATGACTTCTTCCTGGCCAGTATAGTACAGAGCCGCGAACGCGCACGCTGACTCTGTACTATACAGGCCAGGAATAAGTCACCATGGCACATGTGTAAGAGGCAGCCCTGAATCAAACAGTAGAATTTCCAGCAGTTATATCTATGCAGACTCTCATGTTCCCTCCGGCCACCAGAGGCCACTGTGACTAAACAGGAACCTGAGTTGTGCTGGCCAGAGGCTAAGAAAGAGTTAAGAGATTTTTCCCGGGCTGTTCCAGAAGTTGCTGAGATAACAGAGAGAGATGGACTGCTGAGAGATAACAGCAAAAGACTGTAGCAGCAGGAGGCTATATTAGCTGAGATTTTCCTGATAGCTGTGGAGCTGCACACAGAGGACTTCACTGTGTGTTCCAGAAGAAGTGGGACCGTGTAGAGACCCGTACCAGACGAGTACCAGCCGGATCCCTCCTGCCAGAGGTGGAGAGCTGCATCTGTTGTGACCAGAGAGAGAAAGACAGCCAAGCAAGCGACCGGACCTGGATCCAGCCTGCATCTTATTGGATCCAAGAGAATCTGCAGAACTGTGAGTGGCACCGGTGCTTTCCTGTGATAGGTTATAGAGTCAGGGACTTAGTCAGTGCGCTGTAGAAGCGTCCCCTGGGTAGCAGGGCTAGATAGGGAATAAGTGTGGAGAGTAGCCTGCAAGCTGACTGTTTACTGTTTAGCTTATTCTGTGTCTATGCAAAATCTCATTACCACTGTTGTTGATTTATGTTCACCTGTTCATACAATTCCTGTCATTGACCCATTGCGCCTCTGGTGCGGTGGTGCTGTATTGTTACTGAGCTTTTCCGGCAGTTTCATTTTGCTCCTTAATAAAGCCGGTTTTCCTTCAGTCTCCTTGTCCGCTGTACTGTACTTGAAACCTGCTTTGTGGTCTCTCCCTCTTATGACCGCTACAAGTGGCGCTGCGAGCAGGGTACAGTCACAGAGATGGAGGCGGCTGAAGGCAATATGCATAATGCTAATGTAAGCACCTCAGGCAATGGTGGAACCCTTGCAAGGGCCCTCCCTATTGGCACGTTGTTTAACTTGCTACCTAAATTTGATGGCCAGAACATGTCACTGTCTGACTGGGTGTCAGAGCGCTGATAGGATTTACAATGTCAGCCCAGAATTACAAGTAGAAATCGCTTTGGCCGCTCTAGAGGGTGAGGCCCGACAAAATGTCCTACTACAACTGGAAGCCACGCGCAATACATTGAAAGAGAAATATACGGGGAAACAGCCAGCGCAGGGCATCTCAGGGCGAAATTCTTTTACCGAATTCAGCGGGAAGACGGAGGTGTCTCACAGTATGCAATGGTGCTACAGGAAGTGTTGGCCGAGATGCAGAAAAAAGAGGCGGACGTAGTAACCGCCATGGGAATTGCAGATCGGATCCTGCGGGAACAATTCATTCTGGGACTCTACAGCACTTCCCTGAAACGGGCCCTGCAGGAAGGAGTTAGGGTGGACTCTACACTAACCTTTAGACAAATATTAGCAGAGGCAGTGGCACGGAGCAAAGAAGAAAGTTATGTGTCCGGAGTGATACGGACCCAGACCGTCACCTCCCCCGGGGTTTCAAAGAGCGAAGAGGTCCTAGTCAGAGTAGTACAAGACTTACAGAGCTCTCTGAGTGCTATGCACGAAAAGTTGACACACCTGGAAAAACGGATGGAGTCGCACTATACCCCTGAAACTGCCTACCCGGCCCGACAACAAAGTTATCAGGCGCCCCCATGGGTTCCTATATCAGAATATCCTCATCATAATTTACCTCCTTACCAAGCTCCTCAATATCCTCCAAGGAGGCCCGTCAATCATGTCCTAAGGGCACCCCCCATACGCAGACAAGAAGAAGGCCGTCAAGGGGCACAGTGTTGGCGGTGTGGAAATTATGGACATTATGCCAGAGAGTGTCGGAGTGATGTGGCCAGACGCCCAGAGCCACCGTTAAACTTCCTGCCCCTGCAGTAGTGGGGCGTACTGCGGGGGAGGTGGAGAGCCAAGATACACAGTATGGCTCCGAACACCTGGTCGCAGGGTGTCCCACCATTCGAGCTGAATTTGAAGGCATTCCGGTCGACTGCTTAGTGGATACCGGGTCACAAGTAACGACTATGCCTGAGTCACTTTTCTACCGTTACTTCCAAGCGCTGGCCAAGCCAGAGCGAGAGATGCTGGTCCGGGTTACAGCGGCCAATCAACAACAGATCCCTGTCACAGGAGTCGTGTGGATGAATGTACGGCTATGTGGGCAAGAAGTGGGACGGAAAGGTATCCTTCTGGTCCCTGAGACGTTCAAAGAAGATGTGCCTGTGATAATGGGCATGAAAATTCAGCGAGAATTAGATCAGATAATGTTCACCAAACGGGGGCCAGGCTATTGGAAGCAAGCCACTCCGCACAAACCTACGTTTCAACGGCTGATCCGATTCTGTGGGACACAGAAAAGTGTCCCAGCACACCAGTCTGTGGGAACGATCCAAGCGCCAGGAAAGGCTACCCTCACCATCCCCCCTTAACGGGAGACCATGTTGACGTTACCCAAGGAAACCTTCCGCAATCTTGAAGGTATGGAGGTGTTCATCGAACCGACGGCCCTAGGAGAGTTGGGTCAGGATGTCCTGGTGGCCCGAACACTGGGAGTGGTCCAGAATGGACGAGTACCCATAAGAGCTATGAATATGGGAAATCTAGAAGTTTCCTTGATGCCAGGAGTGGAACTGGCTCATGTGTACCTACACCGGGGAGAAGTATTGAGTCGGAGAGAAGTGACTCTAGCTCCAGTAGGTGATGCTGTTTGGACCCTGGCAGTTACTGCCAGTGTAGAAGAGATGCCAACCCCAGAATGGAATGGGAGAACCATCTTGGATCAAATGGAAATAGATGTGAAGACTCTCAGTTCAGACCAACGGCAAGCAGTTGAAAACATGCTGTGGGAGAATCAGGCTGAATTCGCCCGTCACGCCGATGACTTTGGCTGCACGGATGTTATCACACATGAGATACCGATGGGAGACACTTCTCCAATTCGGGAAAGATATCGGCAGATTCCGCCCAAGTTGTACCAGGAAGTGAAAACTTTGTTGAAACAGATGATAGATACCGGAGTGGTGCGGGGTAGCCAGAGCCCTTGGCGGCCCCAGTGGTGCTTGTTAAGAAGAAGGATGGCACTATTCGGTTTTGTGTGGATTACCGGCGGTTGAATGCATGCACCGCGCGAGACTCATATCCTCTGCCACGTATCGAGGAGTCTCTGACTGCTCTAGGACGAGCCAAATACTTCTCTACCTTGTACCTGGCGAGCGGGTACTGGCAAGTACCAGTGGCCGAGCACAACAAGGCAAAGACTGCATTCATACTCCCCATGGGACTATTCGAATTCAACAGGATGCCATTTGGGCTGACAAATGCCCCGGGGACCTTCCAGCGGCTAATGGAGAGATGCCTGGGAGACCTGAATTTTGAAGCCACTCTGATATACCTGGACGATATCATCGTATACTCTGCTACTTTTCAAGAACACCTGAATCGGCTAGGGCAGGTACTCGAGCGACTGCGATCCCATGGCCTGAAGGTAAAGCCAAAGAAGTGTCATCTCTTCAAGAGGGAGATCGAGTACTTGGGCCATAGGGTGTCCCAAGACGGAGTGTTGCCGTCCCAAGACAAAGTGGCTACAATAGGACAATGGCTAGTGCCCAGAACGCTGCGGGAGTTGAAGGCCTTCCTTGGACTGACCGGGTACTACTGGTGGTTCATCAAAGACTATGCCAAGATAGCGGGCCCTCTGAATGAGTTGTTGAGAGGAACGGCTGGGCAACCCAAGGGCCAAAATATTACCTGGGGGCAGAAGCAGGAAGAGGCCTTCCAGGCCCTGAAAGAAGCTCTGACATCGGCCCCCATATTGGCTTATGCCGACTTTGATAAACCATTTCTCTTATCTACTGATGGCAGTCTCTACGGACTCGGGGCAGTTCTGTCGCAGGTACAAGATGGACATGAGAGGGTGATCGCCTACGCCAGTAGATCCTTGCAAGAGACAGAGCGAAACCCCCACAACTACAGTTCCTTCCGGCTAGAACTCCTTGCCCTGGTGTGGGCCATGACGGAGAAGTTTGCAGGATATTTGACAGGAGCTAAGATCTTTGTACGGACTGATAACAATCCCCTGGCCCATCTGGACACTGCCAAGTTGGGAGCCCTGGAGCAACGCTGGGCAGCTCGCCTTGCAAAGTATGACTTCTCAATTCGCTACCGTTCCGCTACTGAGAACACGAATGCCGATGGCCTGTCGAGGGTTACTTTTGAGACCCCAGTAGGGGATGTCGATGAACAAAAAGAAGAAGATGAAACTCCAGATTTCCGCAAGTTCGTTTTGCCCACAGTTGCGGCCCAGACAAGTGGGGAGGCCCGTAAGCTACCCAAGGCATTGAGGAGGACTAATGAGGACTGGGGCCGATTACAGGATGAAGATGTTGGACTGCAGCAGATGAAAAGCTGGGTAACCCAGCGAAGGAAGCCCAACAAAGAAGTAAGGGCTGACCTGGATGCTGAGATGAAGTCCGTTCTACATCAATGGGACAGACTGGAAATGCACGGAGCTGTTCTGTACCGCAAGTGGCAACAGCCTAATGACCTAGAGGCGAGGTGGCAAGTAGTCATACCCGGAAGCGTGGCATGTGAGATAGCCAGAGAAGCCCATGAATTTGGAGCTCACTTCGGGACCGCCAAGACTTACCAGTGGCTGCAGCGTTATGTGTATTGTCCGCTGTGGCGAAACCAACCTCGCCACGGTGTTTTGGAGAGGACTGGCTGCTGGCCTCTTGCCCCTGGATTATGGGCCATATACTAACTTTTAAACCCCTGAACCTATTCAAGTGAATTTTGGATAGGTTTGTCCCCAAGTTATACTGTTTAAATTGATGTAAGTTATATGTATGGCCAATGTAAACTCACAAAGTTGTAACAATTTATAATAAGTGTAACTTGTCAGCTTGGGAGGAAAATGCTGGGTGTGTTTCTATTGTGCCATTGTCCCATTGTGTGTTTAAATGGTGATGTCTGTTCTGTTGTCCTCACATGTGTATTGGCGATCTCCCTTTGTCCTCAGAGATAATTGGATTGCTCCTCAGGTTGTCTCCGGGACAGAGAGGAGGAGACCATGATGCATTGTGGGGATATGTTGTCCTATGTCACAGTCTTCATTCTGGTCCTCTGGGGGCGTGAACGATTGGTTGCTGTAGTTACATTGTATGTGTTGTAAATTACTGATTGGTTGTATTTCAAACCCCTGTGGGCAGTACTATGTTTGTGGTTTATGAATAAAAGAGGCTGTACGTGAAGTACAGTCAGACCACTGCTTGACCCTCAACACGGAGCCTTGTCTCGTTATTGGGGGGATTCACTGTATGCTGTTAGAAGACCGATTGCCAGAAGTGTAAGCTGATTCCTGTTCGTCTGCTAGCAGCTATTCGTGAGGTTCCAGTTTGGAGTGCTACTTTGTATCCAGTTCGGGAGTTTGGTGTATCCTGCAGTAGCTGTGCCTGTCTCTCAGAAAGGGGCTTATCGCCTAAACGGATTTTAACCCCTTGTCTGCTGAAACGGTCCGTTACATCCGCGACTGGAGGCAGTGGTGGAGGAAGTTTGCCGACAGTGTCGAGTGTGTGAACTCACTAAAAGCACAGAACAGAGGGCACCCCTCCAGTCTACACTGCGTGCAGAATTATTAGGCAAATGAGTATTTTGACCACATCATCCTCTTTATGCATGTTGTCTTACTCCAAGCTGTATAGGCTCGAAAGCCTACTACCAATTAAGCATATTAGGTGATGTGCATCTCTGTAATGAGAAGGGGTGTGGTCTAATGACATCAACACCCTATATTAGGTGTGCATAATTATTAGGCAACTTCCTTTCCTTTGGCAAAATGGGTCAAAAGAAGGACTTGACAGGCTCAGAAAAGTCAAAAATAGTGAGATATCTTGCAGAGGGATGCAGCACTCTTAAAATTGCAAAGCTTCTGACGCGTGATCATCGAACAATCAAGCGTTTCATTCAAAATAGTCAACAGGGTCGCAAGAAGTGTGTGGAAAAACCAAGGCGCAAAATAACTGCCCATGAACTGAGAAAAGTCAAGCGTGCAGCTGCCAAGATGCCACTTGCCACCAGTTTGGCCATATTTCAGAGCTGCAACATCACTGGATTGCCCAAAAGCACAAGGTGTGCAATACTCAGAGACATGGCCAAGGTAAGAAAGGCTGAAAGACGACCACCACTGAACAAGACACACAAGCTGAAACGTCAAAACTGATTTTTCTAAGGTTTTATGGACTGATGAAATAAGAGTGAGTCTTGATGGGCCAGATGGATGGGCCCGTGGCTGGATTGGTAAAGGGCAGAGAGCTCCAGTCCAACTCAGACGCCAGCAAGGTGGAGGTGGAGTACTGTTTTGGGCTGGTATCATCAAAGATGAGCTTGTGGGGCCTTTTCGGGTTGAGGATGGAGTCAAGCTCAACTCCCAATCCTACTGCCAGTTTCTGGAAGACACCTTCTTCAAGCAGTGGTACAGAGAGAAGTCTGCATCCTTCAAGAAAAACATGATTTTCATGCAGGACAAAGCTCCATCACACGCGTCCAAGTACTCCACAGCGTGGCTGGCAAGAAAGGGTATAAAAGAAGAAAATCTAATGACATGGCCTCCTTGTTCACCTGATCTGAACCCCATTGAGAACCTGTGGTCCATCATCAAATGTGAGATTTACAAGGAGGGAAAACAGTACACCTCTCTGAACAGTGTCTGGGAGGCTGTGGTTGCTGCTGCACGCAATGTTGATGGTGAACAGATCAAAACACTGACAGAATCCATGGATGGCAGGCTTTTGAGTGTCCTTGCAAAGAAAGGTGGCTATATTGGTCATTGATTTGTTTTTGTTTTGTTTTTGAATGTCAGAAATGTATATTTGTGAATGTTGAGATGTTATATTGGTTTCACTGGTAAAAATAAATAATTGAAATGGGTATATATTTGTTTTTTGTTAAGTTGCCTAATAATTATGCACAGTAATAGTCACCTGCACACACAGATATCCCCCTAAAATAGCTAAAACTAAAAACAAACTAAAAACTACTTCCAAAAATATTCAGCTTTGATATTAATGAGTTTTTTGGGTTCATTGAGAACATGGTTGTTGTTCAATAATAAAATTAATCCTCAAAAATACAACTTGCCTAATAATTCTGCACTCCCTGTATACAGACCAAAGAACCACTGGAATTACTGATCATAGACTACCTCCTTGTGGGACAATCATCGAGAGGTCCACAGTACTGCCTGGTCATGGTTGACTACTTCTCCAAGTTTGCAGTAGTCTCCCCAACTCGGGATCAGACGGCTGAGTCCGCAGCACGCGCTCTGTCAGGATTTCATCCGGGTCTACGGGTGTCCAAAGAGGATCCACTCAGATCAAGGGGCGTGCTTTCAAGGGAGAGTAATGGAGGAGCTACACCGATTGTACGGTATTGAAAAATCCAGAACGACCCCCTATCATCCCCAAGGGAATGGGGCCTGTGAGCGCTTCAACCGGACGCTGCTACAAATGCTGAGAACGCTAGAGGAAGACAAGAGGGCACACTGGCCTGATTACCTGCCGGAACTAGTCTGGGCCTACAATAATCGGGTCCATACCACCACCGGTTACACCCCGTATATGTTACTGTTTGGGAGAACTGGTAGAGAAATCGTTGAATTGAACCTGGAGCAGCCAGAAGACCTAATGGAGCGATCAACCACCTAATGGGTGAAAGAACACCGTCAGCAACTCCAGACCATCTGCCGTTTGGCAGGCCAGCGGTTACAGGAGAGAACTCATACGGACCATCCTCCAGTCCAGGAGGTGCCACTGAAGCCTGGAGATCGGGTCCTGGTACGAGAGAAATGCCCCAGAGGCCAATTGAGTGAGCGTTGGGAAGTACAGCCATACAAAGTGAACAAGAGAGTGCACCCTAATGGTCCGGTTTACGAAGTGCAAGTTGAAAATTAGGTGTTTGCTTCACGGACTTTACATAGGAATATGCTACGGCCATGCCGGTCCGCAGATCCTGCACCTATTCAGAGGACACCTTCTCCTCCTGCCCCATACACAGAATGTGTTATCTCAGATGGAAACGAATGTGAAGACTGGTGGACCGTTTCTGACACTGCGGAAGGTCCCCAGGCCGTAGGTAATGAGGCTCCTGCTACAGAACCACTACCGTCTCGCAGTGAGGAGGAACCCGCGACCACACCCAGATCTCCTGCTGTAATGGAAGAGCCCAGGTTAACAACTCCCAGTGGAGAAAGTCAGGTCCTAGCAGATAGTCAAGACCTCCGGAGATCCAGTAGGTCTACTGCAGGGGTTCCACCAAACAGGTACGCTGCTGACGAGTTCATTTGGTCTGCCTGTAGGTATTGTGGACAATGTTGTACTGCCGTTTAAATGTTTCATTAACCCCTTTGTTTTGCATGGACTATATAGCGAGGCCGAGGACGGCCACCTTTAAGTGGGGAGGCATGTAAGAGGCAGCCCTGAATCAAACAGCAGCATTTCCAGCACTTATATCTATGCAGACTGTCATGTTCCCTCCGGCCACCAGAGGCCACTGTGACTAAACAGGAACCTGAGTTGTGCTGGCCAGAGGCTAAGAAAGAGTTAAGAGATTTTTCCCGGGCTGTTCAAGAAGTTGCTGAGATAACAGAGAGAGATGGACTGCTGAGAGATAACAGCAAAAGACTGTAGCAGCAGGAGGCTATATTAGCTGAGATTTTCCTGACAGCTGTGGAGCTGCACACAGAGGACTTCACTGTGTGTTCCAGAAGAAGTGGGACCGTGTAGAGACCCGTACCAGACGAGTACCAGCCGCATCCCTCCTGCCAGAGGTGGAGAGCTGCATCTGTTGTGACCAGAGAGAGAAAGACAGCCAAGCAAGCGACCGGACCTGGATCCAGCCTGCATCTTATTGGATCCAAGAGAATCTGCAGAACTGTGAGTGGCACCGGTGCTTTCCTGTGATAGGTTATAGAGTCAGGGACTTAGTCAGTGCGCTGTAGAAGCTTCCCCTGGGTAGCAGGGCTAGATAGGGAATAAGTGTGGAGAGTAGCCTGCAAGCTGACTGTTTACTGTTTAGCTTATTCTGTGTCTATGCAAAATCTCATTACCACTGTTGTTGATTTATGTTCACCTGTTCATACAATTCCTGTGATTGACCCATTGGGCCTCTGGTGCGGTGGTGCTGTATTGTTACTCAGCTTTTCCGGCAGTTTCATTTTGCCCCTTAATAAAGCCGGTTTTCTTTCAGTCTCCTTGTCCGCTGTACTGTACTTGAAACCTGCTTTGTGGTCTCTCCCTCCTCTGACCGCTACACATGCGCGGCGGCGTGCGCGTTCACGACATCGAGCGGCCAGGCCGGGAGAAAATCTTCAGTCTTCTGCGCAAGCACGGCCCGGCCGGGAGAAGAATCCAGGAAGTGAATGTCGCACTCAAGGAAGGTAAGTATGAAAAGGGAAGATGAGAATACCCCTTTAAGAAATCATAAATTCTGCAAGGGTATGGAAACTTATCAGCACAACTGTAAGTAGCTATGTGATATAAATCTGTGGAATATGGGAAGCATAAGAGGATGTGCACCATAAATCCCATCTTTGTAAGGCCTCTTGCACATGGCCGCTGTGTGCCTGTGGTTGTATTGTGGACCACATACGGCAGTTCCGCAATACACAGGGCACCAGCCGTGTGCATCCCGCATCCGTGATGTCGACCCATTCACTTGAACGAAACGGAAACACGGATCGGATCCCCATAGAAGCACTACAGAGTGCTTCCGTGGTGTTTCTGGCCGTGCCTCCGCACAGCAAAAAAGTAGAACATGCTCACGGACCCATTCAAGTTGAAAAGGTCTGAATCTGTCCTGGCCGCTGCACGCACGTTGCCCATGCATTGGGGACTGCAAATTGCTGTCCCCAATGCACGTAATGGACCAACAACGTTTATGTGCAAAAGGCCTAACACTTGTGATCTAGTTTTGTGTGAAGCGGCATATATGCATTCATGTTGCATGTATTTATTAATTAGGGCTACGAATTCTGAGTAACTCGGAGTGACAGGAGATTTCCAGAATCAGATTTTTTTTTTTTGTCGCCATATCTTGACCCCTATAACTTTTTTGTAATTATGTGTACGGAGCTGGGTGGGGCTCATTTTTTGCAGGGCAATCTGAACTTTTCACTGATACCATTCTGGGGTGATCACTTTTTGATCACTTTTTATAAAACAATTTGTAGCAAATGAAGCGACCAAAAACTGCGAATCGGACATTTGGACTCTTTTTTTTTTCTGCTTTGCTGTTTGCCGTATGGGGAATATATTTTTATACAATGGGTGTTTTTACACATTGCGACACCCATGATGTGTATTTTTTCAGTTCTTTTATTTTCATTTTGGGAAAAGAGGGGTGATCAGATTATTTTTTTTTACACTTTTTTATAGTTCCCAGGTTACACACACATCTCTGTAACACAGTACACATCTCTGCTACACATTACACAGCACTGCTACCTGCAGGTTACACATACAGCTCTGCTACATGCAGGTTACACATACAGCTCTGCTACACAGTAAACAGCTCTTTACATGCAGGTTACACATACAGCTCTGCTACACAGTACACAGCTCTGCTACATGCAAGTTACACATACAGCTCTGCTACGCAGTACACAGCACTGCTACATGCAGGTTACACATACAGCTCTGCTACACAGTACACAGCTCTGTTACATGCAGGTTACACATACAGCTCTTCTACACAGTACACAGCACTGCTACATGCAGGTTACACATACAGCTCTGCTACACAGTACACAGCACTGCTACATGCAGGTTATACATACAGCTCTGATACACAGTACACAGCTCTGCTACATGCAGGTTACACATACAGCCCTGCTACATGCAGGTTACACATACAGCTCTGCTACATGCAGGTTACACATACAGCTCTGCTACACAGTACACAGCTCTGCTACATGCAGGGTACACATACAGATCTGCTACACAGTACACAGCACTGCTACATCCAGGTTACACATACAGCTCTGCTACACAGTAAACAGCTCTGCTACATGCAGGTTACACATACAGCTCTGCTACATGCAGGTTACACATACAGCTCTGCTACATGCAGGTTACACATACAGCTCTGCTACACAGTACACAGCTCTGCTACATGCAGGGTACACATACAGATCTGCTACACAGTACACAGCTCTGCTACATGCAGGTTACACATACATCTCTGCTACACAGTACACAGCTCTGCTACATGCAAGTTACACATACAGCTCTGCTACATGCAGGTTACACATACAGCTCTACTACACAGTACACAGCTCTGCTACATGCAGGTTACACATACAGCTCTGCTACACACTACACATCTCTGCTACATGCAGGTTACACATACAGCTCTGCTACACAGTACACAACCCTGCTACATAAAAGTTACACATACAGCTCTACTACACAGTACACAGCTCTGCTACATGCAGGTTACACATACAGCTCTGCTACATGCAGGTTACACATACAGCTCTGCTGCATGCAGGTTACACATACAGCTCTACTACACAGTACACAGCTCTGCTACATGCAGGTTACACATACAGCTCTACTACACAGTACACAGCTCTGCTACATGCAGGTTACACATACAGCTCTGCTACACAGTACACAGCTCTGCTACATGCAAGTTACACATACAGCTCTGCTACACAGTACACAGCACTGCTACATGCAGGTTACACATACAGCTCTGCTACACAGTAAACAGCTCTGCTACATGCAGGTTACACATACAGCTCTGCTACATGCAGGTTACACATGCAGCTCTGCTACATGCAGGTTACACATACAGCTTTGCTACATGCAGGTTACACATACAGCTCTGCTACACAGTACACAGCTCTGCTACATTCAGGGTACACATACAGCTCTGCTACACAGTACATAGCTCTGCTACATGCAGGTTACACATACAGCTCTGCTACACAGTACACAGCTCTGATACATGCAGGTTACACACACATCTCTAGTACAGAGCTCTATTTGATGGCTACAGTTCTGTACACTCTACCAGCTGCTGTGCACATCTGACCCCTCCCACACACGTGACTCATCACATGGTCATGACATCATCACAGGTCCTTTGCCTCTCCAGCAGCTAGCAGCTCTGTCAGGTGAAGAATGTGTGTAGTAGGGTATATTTTAAGTTAGTGAGGAGCTGATGTCTGAGGGAGGACAGAGTTTCGGCTGATGTCTGAGGGAGGTTCGGCTGATGTCTGACGGGAGGTTCGGCTGATGTCTGACGGAGGTTCGGCTGATGTCTGACGGAGGTTCAGCTGATGTCTGACGGAGGTTCGGCAGAGGGACGACGGAGTTTCGGCTGAGGGATGACTGAGTTTCGGCTGAGGGACGACAGAGTTTCGGCTGAGGGACGACGGAGTTTCGGCTGAGGGACGACGGAGTTTCGGCTGAGGGATGACGGAGTTTTGGATGAGGGACGACGGAGTTTTGGATGAGGGACGACAGAGTTTTGGATGAGGGACGACAGAGTTTTGGCTGATGTCTGAGGTCTGATGGAGTTTTGGATGAGGGAGGACGGAGTTTTGTCTGAGGTCTGATGGAGTTTTGGATGAGGGAGGACGGAGTTTTGTCTAAAGTCTGAGGTAGGAGGGAGTTTTGCCTGACGGAGGATGGAGTTGTGGATGATGTCTGACGATTTCCTAATATGTATGCCGTAACCCAGGCACAGCAGGGGTTCATTCACGGCAAAAGGGGGTTCTTGTCACCCAGCAATAGAACAGAGGATTTTGAGAGATTTAGGTCCCTGTCACCCAGGCACAGCAGGGGTTCATTCACGGCAAAAGGGGTTCATGTCACCCAGCAATAGAACAGAGGATTTTGAGAGATTTAGGCCCCTGTCACCCAGGCACAGCAGGGGTTCATTCACGGCAAAAGGGGTTCATGTCACCCAGCAATAGAACAGAGGATTTTGAGAGATTTAGGCCCCTGTCAGCAATGCAGAGCAGGGGTTCATTCACGGCAAAAGGGGGTGCATGTCACCCAGCAATACAACAGAGGATTTTGAGAGATTTAGGCCCCTGTCAGCAATGCAGAGCAGCGGTTCATTCACAACAAAAAGGGGTTCATGTCACCCAGCAATAGAACAGAGGATTTTGAGAGATTTAGGCCCCTGTCACCCAGGCACAGCAGGGGTTCATTCACGGCAAAAGGGGTTCATGTCACCCAGCAATAGAACAGAGGATTTTGAGAGATTTAGGCCCCTGTCAGCAATGCAGAGCAGGGGTTCATTCACGGCAAAAGGGGGTGCATGTCACCCAGCAATACAACAGAGGATTTTGAGAGAATTAGGCCCCTGTCAGCAATGCAGAGCAGCGGTTCATTCACGACAAAAAGGGGTTCATGTCACCCAGCAAAACAACAGAGGATTTTGAGAGATTTAGGCCCCAGTCACCCAGGCACAGCAGGGGTTTGTATACGCCAAAAATGGTAAAATGTCACCCGACAATTGAAAATAAGAATTTTTTCAATTTAGGGCACTAAAATTTGATTTTTTTTTTATTAAAATTGCTCTAAAATAGTCCTTGAAAAGGCTAGAGGGATGTAAAAGCAGTAAAATGTGCTTAAGAGCATGGCAACTGCTCTGCAAACAAATGTGGATAGGGAAATAACTTAAAATGAAATAAAATAGCTAAAAATTACAAATTATTAACCTGCAACTCACAGAAGGAGGTGGATATGGAGTCGGAGGTTGAGGAGGTGGTGAATGTGGTGTTGTAGGTGGAGGCAGCAATGGAGGAGGAACAAGTAGCCAACAATGTTTTTTCTTTATTTTTTATTGGGGTAGGTAGCCCCCAAAATATTGGGACAAATAAAAAAAAGAAAACAAAGAATTATTGCACTTGACTAGCGTACAAGAATGTATTTTTGATGGTGGTATAAATGTCTATTCTGCACAATGTACAGACAAGTCTTGTGGGATCCAAGCCTGGTTCATTTTAATGAACGTGAGCTTGTCCACGCTGGCTGTGGACAGGCGGCTGCGTCTGTCTGTAATGACGCCTCCTGCCGTGCTAAATACACGTTCAGAGAGTACACTGGCTGCAGGGCAGGCCAGCACCTCCAAGGCATACAGGGCAAGCTCTGGCCATGTGGACAATTTGGAGACCCAGAAGTTGAATGGGGCAGAACCATCATTAAGTACGTGTAGTCGTGTGCACAGGTACTGTTCCACCATGTTGTTCAAATGCTGCCTCCTGCTAACACGCTCCATATCAGCAGTTTGGGCCGGTTGTTGCGGCGAGGTGACAAAGCTTTTCTACATGTCGGCCATGCTAACCCTGCCTTCTGAGGTGCTGGCACTGACACAGCTGCATTGGCGACCTCTTCCTCCTCCCCTGCCTTCGCCTTGTGCTTCCACTTGTCCCCCGGCGTCAGTCGGGAATGCTCTCAGGAGCGCGTCTACCAGCGTGCGCCTGTAGTCGCGCATCTTCCTATCACGCTCCAGTGAGGGAATTAAGAACGGCACATTGTCTTTGTAACGGGGATCCAACAGGGTGTCCACCCAGTAGTCAGCACACGTTAAAATGTGGGCAACTCTGCAGTCATTGCGCAGGCACTGCAGCATGTAGTCGCTCATGTGTGCCAGGCTGCCCAGAGGTAAGGACAAGCTGTCCTCTGTGGGAGGCGTATCGTCTGCATCCTCCGTATCCCCCCAGCCACGCACCAGTGATGGGCCCGAGATGCGTTGGATACCACCCCGCTGTGAACATGCTTCATCCCCATCCTCCTCCTCCTCGTCCTCCAGTAGTGGGCCCTGGCTGGCCAAGTTTGTACCTGGCCTCTGCTGTTGCAAAAATCCTCTTTCGGAGCCACTTCTAAAAGACTGGCCTGAAAGTGTAAGAGAGATGACCCCACTTCCTCCTCCTCGTCCTGGGCCACATCCTCTTCCATCATCGCCCTAAGTGTTTTCTCAAGGAGACATAGAAGTGGTATTGTAAGGCTGATAACGGCGTCTTCGCCACTGGCCATGTTGGTGGAGTACTTGAAACAGCGCAACAGGGCACACAGGTCTCGCATGGAGGTCCAGTCATTGGTGGTGAAATGGTGCTGTTTCACAGTGCGACTCACCGGTGCGTGCTGCAGCTGAAACTCCACTATGGCCTGCTGCTGCTCGCACAGTCTCTCCAGCATGTGCAAGGTGGAGTTCCACCTGGTGGGCACGTCGCATATGAGGCGGTGAGCGGGAAGGCCCGAAGTTAAGCTGTAGAGCAGACAGGCGAGCTACGGCAGGATGAGAACGCCGGAAGCGCGCACAGACGGCCCTCACTTTATGCAGCAGCTCTGACATGTCAGAGTAGTTGTGAATGAATTTTTGCACCAACAAATTCAGCACATGCACCAGGCAAGGGATGTGCATCAAACCGGATAGTCCCAGAGCTGCAACGAGATTTTGGCCATTATTGCATACCACCAGGCCAGGCTTGAGGCTCACTGGCAGCAACCACTCGTCGGTCTGTTTTTCTATACCCCGCCACAACTCCTGCGCGGTGTTGGGCCTGTCCCCGAAACACATCAGTTTCAGAACGGCCTGCTGACGTTTACCCCTGGCTATGCTGAAGTTGGTGGTGAAGATCTGTCGCTGACCGGATGAGGAGGTTCTAGAAGAGGAGGAGGAAGCCGAGTAGGTAGAGGAGGCAACAGGAGGCAAAGAATGATGCCCTGCGATCCTTGGCGGCGGAAGGACATACGCCAATCAGCTCTCCACCTGAGGCCCAGCCGCCACTACATTTACCCAGTGTGCAGTTAGGGAGATATAGCGTCCCTGGCCGTGCTTACTGGTCCACGTATCTGTGGTTAGGTGGACCTTGCCACAGATTGGGTTTGCGCAGTGCACACTTGATTTTATCTGCTACTTGGTTGTGCAGGGAGGGCACGGCTCTCCTGGAGAAGTAGTGGCGGCTGGAAACGACGTACTGTGGGACAGCAAGCGACATGAGCTGGGACAGCAAGCTCTCCGTCTCCACCAGCCTGAATGATAGCATTTCAAAGGCCAGTAGTTTAGAAATGCTGGCATTCAGGGCCAGGGATCGAGGGTGGCTAGGTGGGAATTTACGCTTTCTCTCAATGGTTTGTGAGATGGAGATCTGAACGCTTCCGTGTGACATGGTTGAGATGCTTGGTGACGGAGGTGGTGTTGTTGGCGGCACATCCTCTGTTTGCTGGGTGGCAGGTGCCAACGTTCCTCCAGAGGCGGAGGAAGAGGCCGAGGCAGATGCAGAAGAGGGAGCAGGAGGGGCCTGAGCCCTTTCTTGGTTTTGAAGGTGCTTACTCCACTGCAGCCCGTGTCTCGCATGTAGATGCCTGGTCATGCAGGTTGTGCTAAGGTTCAGAACGTTAATGCCTCGCTTCAGGCTCTAATGGCACAGCGTGCAAACCACTCGGGTCTTGTTGTCAGCACATTGTGTGAAAAAGTGCCATGCCAGGGAACTCCTTGATGCTGCCTTTGGTGTGCTCGGTCCCTGGTGGTGGTGGCCAGTAGCAGGCGAACTATTTTGGCGACGGCTGCTCTGCTTTTGCACCCTGCTCCCGCTTTTGCTACGCTGTTAGCTCAGTCTCACCACTGCCTCTTCCTCCGAACTCTGAAAGCCAGTGGCACGACCTTCATTCCATGTGGGGTCTAGGACCTCATCGTCCTCTGCATAGTCTTCCACCCAGTCTTCCTCCCTGACCTCCTTTTCGGTCTGCACACTGCAGAAAGACGACGCAGTTGGCACCTGTGTTTCGTCATCATCAGAGACGTGCTGAGGTGGTATTCCCATGTCCTCATCAGGAAACATAAGTGGTTGTGCGTCAGTGCATTCTATGTCTTCCACCCCTGGGGAAGGGCTAGGTGGATGCCCTTGGGAAACCCTGCCAGCAGAGTCTTCAAACAGCAAGAGACTGCTGCATGACTTGAGGCTCAGACAGGTTCCCCGATATGCATGGGGGTGATGTGACAGACTGATGGGCATGGGTTTCAGGCACCACCTGTGTGCTTTCTGCAGAAGACTGGGTGGGAGATAATGTGAACGTGCTGGATCCACTGTCGGCCACCCAATTGACTAGCGCCTGTACTTGCTCAGGCCTTAGCATCCTTAGAACGGCATTAGGCCCGACCAAATATCGCTGTAGATTCTGGCGGCTACTGGGACCTGAGGTAGTAGGTTTAGTAGGACGTGTAGCTGTGGCAGAACGGCCACGTCCTCTCCCTGCACCAGAGGCTCCACCAACACCACCACCGTTTGCCTCATAGTTAGCCTCATAGTTAGCGTTCACAAAGCAAAGTAAAAAGTGGTTAAGTATGTTAAAAATAATTAACCGCCAATATAAACCCTGATGTAGGGTATTGCACAATTATATATTTTTTAAAACTCTATATGACAGCGGTATTTGTGGCCTAAATGTGACTGTATTCAATGTACGTTAAATCCAAAATGATCAGTATATGAACACACAGTTTATTTCAACTGCAGTAAACGAATGGCTGTATTTGTGGCCAAAATGTGACTGTATTCTATGTACGTTGAATTTAAAATGAGCAGTATATGAACACACGGTTTATTTCAACCGCAGTAAACGAATGGCCGTATTTGTGGCCTAAATGTGACTGTCACCTATGCACATGTAATCAAAGATGACCAGTATATGAACACACGGTTTATTTCAACCGCAGTAAACAAATGTGGCCTAAATGTGACCTTATTCTATGTACGTTAAATTCAAAATGAGCAGTATATGAACACACGGTTTATTTAAACCGCAGTAAACGAATGGCCGTATTTGAGGCCTAAATGTGACTGTATTCTATGTACGTTAAATTCAAAATGAGCAGTATATGAACACACGGTTTATTTCAACCGCAGTAAACGAATGGCCGTATTTGTGGCCTAAATGTGACTGTCACCTATGCACGTGTAATCAAAGATGACCAGTATATGAACACACGGTTTATTTCAACCGCAGTAAACTAATTGCCGTATTTGTGGCCTAAATGTGACTGTATTCTATGTACGTTAAATTCAAAATGAGCAGTATATGAACACACGGTTTATTTCAACCACAGTAAACGAATGGCCGTATTTGTGGCCAAAATGTGATTGTATTCTATGTACGCTGAATTTAAAATGAGCAGTATATGAACACACAGTTTATTTCAACCGCAGTAAACGAATGGCCGTATTTGTGGCCTAAATGTGACTGTCACCTATGCACGTGTAATCAAAGATGACCAGTATATGTAAACACGGTTTATTTCAACCGCAGTAAATGAATGGCCGTATTTGTGGCCTAAATGTGACTGTATTCTATGTACGTTAAATTCAAAATGAGCAGTATATGAAGACACGGTTTATTTCCACCGCAGTAAACGAATGGCTGTATTTGTGGCCAAAATGTGACTGTATTCTATGTACGCAAAATTTAAAATGAGCAGTATATGAACACACTGTTTATTTCAACCGCAGTAAACGAATGGCCCTATTTGTGGCCTAAATGTGACTGTATTCTATGTACGTTAAATTCAAAATGAGCAGTACTTGAACACACGGTTTATTTCAACCGCAGTAAATGAATGGCCGTATTTGTGGCCTAAATGTGACTGGATTCTATGTACGTTAAATTCAAAATGAGCAGTATATGAACACACGGTTTATTTCAACCGCAGTAAACGAATGGCTGTATTTGTGGCCAAAATGTGACTGTATTCTATGTACGCTAAATTTAAAATGAGCAGTATATGAACACACTGTTTATTTCAACCGCAGTAAACGAATGGCCGTATTTGTGGCCTAAATGTGACTGTATTCTATGTACGCTAAATTTAAAATAAGCAGTATATGAACACACTGTTTATTTCAACCGCAGTAAACGAATGGCCGTATTTGTGGCCTAAATGTGACTGTATTCTATGTACGTTAAATTCAAAATGAGCAGTACATCAACACACGGTTTATTTCAACCGCAGTAAACGAATGGCCGTATTTGTGGCCTAAATGTGACTGTCACCTATGCACGTGTAATCAAAGATGACCAGTATATGAAAAAATTATTTTTTTTTTAAACGCAGTAACCTAATGGCTGTATTTGTGGCCTAAATGTGACAGTTACTTATGCACGTGTAATCAAAGATGACCAATATATGAAAAAAAATAGCTGTATTTCTGGACTAGCAGACATGCAGATAGATAGTGCTGCACCAGCATGTCTGCATAAAATGGCTGCTGATTAGGTATTCATAGTGACAAACTGAAGTAAAAAAAAAAAGAGTGCACTGCACCCACAAAACACATTGGATTGAGATCGCTGAGTTATAAGGCAGTTCTTCTTAGTATTTATCCCGGATCTGTCCCTGACAGCAGCAGCATCCTCTCCCTACACTAAGAATAGCAGAGTGACGTGCAGCGCTACGTGACTCAGCCTTATATAGAGGCTGGGTCACATGCTGCAGTTGGCCAATCACAGCCATGCCAATAGTAGGCATGGCTGTGATGGCTTCTAAGGGCACACAGTTAAACGCTTGTTGATTGGCTGCTTTGCAGCCTTTCAAAGAGCGCCATAAAAATTGCTGAACACCGAACACAAACTCGAACTTTTATGTAAATGGATTTCATAATTTCTTAGTATGGGCTGTATGATAGGTAAAAGAGAAAGAGGCTGCCAAGACACCACCTTGCCTTAGCTGGGCAAGAAACTTACTGTAAAGAACATATAAATCCCGAATTAATTTAATATACAAATAGCTGCCTTTAACAGAATTAGCACTGAGTTACTAACTTGGCTTCAGAGAATTCCAGACTTCTTGTTATTACCCTCCAGACCCATCTATTGCTAATTTATTTCACTTAAGAACCGTCACCAGAACCAGCCAATGACCTTCTGCTATGTACCAGGCTCATGGTGTTGGGGCACCTATTTCTTTTCTTTTAAGCACACTTAACAGGGGCATAGTTTAAAAAATTATTACTTAAATAACTGCCTGTTCTGAAATTGCTCTTTGAATCACTTATATGAGCACCGCATACAAATTTCGGAGTGAACTGTAGTAAGCCTCCGCATCAGTGGCAGGATCGCATAACAATTCGATATGTACAGCGTTACCTAAGCAGTCACAAGCTGAATACAAAGTGAGGTTAATATGACTTGTACCAGACAGGCTTATACATGATACAGCGTCAGCTTTCTTATCGGGCATTTGTCTTTCACAAAGCAGACAAGACCAATTGTTTATAGCAAAAAGTCTACCCGTCCTACATTTTAATCACAAGAATTCAATTTAATTATAAAACCTAGAAGTTTTGGTTATTTAAAGTGGAATGAAAAAAAGGGGGGTCAGTCAGCACATCCCAATGCGCAGGTGCAGGTTGCTGTGGCTGAAAACACAAATTAAAAAATACAATGCAACAGCTCTCTGCAAAGCAAATAAAGTACAAAAAAAGTATTCTAATGCTAATTCTATTCTTATTATGTAAATTAGAGATGCTTGGCAAATACATTTTGTACAAAATTATTTGGGCCCGGCTGCCACACGTCAAGGCGATCTCTGTAAGATGGGAACCTAATACTAAATTCTACCTGTCATGTGCCATGATGGCTACCATATAATTCAGGGAGTGTAGGTTCTACATGCATGCTGGGCCCACCTTAATTTTTGTCATCTTTGGTGCCAAAATGGCCTCCATTAAATCCAGGGAATGCAGGTACCAACATGCATGCCGAGCCCACTCCAAATGGCCACCAACGAATGCAATGAGAGTACACCCTATACTAGTATTGATCGAGCACCGTATTGCTCGGGTGCTAGAGGGCTCGGGCCGAACACAGGCTCGGGCCTGTAACAGCATGGGGAGGATGTATGGATGCATCTTGTACTCGCTGGTCGCTGCTGGGAACTATGTTGTCCGAATAGTACGCCACTTTTACATAATGACAATAATATGCACAAAACCAAGGGGAAAAAATTTATAGAAAACATTCTTTCCCGAATATTTACTTGTATATAAAGTGCAAGTGCTGCCAAAAATTACAAGGAAGAGGCACTCCGATACACCCTTAGTTACACATAAAGGAGGGCATCATACACACCCTTTAAAAATGATGATTGATGGCCTGCTGGTGACCCACA
Organism: Bufo bufo; assembly: GCF_905171765.1. Classification (NCBI taxonomy): domain Eukaryota; kingdom Metazoa; phylum Chordata; class Amphibia; order Anura; family Bufonidae; genus Bufo; species Bufo bufo. The sequence goes on from NC_053389.1 coordinate 285,724,414, forward strand.
AAAACATTTGGAGCAAGGGCCTGCTGATCTGACCATTTAAAACATTATGGGCGGTGGCCTGCTGCCGCTTTGGTGACTTTAGTTAACCTGGGGCCGATGGCACGTCCCCGTGACGGCGACGATCCATTCGGATGTCTGGCCTATCAACTTTCGATGTAATTGTCAGCTCAAAACCATTGTAAACTACGGGTAACGGGGAATCAGTGTTTGATTCAGGATAGGGAGCCTGAGAAACAGCTACCACATCCAAGGAAGGCAAGCGGGTGGCGTGCAAATCACACACTCCCGACTCGTGGAGGTAGTGACGATAAATAACAATACAGGACTCTTAAGATGCCCTGTTATTAAAATGAGTAATAAAAAATTACAGGGAATGTCACTGCGGTATTTTGAATGAGGAAACATTATACAGGAGAGGCCCTGCTGCCGCTTTGTTGACTCTATTTTGATATCTTCCCTATCAACTTTCAATGTTCTTTTATGCCCCTAACACGGTGACCACCGATAATTGTTCGATTTCGGAGAGGGAGCCTGATAAACGGCTACTACTTCAAAGCAAGGTAGCATGAGTTGCGGGCCTGCAGGTGAGCTGACCCTGCAAAAGATTTTAGGTACGGGCCTGCTGGTAAGCTGACCCTGTAAAACATTATATGCGAGGGCCTACAGATGAACTGACCCTCTAAAAAATTCAATGCGGGGGTCTGCATGTGAGCTGACCCTGTAAAAGATTTCAGTTGCGGGCCTGCAGCTGAGCTGACCCAGTAAAAGATTTTAGATGCAGGCCTGCTGGTGAGCTGAGCTGGAACCGACAAACCCAACTTGATTTTGATGGCTGCATTAATCTGCAGGTGACCGTCATACAACTCTACAGATTTATTTCCATCTGCATCTTTCTCAACAAACTGTGGCCTCAGTCTTTTTATACAGACTCTGTCATTGTGCCAATATGTGTCCTCCTCATGCTGCCATCTCCACACCATGTCACCTTTCCACTCATTTTAATCACCATGCTGCTTAAAAGGCCTTAACCCATTAAGGACACAGCCTTATTTCACCTTAAGGACCAGGCCATTTTTTGCAAATCTGACCAGTGTCACTTTAAGTGCTGATAACTTTAAAACACTTTGACTTATCCAGGCCATTCTGAGAATGTTTTTTCGTCACATATTGTACTTCATGACACTGGTAAAATGAAGTCAAAAAAATTCATTTTTATTTATAAAACAAACACCAAATTTACCAAAAATGTGTAAAAAATTGCAAATTTCCAAGTTTCAATTTCTCTACTTCTATAATACATAGTAATAACTACAAAAATAGTTATTACTTTACATTCCCCATATGTCTACTTCATGTTTGGATCAATTTGGGAATGATATTTTATTTTTGGGGGATGTTACAAGGCTTCGAAGTTTAGAAGCAAATCTTGAGATTTTTCAGAAATTTTCAAAAACCCACTTTTTAGAGACCAGTTCAGGTCTGAAGTCACTTTGTGAGGCTTACATAATAGAAACCCAAAAATGACCCCATTCTAGAAACTACACCCCTCAAGGTATTCAATACTGATTTTACAAACGTTGTTAACTCTTTAGGTGCTCCACAAGAGTTAATGTCAAATGGTGATAAAATTTCTGAATTTTTTGGCAAATTTTCCATTTTAATAATTTTTTTCCAGTAACAAAGCAAGGGTTAACAGTAGAGTTGAGCGAACACCTGGATGTTCGGGTTCGAGAAGTTCGGCCGAACTTCCCGGAAATGTTCGGGTTCGGTTTCCGAACTCGACCCGAACTTTGTCCCGAACCCCATTGAAGTCAATGGGGACCCGAACTTTTCGGCACTAAAAAGGCTGTAAAACAGCCCAGGAAAGAGCTAGAGGGCTGCAAAAGGCAGCAACATGTAGGTAAATCCCCTGCAAACAAATGTGGATAGGGAAATGAATAAAAATAAAAATAAAATAAATAAAAATTAACCAATATCAATTGGAGAGAGGTCCCATAGCAGAGACTCAGGCTTCATGTCATAGCAGAGAATCATGCTTCATGTCACCCACCACTGGAACAGGACATTGTCAGATATTTTTAGGCCCCGTCACCCAGACAGAGGAGAGAGGTCCCATAGCAGAGATTCAGGCTTCATGTCATAGCAGAGAATCAGGCTTCATGTCACCCAACACTGGAACAGGCCACTGTCAGATATTTTTAGGCCCCAGCACCCATACAGAGGAGAGAGGTCCCATAGCACAGAATCAGGCATGGGCGTGTCTGTTTCCTGCAGCTGAGGTGGAAAGTTGTGTGTGCCCCAGGGAGATTTTTCAACACCTTAATCCCCTGGGAGGAACCAGGCTTGTGGGGAGGTTTTCCACATTTCTCCCCAGCCCAGGCCCTGCCTCTCCCTAGGGAGCTGGTAGGGACCTGGGCCATGCGCTCAGGCAAGGCCCAGGATCCTGCTTCCCGGGGTAGGCCGGCGGGGAGTAGGGGAGGTGAACTACCGGCCTCTGCTCCATCTTCCGCTCCGGGGGTCAGAAGATCAAGCAGGGGTCATGTGGAAGTGTCCCCTGCGGCCCCCAGTGGCGAAGCCGTGAACATCGCCGGCAAGTCCAGGAGGGTGGACGATAACCCTTCTAAAGGTATGCGGTGTGCTCCTGGAGGTGGGTCGGGTTTGGTGGAGGCCGACTGGGGTACTATGAAGCCCAGGGAGTCGGTGGTCCAATATAGCTCCCGTATTGCAGCCCACCTCCGGGAGTACGAAGAAGCTGGTAAGGCCTTAAACAAACTCCAGCATGATATAAAGGATGAAAGGCAAAAAGCTAACAGGGCTTCTAAGGTGAAAAGGCCTGAAATAGCAGCGAAAATAAAGACCCTGAAGGTTGACATAAGGGAGATGAAGAATAAGAGGGCTGACATACTGAGAAATAGTGGCCTATTTGAGGAAAAATTGAGGAATGAAAAGAGATTCACAGAGATGAACCTGAAAAAGGTTTCTTCAGATGAGGATGAGACCATAGTGAGCCTGGGGGGACAGTCTGCGGGGCCGGTGGTTTCTGGGATCCGGCCCGAGCAGGTCCGTCTCCCCCCCACTAGCTCAGATGAGGAAGAGAACGGCGAGAGCAGTGGGGTAGGGGGACAGTTGATAGAACAGATACGTTACCTAGAGTCCCCCCGGGCTCATGTAGACGGGCTTGTTTTCGGGGATGAATTGTTGGAGGATGAACCTGCAAAAAAGAAAAAGAGACAGAAACAAAAAGAAGCAAAGAAGAAACAAAAAGAGGCAAGCAAAGAAGTGAACTGGGTGTATGTGTCCTATCCACTGCCCTCTGGACCGGCTGCAAAGTCGGCTCAGCGGGCTAACCCCACTATCCCCCCTAGCCTGGTTTCTACAGTGGAACCAGAGCGTGGGAGTGGGGAGAATAGAAAGAATGTAGCAAAAAGTCCTGCTGCTTCCTTCTCTGCCCCTGCCTCTTCTGCTGCTCATGCGCTCTTTGCTCCTTCCCCTGCTGGTGTCATTTTGCCGGCGGTGGGGGTGCGGGCCTGGGCGGTGGGGGATTCTGCGGACATGCCCCTGGGAGTGCCTGGGGGTGTGTCCATGGGCGGGGATGGAGGGGGCAGGGCTCCTGCGGCCGTGGCTGCTACCTTGTGTTGGGCTGGCATGGCTGGGGGCAGTAGTGCCACAGGGCGCCTGCTCCAGCCAAATCCTCTGGGGAGAGGGAGCCCCAGTGAAGTTGTTATAGATACAAGCAATGCAGAAGGACGTTGTGTGGACATTAAAGTAAATAAAGCAAAAAAGTTGCAAAGACTGTACATAGGGTGTACAGGGCGATGGATGTCGCCGCGTCCTCTCTGTCCTCCTCAGAAGAGGGGGGGATGGGCAGGATAGTGGCAGAGGTCGCGGTTCACCATGAAAACGCCTATGAAGCCGAGAATGTGGTGGTAGGGACCACTGAGGCGGAGGCGGATGTGTAAAATTCAGCGGTCGTTCGGGGTCCTGGTGGGGGGGTGGATGCGGGGGTTGGTCCTGCTGCTGGAAAAGTGGCGGGCCCCCCCTGCGTGCCCCCCTCCTGCATCCGTGGCACCTGGCAGAAGTTATGCCAGTGTGGCTGCGGCTGTAGCGGGGGAGGGGCTGACTTCTTTGGCTTCCTCGCTCTCAGGGTCTGGTAATGGTGACTTGCAGCGGCGACTGCTGAAGGCCTTCAAAAAGGGGGAGAGCTCCTTTTCCGTAGAGGGGAAGAAGGTAGAATGTTCATTCTGGTTCAACAGACATGGCGTTCGGACCTTCCGAGAACAGAACGGGGGCGAGACCACCTGGTCTTCACACACAACCGGCCCTGGAGCCAGACGGAATGTGGTCTGTCTCAAGTGGAGTAGCGATGAAGCCTGCCCTACTAGAAAGAGGGTAGTGGAGCTCCTGCTTGGGATGTGTTTCAGGGCAACTGACATCTTTGCCTTGATCCATCCTTTTGGCTCCAAGGAGTTTGACATCAGCTTTGTCCGGCCGGAGGGGCTTGAGCTCTTCTGGTCCGGATATGAGCTGGTGAAGAACATGCCGGACTAGCGTGGTTTCGTTGCAAAAGCGATAACCCGCCAGAGTGAGGTCAAGAGAGTTACCGTGCTGACCCGTAACGAGTCACTCTCTTGTATTGACATCATGACCTGGCTGGGAAGGTACGGAGAGGTCCAGGAAATACCAGCTAAAAACCTGGACGAGTTTGGCATTTGGTCGGGTGCCTGGACATTTAATATCAAGCTTAAGCGTCTGGGTAGTACAGTTTCCCACATTCCATCATCTGCCTTTATCGGCCAAGACAGGATCTTGGTTTTCTACAGGGGGCAGCCTAAGCTCTGTCACAAGTGCGGCAGCCCCACACACTTCAGCGCCAGCTGCCAAGTGCAGAAGTGCGCGTTGTGTGGGGGGCCAGGTCATCTTGCTGCATCTTGTGAGGAGATTAGATGCAACCTGTGTGGGGAGCTCGGGCACCCCTTCAGTCGCTGTCCTCTCTCTGAGGCCAATGCGGCCCGAACTCATGCAGGAGCGGGCCGGGAGGTCCCTTCAGCTGAGGCGGGTACTGGCAAAGGCAGTGGAGTTAAGGGGTCAGTGAGGAACCGGAACAACCCGTCCAGGCAGAGGCGGAGAGAGAGGCGTCAGGCGGAGAGGGAGGGGGAGGAACCCCGTCCTGGGGTGATGCCCGCTCCTTCCCAAACGACTGCCCCTCCTGAATCCGAGACCCTAGGGGGCAGCGAGCTGGAGGAGGAGATTGAGAGACTGGATCAGGCCAAAGAGACTCTGTCCTTGCACTACGAAAGTTCTGCAGAGGGTAGTGGGGCAGAGTCCCAAAGTAGACGGAAACGGCGTACTAAAAAAAGATCTAGCCCGACCAAAGTTGCCAGGGAAGGTGTAACCAGCTCCCCTCTGGAGCTCTCCAACCGGTACCTCATCTTGGATGAGACCTCTGCCTCCTCTGCTGAGGAGGAGGTTGAAGGTGAGGGGCCGGGGGCGAAGGAGGGAGAGCCTTCAGGGGGCCCCGCGCCCCCCTCTGGTGGCGATGCAAGGTCCTCAAGAGTGGTGGAAAAACCGGGCCCTGAGACTGAGAAAGCCAGGAGTGGTGCGCAGAGGGAGGTGGTGGTGGCAGAGAAGGATACCACTATCTCCCTCAAGAGAGGTCGTGCTGCTCTAGAAGGCAGCCCCGGGAGGGGGGAGAAGGATGGGAAGAAGGCCGTCTAATTTAACTACTCTTTATGGCGGTACCTGCTCTGCTGACTCTGGCGACCATTAATGTCACCAGCATTAAGTCGGATGCGGCTCGTTTCACAGCCTTCGATTTTCTCAGCCGTGTTGAAGCTGACATTTTGTTTTTGCAAGAGACCAGGCTGCCAGATTTGGCAGCGATTTATAAAGCCAAGAGGGAGTGGAGACCAGGGCCCTCCTACTGGTCTCTTGCGGCTGAGCCGTATAGCGGAGTGGCAGTCATTTTTACGAGTAATTGAATTAGAAATGGGGAGGTGTTTGATCTTGGATGTCCTCATGAAGGGACAGGAACTGCGCCTGATTAATATCTACGGGCCCCAGTCCAGGTGGGACAGGAAATGTCTCTTTATGAGGATTAAGCCTTTCCTTTTTACAAGCCGGCAGGTGGCAGAGAGTCAGTCTTCATGTCATAGCAGAGAATCAGGCTTCACGTCACCCACCACTGGAACAGGCCACTGTCACATATTTAGGCCCAGGCACCCAGGCAGAGGAGAAAGGTCCCGTAACAGAGAATCTGGCTTCATGTCAGCAGAGAATCAGTCTTCATGTCATAGCAGAGAATCAGGCTTCACGTCGCCCACCACTGGAACAGGCCACTGTCACATATTTAGGCCCCGGCACCCAGACAGAGGAGAGAGGTCACGTAACAGAGATTCTGGCTTCATGTCAGCACAGAATCAGTCTTCATGTCATAGCAGAGAATCAGGCTTCACATCACCCACCACTGGAACAGGCCACTGTCACATATTTAGGCCCAGGCACCCAGACAGAGGAGAGGTTCATTCAACTTTGGGTTGCCCCGCAATATAATGGTAAAATGAAAATAAAAATAAGATTGAATGAGGAAGTGCCCTGGAGTACAATAATATATTGTTAAGGGGAGGTAGTTAATGTCTAATCTGCACAAGGGATGGACAGGTCCTGTGGGATCCATGCCTGGTTCATTTTTATGAACGTCAGCTTGTCCACATTGGCTGTAGACAGGCGGCTGCGTTTGTCTGTAATGACGCCCCCTGCCGTGCTGAATACACGTTCAGACAAAACGCTGGCTGCCGGGCAGGCCAGCACCTCCAAGGCATAAAAGGCTAGCTCTAGCCACGTAGACAATTTGGAGACCCAGAAGTTGAATAGGGCCGAACCATCAGTCAGTACGTGGAGGGGTGTGCACAGGTACTTTTCCACCATGTTAGTGAAATGTTGCCTCCTGCTAACACGTTCCGTATCAGGTGGTGGTGCAGTTAGCTGTGGCGTGGTGACAAAACGTTTCCACATCTCTGCCATGCTAACCCTGCCCTCAGAAAAGCTGGCCGTGACACAGCTGCGTTGGCGACCTCTTGCTCCTCCTCTGCCTTCGCCTTGGGCTTCCACTGGTTCCCCTGTGACATTTGGGAATGCTCTCAGTAGCGCATCTACCAACGTGCGCTTGTACTCGCGCATCTTCCTATCACGCCCCAGTGCAGGAAGTAAGGTGGTCACATTGTCTTTGTACCGGGGATCAGGCAGGGTGGCAACCCAGTAGTCCGCACACGTTAAAATGTGGGCAACTCTGCTGTCATTGCGCAGGCACTGCAGCATGTAGTCGCTCATGTGTGCCAGGCTGCCCAGAGGTAAGGACAAGCTGTCCTCTGTGGGAGGCGTATCGTCATCGTCCTGTGTTTCCCCCCAGCCACGCACCAGTGATGGGCCCGAGCTGCTTTGGGTGCCACCCCGCTGTGAACATGCTTCATCCTCATCCTCCTACACCTCCTCCTCATCCTCGTCCTCCTCGTCCTCCAGTAGTGGGCCCTGTCTGGCCACATTTGTACCTGGCCTATGCTGTTGCAAAAAACCTCCCTCTGAGTCACTTCGAAGAGACTGGCCTGAAAGTGCTAAAAATGACCCCTCTTCCTACTCTTCCTCCTGGGCCACCTCCTCTTCCATCATCGCCCTAAGTGTTTTCTCAAGGAGACATAGAAGTGGTATTGTAACGCTGATAACGGCGTCATCGCCACTGGTCATGTTGGTGGAGTACTCGAAACAGCGCAACAGGGCACACAGGTCTCGCATGGAGGCCCAGTTATTGGTGGTGAATTGGGGTTGATCCGCAGTGCGACTGACCCGTGCGTGCTGCAGCTGAAACTCCACTATGGCCTGCTGCTGCTCGCACAGTCTGTACAGCATGTGCAAGGTGGAGTTCCACCTGGTGGGCACTTCGCATATAAGGCGGTGAGCGGGCAGGCCGAAGTTACGCTGTAGCGCAGACAGGCGAGCAGCGGCAGGGTGTGAACGCCGGAAGAGCGAACAGACAGCCCGCACTTTATGCAGCAGCTCTGACATGTCGGGGTAGTTGTGAATGAACTTCTGCACCACTAAATTCAGCACATGCGCCAGGCAAGGGATGTGCGTCAAACCGGCTAGTCCCAGAGCTGCAACGAGATTTCGCCCATTATCGCACACCACCAGGCCAGGCTTGAGGCTCACCGGCAGCAACCACTCGTCGGTCTGTTGTTCTATACCCCGCCACAACTCCTGTGCGGTGTGGGGCCTGTCCCCCAAACATATGAGTTTCAGAACGGCCTGCTGACGTTTACCCCGGGCTGTGCTGAAGTTGGTGGTGAAGGTGTGTGGCTGACTGGATGAGCAGGTGGAAGAAGAGGAGGAGGAAGCTGAGTAGGAGGAGGAGGAGACAGGAGGCAAAGAATGTTGCCCTGCGATCCTTGGCGGCGGAAGGACGTTCGCCAAACAGCTCTCCGCCTGGGGCCCAGCCGCCACTACATTTACCCAGTGTGCAGTTAGGGAGATATAGCGTCCCTGGCCGTGCTTACTGGTCCACGTATCTGTGGTTAGGTGGACCTTGCCACAGATGGCGTTGCGCAGTGCACACTTGATTTTATCGGATATTTGGTTGTGCAGGGAAGGCACGGCTCTCTTGGAGAAGTAGTGCCGGCTGGGAACAACATACTGTGGGACAGCAAGCGACATGAGCTGTTTGAAGCTGTCTGTGTCCACCAGCCTAAATGACAGCATTTCATAGGCCAGTAGTTTAGAAATGCTGGCATTCAGGGCCAAGGATCGAGGGTGGCTAGGTGGGAATTTACGCTTTCTCTCAAATGTTTGTGAGATGGAGAGCTAAACGCTGCCGTGTGACATGGTTGAGATGCTTGGTGACGCAGGTGGTGGTGTTGGTGGTACATCCTATGTTTGCTGGGCGGCAAGTGCCAACGTCCCTCCAGAGGCGGAGGAAGAGGCCGAGGCGGCAGCAGCAGCAGAAGAGGCCGAGGCGGCAGCAGCAGAAGAGGTAGCAGGGGGAGCCTGAGTGACTTCCTTGTTTTTAAGGTGTTTACTCCACTGCAGTTCATGCTTTGCATGCAGGTGCCTGGTCATGCAGGTTGTGCTAAGGTTCAGAACGTTAATGCCTCGTTTCAGGCTCTGATGGCACAGCGTGCAAACCACTCGGGTCTTGTCGTCAGCACATTGTTTGAAGAAGTGCCATGCCAGGGAACTCCTTGAAGCTGCCTTTGGGGTGCTCGGTCCCAGATGGCGGCGGTCAGTAGCAGGCGGAGTCTCTTGGCGGCGGGTGTTCTGATTTTGCTCACTGCTCCCTCTTTTGCTACACTGTTGGCTCTGTCTCACCACTGCCTCTTCCTCTGAACTGTGAAAGTCAGTGGCACGACCTTCATTCCATGTGGGGTCTAGGACCTCATCGTCCCCTGCATCGTCTTCCACCCAGTCTTGATCCCTGACCTCCTGTTCAGTCTGCACACTGCAGAAAGACGCAGCAGTTGGCACCTGTGTTTCGTCATCATCAGAGACGTGCTGAGGTGGTATTCCCATGTCCTCATCATCAGGAAACATAAGTGGTTGTGCGTTAGTGCATTCTATCTCTTCCACCCCTGGGGAAGGGCTAGGTGGATGCCCTTGGGAAACCCTGCCAGCAGAGTCTTCAAACAGCATAAGAGACTGCTGCATAACTTGAGGCTCAGACAGTTTCCCCGATATGCATGGGGGTGATGTGACAGACTGATGGGCTTGGTTTTCATGCGCCATCTGTGCGCTTTCTGCAGAAGACTGGGTGGGAGATAATGTGAACGTGCTGGATGCACTGTCGGCCACCCAATTGACTAATGCCTGTACCTGCTCAGGCCTTACCATCCTTAGAATGGCATTGGGCCCCACCAAATAAGGCTGTAAATTCTGGCGGCTACTGGGACCTGAGGTAGTTGGTACACTAGGACGTGTGGCTGTGGCAGAACGGCCACGTCCTCTCCCAGCACCAGAGGGTCCACTAACACCACCACGACCATGTCCACGTCCGCGTCCCTTACTAGATGTTTTCCTCATTGTTACCGTTCACCACAATAAGAAAAATATGATTCGGGCCAATGTATTGAATTCCAATTCAGGCCTTTTTTTACAGACACCTAACACTATCTGGCTATATATTTAGGTACCGTATTACACTAATACAGGCACACCAGTAATGACAGATTTAGCTGAATATAAATGTGAGGCCTATTTTTTAGGCGCTGGGTGACAGGTATCTGTTTAATCACAGAATTAGACTTGGATCTGCACTGTAGCGTGTGTGTTAAGTTTTTGAGAATGACCCTATCAGCACCTTGAATCTAATATACCCTTTTAGGGATAGATTTAAAGTAGGCCTGATACAGCAGAAACCGCAAATTTTGAGAATTGCATATTTGGGAATTGTTTTTCAACCCAGAACAAAAACTGTGCTTTGACGGTCACAAACAATAACTTGACAAGCTAAAACAGTACAGATTTGGATGAATATAAATGTGAGGCCTATTTTTTTAGGCGCTGGGTGACAGGCTCAACTTGCCCCTGATGTAGTATATGTCCAAAAAATAACCACACTATTGATGGTTAACTGCACTTGGGTGACACAAGCTCAGCTTGCCCCTGATGTAGTATATGTCCAAAAAATAACCACACTATTGATGGTTAAATGCACTTGATGAAAGCTTGACCCTGATGTAGGATATAGCAAAAAATAACCACACTATTGATGGTTAAATGTACTTGGTGGTAGCTTGTGCTGGCGCACCACAAGCCACAAAATGGCCGCCGATCACCCCAGAAAAAAGTGATATAAAAACGCTCTGGGCAGCCTAAAAACAGTGAGCAATTGAATATCAGCACTTCAATGATCCACAGCTGTAGATCGATCACTGAATGAAGTCTTTTGGAGGAGTTAATCTGCCTAATCTCGCCCTAACAACGCAGCTGCAACCTCTCCCTACGCTTGTATCAGCAGAGTGACGTGCAGCGCTACGTGACCCAAGCTTATATAGAGGCTGGGTCACATGCTGCACTGGCCAATCACAGCCATGCCAATAGTAGGCATGGCTGTGATGGCCTCTTGGGGCAAGTAGTATGATGCTTGTTGATTGGCTGCTTTGCAGCTTTTCAAAAAGCGCCAAGAAAGCGCCGAACACCGAACCCCGACTTTTACGAAAAGGTTAGGGTCCGTGTCACGAACACCCCAAAATTCGGTACGAACCCGAACTAATCGTGGATCGTTGGATCGTTGGCGGGAGTCGGGATGGATCGGGCGGCGCAGGAAGCCACTCTGAGGGTAGTAGCGTACGCTGACGATGTCACCATTTTCGTATCCTCAAAAGGGGAGGCGGCGTACGTGATGTCTGAAGTGGATCGCTACTGGGAGGCATCCGGGTCCATGATCAATCGGGATAAGTGTGAGAGTCTCTGGCTGGGAGGGCCCAAGTCGTCAGCCAAAGTCCTAGGCATCCATTTTGGCCATGGGGATTATCCCACTCAAAATTGGGACGACAGGCTCAGAGGGTCGACCAGTGGAAGGGTTGGTCTTTGACCCTCAAGGAAAGGGTAAACCTGATCAAGGCCTACTTACTCCCTTTGCTTATGTATTTGGGTAGCGTGTGTATCTTGCCAGATCCTCTCTGGACTCGGGTTTATAGTCTGTTCTTCCAGCTCTTATGGGGGAATAGACTGAACCTGATCAAGAGAGAAGTGACTTACCGCACAAGGAGACTAGGGGGGTTATCTATGGTTAACTCCGTGGTGTTTCTTGTAAACACCTTAGTTAAAGCGAATCTGGCGAACCTCTGGATGGAGAGGGCTTCTCCGTGGGTAGTCTGTTTCGGCCTTTCTTCCAGGAATGGGAGACAGGAGGGCAAGTGGAGGACTTACGTACGCCTCACGGATATCTTCCGACTTACGTCACCTTGATTCTGAAGGTGATCCGCCGGTAGGGTTTGGAGGTGAGGGAGATCAGGACTCTGTCAAGGAGGTCCCTTGACGAGAGGGTCTTGTTGTCCCACTTCCATAAGCCCCTGGCCCTCAGGGATTGCCCAAGACAGGATCTAGACAAGGGGTTACAGTTGCTAAATTCTGCAAGGATCCCCTTGAAGTTTTGGGACTTGGCTTGGCGCTGCTTTCACGGGAGGCTGTATGTGAGGGACAACTTGAAGTACAGGAACTCTGATGAAAGAGGTTGTCCCCGGGAGGAGTGTGGCTCCATACTGGAAAGTATGGATCACTTCCTGCTTCAGTGTCCCTTTAATACAGAGGTATACCAACGGGTGGGAGCTTCCATTGGCTGGCCTAGGCTAGCCAGCCTCTCCTACGTGGAGTGGGCCTATGGAGTGCTCAAAGACATTGGTAGAAGGGACCTGTGCACATGTTTTTTAGTTAGTATAGTGGTTAGGTTCTACACGTGGAATGCACGTTGCTTAGTTTCAACACAGCAGAAAGTCCTCCCAGTGAACGTGGTATGTTGGAACATTCTGGGTGACCTGGTGAAGATGCGTTCTTTGGAGTATGAGAGACTGGGCACCAGTAGGGCCTCTCTCCTCTGGAGAGGCTTCGCTTTTAGCCTGCCCTAGCCTAGTCATACGTTTCCTGGTGGTGGGCTGACGCTTTCACCGTAGATTTTTGTTTTGTAGGATGTTGAGCTTTAAAGAAAGGCTTACAGAGTTCGAGCTTGGGCCTTCGGGTAGTTCTGTATATTAGAATATTTTGCAGTGTGTGTTAAATAGTTATGTTGTTTATGTTGTATTAGGATAGGATGAGTTGGGGCTAGTTAGGTTGGGTGGGTGAGGGAAGGGGTCTTTTATTTATGCTTTTATGTGTTTTATGTGTGTTTTGAAGTGGGGAGGCCTGCATCTAGCCCTGGACTATGCGGACATGGGAGGACATGGGGCGAGGGGCTAGATGTGGGTGGTGGAGGTAGGGCTGGCCTCGGACTATGCGGACACGAAAGAGACGCGAGGCGGAGGTCAGCCTTAGGTGATGGGTGAAGGGTGATGGAGTAGGTAGTGGGGGGTTAGGGCTAGATTAGGGAGGTAAAAAGGTTTGTTTTGCTTTATGTGATATATTAATGATATATTAGTAAAGGTAATATAATTTAAAAAAATAAAATAAAATAATAAGTTGGTGATGGAAAAAAAAAAAAATATATATATATATACACTGCTCAAAAAAATAAAGGGAACACAAAAATAACACATCCTAGATCTTAATTAATTAAATATTCTTCTGAAATACTTTGTTCTTTACATAGTTGAATGTGCTGACAACAAAATCACACAAAAATAAAAAAATGGAAATCACATTTTTCAACCCATGGAGGTCTGGATTTGGAGTCACACTCAAAATTAAAGTGGAAAAACACACTACAGGCTGATCCAACTTTGATGTAATGTCCTTAAAACAAGTCAAAATGAGGCTCAGTAGTGTGTGTGGCCTCCATGTGCCTGTATGACCGCCCTACAACGCCTGTGCATGCTCCTGATGAGGTGGCAGACGGTCTCCTGAGGGATCTCCTCCCAGACTTGGACTAAAGCATCTGCCAACTCCTGGACAGTCTGTGGTGCAACGTGAAGTTGGTGGATAGAGCGAGACATGATGTCCCAGATGTGCTCAATTGGATTAAGGTCTGGGGAACGGGCGGGCTAGTCCATAGCATCAATGCCTTCGTCTTGCAGGAACTGCTGACACACTTTAGCCACATGAGGTCTAGCATTGTCTTGCATTAGGAGGAACCCAGGGCCAACCGCACCAGCATATGGTCTCACAAGGGGTCTGAGGATCTCATCTCGGTACCTAATGGCAGTCAGGCTACCTCTGGCGAGCACATGGAGGGCTGTGCGGCCCTCCAAAAAAATGCCACCCCACACCATTACTGACCCAATGCCAAACCGGTCATGCTGGAGGATGTTGCAGGCAGCAGAACGTTCTCCACGGCGTCTCCAGACTCTGTCACGTCTGTCACATGTGCTCAGTGTGAACCTGCTTTCATCTGTGAAGAGCACAGGGCGCCAGTGGCGAATTTGCCAATCTTGGTGTTCTCTGGCAAATGCCAAACGTCCTGCACGGGGTTGGGCTGTAAGCACAACCCCCACCTGTGGACGTCGGGCCCTCATATCACCCTCATGGAGTCTGTTTCTGACCGTTTGAGCAGACACATGCACATTTGTGGCCTGCTGGAGGTCATTTTGCAGGGCTCTGGCAGTGCTCCTCCTGTTCCTCCTTGCACAAAGGCAGAGGTAGCGGTCCTGCTCCTCGGTTGTTGCCCTCCTACGGCCTCCTCCACGTCTCCTTATGTATTGGCCTGTCTCCTGGTAGAGCCTCCATGCTCTGGACACTACGCTGACAGACACAGCAAACCTTCTTGCCACAGCTCGCATTGATGTGCCATCCTGGATAAGCTGCACTACCTGAGCCACTTGTGTGGGTTGTAGACGCCGTCTCATGCTACCACTAGAGTGAAATCACCGCCAGCATTCAAAAGTTACCAAAACATCAGCCAGGAAGCATAGGAACTGAGAAGTGGTCTGTGGTAACCACCTGCAGAACCACTCCTTTATTGGGGGTGTCTTGCTAATTGCCTATAATTTCCACCTGTTGTCTATCCCATTTGCACAACAGCATGTGAAATTGATTGTCTCTCAGTGTTGCTTCCTAAGTGGACAGTTTGATTTCACAGAAGTGTGATTGACTTGGAGTTACATTGTGTTGTTTAAGTGTTCCCTTTATTTTTTTGAGCAGTGTATTTTGTTTGTTTTGTATTATTATTATTATTATTGTTATTGTTTTATAAGCAAGTAGTCTTATTTGTGTTTTCGTTTTATTGACAAGTAGTCAAGTTTTTCTTTTTGGGTTTTACAGCTGAACCGGCTAAGTAAGTTTCATTTCTCTTCTAGCATTTGTATATAGTTTGTATATAGTTTTTATAGGGTATTGGTATGAATGTGAATATGAGTGAGGCTGGGCCAGCTGAGAAGCTGTTTGTTTTCTTGTTTGTAAAGTTTTGTATTTTTCTAATAAAAAAAAGAGTTCCTATAGCAGGGAATCAGGCTTCATGTCATAGCAGAGAATCATACTTCATGTCACCCACCACTAAAACAGGCCATTGTCAGATATTTTTAGGCCCTGGCACCCAGACAGGAGAGAGGTCCCATAGCAGAGAATCAGGCTTCATGTCATATCAGAGAATAAGGCTTCATGTCACCCACCACTGGAACAGGCCATTGTCAGATATTTTTAGGCCCCCCCAGCACCCAGACAGAGGAGAGAGGTCCCATAGCAGAGATTCAGGCTTCATGTCATAGCAGAGAATCAGGCTTCATGTCACCCAACACTGGAACAGGCCACTGTCAGATATTTTTAGGCCCCGGCACCCAGAGAGAGGAGAGGTTCATTCAACTTTGGGTTGCCCCGCAATATAATGGTAAAATTAAAAAAAGAGGATTGAATGAGGAAGTGCCCTGGAGTACAAGAATATATGGTTAAGGGGAGGTAGTTAATGTCTAATCTGCACAAGGGATGGACAGGTCCTGTGGGATCCATGCCTGGTTCATTTTTATGAACGTCAGCTTGTCCACATTGGCTGTAGACAGGCGGCTGCGTTTGTCTGTAATGACGCCCCTGCCGTGCTGAATACACGTTCAGACAAAACGCTGGCCGCTGGGCAGGCCAGCACCTCCAAGGCATAAAAGGCTAGCTCTGGCCACGTGGACAATTTGGAGACCCAGAAGTTGAATAGGGCCGAACCATCAGTCAGTACGTGGAGAGGTGTGTGCACACGTACTTTTCCACCATGCTAGTGAAATGTTGCCTCCTGCTAACACATTCCGTATCAGGTGGTGGTGCAGTTAGCTGTGGCGTGTTGACAAAACTTTTCCACATCTCTGCCATGCTAACCCTGCCCTCAGAGGAGCTGGCCGTGACACAGCTGCTTTGGCGACCTCTTGCTCCTCCTCTGCCTTCGCCTTGGGCTTCCACTTGTTCCCCTGTGACATTTGGGAATGCTCTCAGTAGCGTGTCTACCAACGTGCGCTTGTACTCGAGCAGCTTCCTATCACGCTCCAGTGCAGGAAGTAAGGTGGGCACATTGTCTTTGTACCAAGGATCCAGCAGGGTGGCAACCCAGCAGTCCGCATACGCTAAAATGTGGGCAACTCTGCTGTCGTTGCGCAGGTCGTCGCTCATGTGTGCCAGGCTGCCCAGAGGTAAGGACAAGCAGTCCACTGTGGGAGGCGTATCGTCATCGTCCTGTGTTTCCCCCCAGCCACGCACCAGTGATGGGCCCGAGCTGCGTTGGGTGCCACCCCGCTGTGAACATGCTTCATCCTCATCCTCCTCCACCTCCTCCACCTCCTTATCATCCTCGTCCTCCTCGTCCTCCAGTAGTGGGCCCTGTCTGGCCACATTTGTACCTGGCCTCTGCTGTTGCAAAAAACCTCCCTCTGAGTCACTTCTAAGAGACTGGCCTGAAAGTGCTAAAAATGACCCCTCTTCCTCCTCCTCCTCCTCCTCCTGGGCCACCTCCTCTTCCATCATCGCCCTAAGTGTTTTCTCAAGGAGACATAGAAGTGGTATTGTAACGCTGATAACGGAGTAATCGCCACTGGCCATGTTGGTGGAGTACTCGAAACAGGGCACACAGGTCTCGCATGGAGGCCCAGTTATTGGTGGTGAAGTGGTGCTGTTCCGCAGTGCGACTGACCCGTGCGTGCTGCAGCTGAAACTCCACTATGGCCTGCTGCTGCTCGCACAATCTGTCCAGCATGTGCAAGGTGGAGTTCCACCTGGTGGGCACGTCAAATATGAGGCGGTGAGCGGGAAGGCCGAAGTTACGCTGTAGCGCAGACAGGCAAGCAGCGGCAGGATGTGAACGCCGGAAGTGCGCAAAGATGGACCGCACTTTATGCAGCAGCTCTGACATGTCGGGGTAGTTGTGAATGAACTTCTGCACCACCAAATTCAGCACATGCGCCAGGCAAGGGATGTTCGTCAAACCGGCTAGTCCCAGAGCTGCGACGAGATTTCGCCCATTATCGCACACCACCAGGCCGGGCTTGAGGCTCACCGGCAGCAACCACTCGTTGTTCAATACCCCGCCACAACTCCTGCGCGGTGTGGGGCCTGTCCCCCAAACATATGAGTTTCAAAATGGCCTGCTGACGTTTACCCCGGGCTGTGCTGAAGTTGGTGGTGAAGGTGTGTGGCTGGCTGGATGAGCAGGTGGAAGAAGAGGAGGAGTAAGCCGAGTAGGAGGAGGAGGCTACAGGAGGCAAAGAATGTTGCCCTGCGATCCTTGGCGGCAGAATGACGTGCGCCAAACTGCTCTCAGCCTGGGGCCCAGCCGCCACTACATTTACCCAGTGTGCAGTTAGGGAGATATAGCGTCCCTGGCCGTGCTTACTGGTCCACGTATCTGTGGTTAGGTGGACCTTGCCACAGATGGCGTTGCGAAGTGCACACTTGATTTTATCGGATACTTGATTGAGCAGGGAAGGCACGGCTCTCTTGGAGAAGAAGTGGCGGCTGGGAACAACATACTGTGGGACAGCAAGTGACATGAGCTGTTTGAAGCTGTCTGTGTCCACCAGCCTGAATGACAGCATTTCATAGGCCAGTAGTTTAGAAATGGTGGCATTCGGGACCAGGGATCGAGGGTGGCTAGGTGGGAATTAACTTTTTCTCTTAAATGTTTGTGAGATGGAGAGATGAACGCTGCCGTGTGACATGGTTGAGATGCTTGGTGACGGAGGTGGTGGTGTTGGTGCTACATCCTGTGTTTGCTGGGCGGCAGGGGCCAACGTTCCTAAGAGGTGGAGGAAGAGGCCGAGGCAGCAGCAGAAGAGGTAGCAGGGGGAGCCTGAGTGAGTTCCTTGTTTTTAAGGTGTTTACTCCACTGCAGTTCATGCTTTGCATGCAGGTGCCTGGTCATGCAGGTTGTGCTAAGGTTCAGAACGTTAATGCCTCGCTTCAGGCTCTGATGGCACAGCGTGCAAACCATTCGGGTCTTGTCGTCAGCACATTGTGTGAACAAGTGCCATGCCAGGGAACTCCTTGAAGCTGCCTTTGGTGTGCTCGGTCCCAGATGGCGGTGGCCAGTAGCAGGCAGACTCTCTTGGCGGCGGGTGTTCTGCTTTTGCTTACTGCTCCCTCTTTTGCTACGCTGTTGGCTCGGTCTCACCACTGCCTCTTCCTCTGAACTCTGAAAGTCAGTGGCACGACCTACATTCCATGTGGGGTCTAGGACCTCATCGTCCCCTGCATCGTCTTCCACCTAGTCTTCCTCCCTGACCTCCTGTTCAGTCTACACACTGCAGAAAGACGCAGCAGTTGGCACCTGTGTTTCATCATCAGAGACGTGCTGAGGTGGTATTCCCATGTCCTCATCATCAGGAAACATAAGTGGTTGTGCGTCAGTGCTTCTATGTCTTCCACCACTGGGGAAGGGCTAGGTGGATGCCCTTGGGAAACCCTGCCAGCAGAGTCTTCAAACAGCATAAGAGACTGCTGCATAAGTTGAGGCTCAGACAGTTTCCCTGATATACATGGGGGTGATGTGACAGACTGATGGGCTTGGTTTTCATGCGCCATCTGTGTGCTTTCTGCAGAAGACTGGGTGGGAGATAATGTGAACAAGCTGGATCCACTGTCGGCCACCCAATTGACTAATACCTGTACCTGCTCGAGCCTTACCATCCTTAGAACGGCATTGGGCCCCACCAAATATTGCTGTAAATTCTGTCGTCTACTGGGACCTGAGGTAGTTGGTACACTAGGACGTGTGGCTGTGGCAGAACGGCCACGTCCTCTCCCAGCACCAGAGGGTCCACTAACAGAACCACGACCATGTCCGCGTCCGCGTCCCTTACTAGATGTTTTCCTCATTGTTACCGTTCACCACAATAAGAAAAATATTATTTGGCCCAATGTATTGAATTCAAATTCAGGCCTTTTTTTACAGGCACCTAACACTATCTAGCTATCTACTTAGGTACCAAGTTACACTAATACAGGCACAGCAGTAACCACAGATTTAGCTGAATATAAATTGTAGGCCTAGTATTTAGGCGGTGGATGACAGGTATACGTTTACGGACAGAATTAGACTTGGTGATGCACGGTAGCGTTTGAAGTTATTGAGAATGACCCTATCCGCATCTTTAATCTAATATACCCTTTTATGGATAGATTTAAACTTGGCCTGATACAGCAGAAAACAATTATTTAGGGAATTGCTAAGTTGGGAATTGTATTCAACCCAGAACAAAAACTGTGCTTTGGCGGACACTAAATAACTTTGCCAGGCACAGCAGTAACCACAGATTTAGCTGAATATAAATTGTAGGCCTAGTATTTAGGTGGTGGATGACAGGTATACGTTTACGGACAGAATTAGACTTGGTGATGCACGTTAGCGTTTGAAGTTATTGAGAATGACCCTATCCGCACCTTCAATCTAATATACCTTTTTATGGATGGATTTAAACTTGGCCTGATACAGCAGAAAACAATTATTTAGGGAATTGCTAAGTTAGGAATTGTATTCAACCCAGAACAAAAACTGTGCTTTGGCAGACACTAAATAACTTTGCCAGGCACAGCAGTAACCACAGATTTAGCTGAATATAAATTGTAGGCCTAGTATTTAGGCGGTGGATGACAGGTATACGTTTACGGACAGAATTAGACTTGGTGATGCACGGTAGCGTTTGAAGTTATTGAGACTGACCCTATCCGCACCTTCAATCTAATATACCCTTTTATGGATAGATTTAAACTTGGCCTGATACAGCAGAAAACAATTATTTAGGGAATTGCTAAGTTGGGAATTGTATTTTAACCCAGAACAAAATATATCCTTTGCCAGACAGCAGACAGTATTACAATTGGCTAGCCACAGCTGAAACACCAGATTTAGGGTACTGCTATTTTGGCAATTGTATTTTACCCCTCAATAAAATAGCAAGCACAGCCAAGCCCCTGATGTAGGATATAGCAAAAAAAACAAATACACTATTGATGGTTAAATGGACTTGGTGGCAGCTTGTGCTTGCGCACCACAAGACACAAAATGGCCGCCGATCACCCCAGAAAAAAGTGACTGAAAAACGCTCTGGGCAGCCTTAAAACAGTGAGCAATTGAATAGCAGAGGTTGTATGATACACAGCTGTACATCGATCACTTCAGTAAGTAAATCACTGCCTAATCTCGCCCTAACAGCAGCAGCTGCATCCTATCCCTACACTGATCAGAGCAGAGTGATGTGCGGCGCTTCGTGACTCCAGCTTAAATAGAGGCTGGGTCACATGCTGCACTGGCCAATCACAGCCATGACAATAGTAGGCATGGCTGTGATGTCCTCTTGGGGCAAGTAGTATGACGCTTGTTGATTGGATGCTTTGCAGCCTTTCAAAAAGCGCCAAGAAAGCGCCGAACCAAGAAAGCGCCAAACACCGAACCCAAACCCGGACTTTTCCAAAAATGTTCGGGTTCGGGTCCGTGTCACGAACACCACGAAATTTGGTACGAACCCGAACTATACAGTTTGGGTTCGCTCATCCCTAGTTAACAGCCAAACAAAATGCTATATTTATTGCCTCGATTCTGTAGTTTGCAAAAACACCCCATATGTGGCCGTAAACTACTGTACTGGCACACAGTAGGGCATAGAGGGAAAGGTGCGCAGTATGGTTTTTGGAAGGCAGATTTTGCTGGACTGGTTTATTTACACCATGTCCCATTTGGAGCCCCCCTGATGCACCCCTAGAGTAGAAACTCCATAAAAGTGACCCCATCTAAGAAACTACACCCCTCAAGGTATTCAAAACTGATTTTACAAACTTTGTTAACCCTTTAGGTGTTGCACAAGATTTAATGGAAAATAGAGATCCAATTTCAAAATTTCACTTTTTTGGCAGATTTTCCATTTTAATATTTTTTTTTCCAGTTACAAAGCAAGGGTTAACAGCCAAACAAAACTCAATATTTATGGCTCTGATTCTGTAGTTTACATAAACACCCCATATGTGGTCGTAAACTGCTGTATGGGCACACGGCAGGGCGCAGAAAGAAAAGGAATGCCATACGGTTTTTGGAAGGCAGATTTTGCTGGACTTTTTTTGACACCATGTCCCATTTGAAGCCCCCCTGATGCACCCCTAGAGTAGAAACTCCAAAAAAGTGACCCCATTTTAGAAACTACGGGATAGGGTAGCAGTTTTGTTGTTACTAGTTTAAGGTACATATGATTTTTGGTTGCTCTATATTACACTTTTTGTGAGGCAAGGTAACAAGAAATAGCTTTTTTGGCACCGTTTTTTTTTGTTATTTACAAAATTCATCTGACAGGTTAGATCATGTGGTATTTTTATAGAGCAGGTTGTCACGGACGCGGCGATACCTAATATGTATACAATTTTTTTATTTATGTAAGTTTTACACAATGATTTCATTTTTAGTGTCTCCATAGTCTGAGAGCCATAGTTTTTTCAGTTTTTGGGCGATTATCTTAGGTAGGGTCTAATTTTTTGTGGGTTGAGATGACGGTTTGATTGGCACTATTTTGGGGTGCATATGAGTTTTTGATCGCTTGCTATTACACTTTTTGTGAAGTAAGATGACAAAAAATTGCTTTTTTTACACCGTTTTATTTTTATTTTTTTACGGTGGTCACCTGAGAGGTTAGGTCATGTGATATTTTTATAGAGCCGGTCGATATGGACGCGGTGATACCTAATATGTATACTTTTGTTTTATTTATGTACAGGAAAGTGGAAAAAAAATTCAGACCATACTTGGTGGCGCTGATGCAGGAAAAAAGCTCATTACTCTAAAAAGTACCATTAAAGGTAATCTATTATTAAAGAAAGTCTACGCGTTTCGGGGGCAGAACATCCCCCTTCTTCAGGACAATAAAAATTATTACATTTAAAACAAGATACTTCCACACCAGCACACTAAAAATGCTGCATGGCAGAAGCCCTCCCACACAGGGACCAGACCAGAGAACACACACGTTCTTTGAAGTTTCGCCCGTCCGTGACGCCACTTCCGGTTTCGATGCCTTCCGTGACGTCACTTCCGGTTTTGCGTCCTCGTGGAATCCAGACCGCGGCGCCTCCGGTGGCTGTTGTCCGCTCCTCCTCCTGCGTGTCCGGCTGTCATCGGGGGTAAACGGAGCCGGTGTGTGTGTTCTCTGGTCTGGTCCCTGTGTGGGAGGGCTTCTGCCATGCAGAATTTTTAGTGTGCTGGTGTGGAAGTATCTTGTTTTAAATGTAATCATTTTTATTGTCCTGAAGAAGGTGTTAAGGAGAGAAGCGCCCACCTAATCTTCTGGATCTACATTGCATGGCCATGCGATAAGAATTCAAAAAAGGAGAAACATCTTTGCATTTACAAGGACCGCTCCAGTATACAACTACGGACATCACGATCAAGGTACCACCACTGCCTGTTTAATCCCGCGATAGTGTGACGTCATCAGTGCGAGACGGCTTACGAGACGCCGAAGCAGCTGGCGCAGCTCGCCTCTCGTGGAAGATTCTGAGACGCGGCAGCGGGAGTGAACATCAGGGACCAGGTAGGAACCTTTACCTCCAAGTTGGACATATAAGTAGTTCTAATATACTACTTTGAGTGGTCGCATTGTCATCTATAAACAAGTACGGAGCGTTCTATAGGACATTGAACACATTACGTCTATATAGACTGCTTGGAAATAGATCCGCTGAAAGTATCTTCGGACATGGTTATCTGAGAAGCGGTTTGCGGTAATATAAGGTCCATAGGTGGCCTCTTCTAATCTGTTGGACACTTTCTGATATAGTTTGTTGTACCACAAGTACCAGGAGTGCACTTTAGCAACTTAAGTGGTCCATATATGATTGTTTGCTGAATTGTGATATTAATACTGGATTACCCCTTGTCAGTATATTTATTGGTACCAATTATTTGCACTTTTTAGTTAATTTTAGTGATTTTATATGTATGTGATTGGACCTGATAGGTCCTAATAAATATTCCATTGATCCTGATATCCTGTGGTCCGAGTGTTTTGAGTGCTCACGCCTTTTTTTCTGTTTCTATTTGCCTTTTTTGGGTCGGGCACCCAAGTCGAGTTAGCAGCACCCGTCATAGCCACTAGTTGTGAGCCAACCACCCATTTATATTTCAATACCTAATATGTGTAGTGAATTTTATTTTTTTATTTTTTATTCAGTGATAAATGTGTTTTTTTTATCTTTACTTTTTCACTTTTTTTTTAAACTTTTTTTTGACCCAGACCCACTTGGTTCTTGAAGATCCAGTGGGTCTGATGTCTGTATAATACAGTACAGTACACTATATAGTGTATTGTACTGTATTTTATTTACACTTTGTCTGAAAAGATCTATGCCTTTAGCACAGATCTGTTAAGCGCCATGGACAGCAGTATGCCTGAGAAGGCATCCTGTTGCCATGGGAACCTTCCCCGTCTGCCACAACTGAGCAGACGGGGAAGGGTAAAGAGGGGGGCTCCCTCCCTCTGTCACCCCATCCTGTCTGGGGGCTGCAAAGGCACAGCATCCCCCCGATGGGAGAGGAAGGGAGCTCCCTGACCCTGACTGTTAACCTTTTCCATACAGCGGTCCGTACGGACCGCGGTATGGAAAGGGTTAAACGGCTGACATCACAGCACAGATGTCAGCCATTTATACCCGAGTGTCAGCAATGTGCTGACACTGGTATAACCACTGGACACCAATGAAGATTCAAGAGGAGGCGGGCAGTGGATCGCGATCCCGCCTCCCGCACCGCCTGCAACCCCCCCCCCCTGCACCACCCGCCTGCATAAAATCATTCAGGGGTGCAGGGGGGTGAAAAATCAAAATTTTCGGCATATTAAAGTTTCTGATCAGAAACTGCAGAAAGCGCAGCAAACCGCAGGTCTGAATTGACCTGTGGTTTGTTGCCATCGCCGACATGGGGGGGGGACCCCCCCCCCCGCGCGCATTTAGCCGAGGTGCCTGCTCAATGATTTGAGCAGGCACCTTGTTCCGATCACAGCCCGCTTGGCGGCAGTGATCGGGACAACACATGACGTACTGGTACATCATGTGTCCTTAAGGACTCGGGAAACATGCCGTACCGGTACGTCATGTGTCCTTAAGGGGTTAAACTGATCAGCAGGCCCACAAATTAATTAAGGTTTTGGAATCGATAAACCCAACTTGCTTTTGTGGGCTGCATCAGTGGCATAGCTAGAAATGACTGAGTTCCATCCCATAGTAATTTTTTAGCGACCCCTTCCTTTAATGCTGCTCCCATTCCTGTGGCTAGTAAAGATTGTTCTCGCAGACCAGGGCCGGCAGCTGTTCCATCCTTTTTTTACACTGTCTATACTGTCACTGTATATAATTTAATTGTGTAATACTGTTGAGGGGGCCCTGACCAAATCCTTTAGTCCTCCTCCTCCTGGATGGGCCCCTTCTTGGTCAGGGCCCCAAAGCTGCAGCTTCCCCTGCTTCCCCTATAGCAACGCCCCTGGTCTGCATTAATCTGCAGGTGACCGTCATACAGCTCCACAGATTTGTTTCCATCTTTCTAAACAATCTGTAGCCTTAGTCTTTTATCCAGACTCAGTCATTGTGCCACTATGTGGCCTCCTCATGCTGCCATCTCCACAGTATGTCACCTTGCCACTCATTTTTATCACCCTGCTGCTGCTGATGTTGCTTAAAAGGCCTTAAAGTAATCACCAGGCCCACAATCTAATTAAGGTTTTACGCACAAAACCAAAGTAAAAAATTATTTTTTTTAGGAAAAATTTATTGAAAACATTCTTTCCTGTATATTTACTTGTACCTGTATATAAAGTGCAAGTGCTGCCAAAAATTACAAGGAAGAGGCACTTTTATACAACCTGTATATCACATAAAGGAGGGCCTCATTCACATTGAGTTGCGGGCCTGCAGGTGATCTGACCCTGTAAAAGATTTTAGGTTTGGGCCTGCAAGTGATCTGACCCTGTAAAAGATTTTAGGTTTGGGCCTGCAGGTGAGCTGACCCTGTAAAAGATTTGATTTGCGGTCCTGCTGATGAGCGGACCCTCTAAAAATTATATGTGAGGGCCTGTTGGTGAGCGGACCTTCTAAAAAATTATATTTGAAGTCCATATAAGCGAGGACATTATATGTGACGAATAAGCAATGCATGTTGATATGACGGAAGAGGAGGGAGAGGATGATTCAACCATATAACCTTGTTTGTGGTGGAAGGGGTGCATGGGAATACAGTCTATTAACTACGTTAACCACTTAAGGACCACAGATTTATACCCCCCTAGTGACCAGGCCCTTTTTTACAAATCGTCACTTCCCAACTTTAACGGTTTATTGCTTGGTCATGCAACTTGGCACCCAAATGAATTTTACCTCCGTTTCTTCTCACAAATACAGATTTCTTTTGGTGGTATTTGATTGCTGCTGACATTTTTAGTTTTTCTGATATTAATCAAAATAGACCGCAATTTTCTCCAAAAAAGTGTATTTTTAGCTTTTTCTGGTAAAATTGTTAAAATATAATTACATTTCTATACAAGTTTTTGTCAGAATTTATTGTGCTACATGTCTTTGATAAAAAAAAATCCAATAAGTGTATATTTATTTGTTTGCGCAAAAGTTATAGCGTTTACAATCTATGGTACAAAAGTGTGAATTTCTGCATTTTGAAGCAGCTCTGACTTTCTGAGCACCTATCATGTTTCTTGAGGTGCTAGAATGCCAGGATAGTATAAATACCCCCCAAATGACCCCATTTTAGAAAGAAGACACCCCAAAGTATTCGCGGAGGGGCATAGTGAGTTCATGTATGATTTAATTTTTTTTCACAAGTTAGCGGAAAATGACACTTTCTGAGGAGAAAAAAAAATAATAATAAAGTTTCCATTTCTGCTAACTTCTGGCAAAAAAAATCTCCCACTGACTCAGTATGCCCCTCAGTGAATACCTTGGGGTATTCCAAAATGGGGTCATTTGTGGGGTGTGTTTACTGTTTTGGCATTTTGGGCGGGGCTAAACTGTGAGCAACCCTGTAAAGCCTAAAGGTACTCGCTGGACCTTCGGCCCCTTTACGCACCTAGGCTGCATAAAAGTGTCACACATGTGGTATCGCCGTACTCAGAAGAAGTAGAGCAATGTGTTTTGGGGTGAATTTTTACATATACCCATGCTGGGTGAGAGAAATATATCTGTAAATTGACAACTTTGTATAATTTTTTTTTAAAAGTTGTCATTTACAGAGATATTTCTCACACACAGTATGGGTATATGTAAAAATACACCCCAAAACACATTGCCCTACTTCTTCTGAGTATGGCGATACCACATATGTGACACTTTTTTGCAGCCTAGGTGCACAAAGGGGCCCAAATTCCAATGAGTTCCTTTAGGATTTCACAGGGCATTTTTACACATTTGGATTCCAAACTACTTCTCACGCTTTAGGGCCCCTAAAATGCCATGGCAGTATAAATACTCCACAAGTGACCCCATTTTGGAAAGAAGACACACCAAGGTATTCCGAAAACAAAACAAAAAAAAAAAATCAATTTCCGCTAACTTGTGCCAAAAAAAAAAAAACCTTCTATGAACTCGCCATGCCCCTCACGGAATACCTTGGGGTGTCTTCTTTCCAAAATAGGGTCACTTGTGGGGTATTTATACTGCCCTGGCATTTTAAGGGCCCTAAATATCCGAATGTGGAATCACTTGTTTGGCAAGACTGTAAATGGTGGGAGGAAGGAGGATCAGGGTGAGGATTGTGTGGACCAGACTCCTGGCTACTGAGACTGGACTTGGTGGAAGACAGGGTGGTGCTTAACCAACTGGAAGCACTATCTGCTACAATCCAACTTACCACCTACTCGCACTGGGTTGACTTCAAGAGTGATCTCCTGCGCCACCCTGCAAACTGGGACATGACACTAGGTATATTGGATGACTTGGTTTTTCTTGTGCTCTGGCAGATGGCACAGTTTGAACGCGCCCAGGGCCACAGTCTCTACGTGCACCATCAGCATCACGGCCACTTCCCCGTCCCCTAATGCTCGCCTTCTTCATATTAAATGTTATATGCACGCTTGACACACAAGATGTGGCACGGATGTCACAGTTCACAGCAAGCACAGTATATGGAAAAAGTACGTAAAAGTATGGAAAAAGGAAAATGGATTTCATTTATATTTTTACTATTTCTTGTCCTGACACACACACACACGCTATTGCAGCGCATATGTGACAATTCACTGCAGGGACCGTTTATAGGAAAATTATGGATAAATTATGGAAAAAATATATTTGTTGTCGCTAATATTTTTCCCAATATCTGGGCCTGACACACATACGCTATTGCAGCACAGATGATTACCTGTTCCAGCCAGCCAATCACTGTAATGCCAGTAGCCAACATGGCTACTGGCATTACAGTGATGGCAGTACTTACCTCCACGTTTATTGGCTGCTTAGCAGCCGCGAAACGTGCGGGGAGGAGACTCAAGCATGGCGCTCCAGCACATGTGGTACTTGGCTGAGTACAGCCATGTGCCGGGCATAGCGATGCTCGAGCCGAACAGGTATTCGGCTGAGCATGCTCGCTGAACACTAGTATACAACATTATAAATGGCACGCCCCATCGTCTTCCTAGGCAGTTGCCTGGTCTGATTACCCATTGTCTTAGCCCTGATGATGTCATTATGTGTTGTAATCGTACCAAACAACAAGCTCAATCCTTTTTCAACTGTAGTTACAGATATTATGTGTCACCAATGAGCCACCCTAAATTATCTGTCAGATACTCTGTAATCAGTGAAGGGGTTACAATAAGTATAGTATTTAGATAATATTAATTTAACACATAGAGACATCTAAAGTTCTAATGGCATCCATCTCGTGTGCAAAAACAAGAAAGTAGCAACATAAGTGATGCTCCTTAATTGCTAATTACAGAATCTCTTTGACTCAGGGTACAAATAATCAAAAATCTGTCAAAACGTAAAAAATCTAAACGACTGCACAGAATGCATCAAAGTAATGAAAAACATAATTTGGATTGGTAAATTGAGTTCATCCTTGCAGTACCTCTTCTACTAGAACATAATACCACTGAGGTGGAATATATCTAAGAAACATTATCCTCAAGTTGTCATATATGTTTGTTAATAATTTTCTGTATAATTTATAATTTCAAATAGAATTATCCATCTATTTATCTATCTATTTATCTATCTACAGTTGCAAGAAAAAGTATGTGAACCCTTTGGAATGATATGGATTTCTGCACAAATAGGTCATAAAATGTGTTCTGATCTTCATCTAAGTCACAACAATAGACAATCACAGTCTGCTTAAACTAATAACACACAAAGAATTAAATGTTACCATGTTCTTATTGAACACACCATGTAAACATTCACAGTGCAAGTGGAAAAAGTATGTGAACCCTTGGATTTAATAACTGGTTGAACCTCCTTTGGCAGCAATAACGTCAACCAAACGTTTCCTGTAGTTGCAGATCAGACGTGCACAACGGTCAGGAGTAATTCTTGACCATTCCTCTTTACAGAACTGTTTCAGTTCAGCAATATTCTTGGGATGTCTGGTGTGAATCACTTTCTTGAGGTCATGCCACAGCATCTAAATCGGGTTGAGGTCAGGACTCTGACTGGGCCACTCCAGAAGGCGTATTTTCTTCTGTTTAAGCCATTCTGTTGTTAATTTACTATGCTTTGGGTCGTTGTCCTGTTGCAACACCCATCTTCTGTTGAGCTTCAGCTGGTGGACAGATGGCCTTAAGTTCTCCTGCAAAATGTCTTGATAATCTTGGGAATTAATTTTTCCTTTGATAATAGCAATCCGTCCAGGCCCTGACGCAGCAAAGCAGCCCCAAACCATGATGCCCCCACCACCATACTTCACAGTTGGGATGAGGTTTTGATGTTGGTGTGCTGTGCCTCTTTTTCTCCACACATAGTGTTGTGTGTTTCTTCCAAATAACTCAACTTTGGTTTCATCTGTCCACAGAATATTTTGCCAGTACTGCTGTGGAACATCCAGGTGCTCTTGTCCAAACTGTAAACATGCAGCAATGTTTTTTTTGGACAGCAGTGGCTTCCTCTGTGGTATCCTCCCATGAAATCCATTCTTGTTTAGTGTTTTACGTATCGTAAATTCGCTAACAGGGATGTTAGCATATGCCAAAGACTTTTATGCTGACACTCTAGGATTCTTCTTCACCTCATTGAGCAGTCTGTGCTGTGCTCTTGCAGTCATCTTTACAGGACGGCCACTCATAGGGAGAGTAGCAGCAGTGCTGAACGTTCTCCATTTATAGACAATTTGTCTTACCATGGACTGATGAAGGCTTTTGGAGATACTTTTATAACCCTTTCCAGCTTTATGCAAGTCAACAATTCTTAATCGTAGGTCTTCTGAGAGCTCTTTTGGGTGAGGCATCATTCACATCAGGCAATGCTTCTTGTGAAAAGCAAACCCAGAACTGGTGTGTGTTTTTTATAGGGCAGGGCAGCTGTAACCAACACCTCCAATCTCATCTCATTGATTGGACTCCAGTTGGCTGACACCTCACTCCAATTAGCTCTTGGAGATGTCATTAGTCTAGTGGTTCACATACTTTTTCCACCTGCACTGTGAATGTTTACATGATGTGTTCAATAAAAACATGGTAACATTTAATTTTTTGTGTGTTATTAGTTTAAGCAGAGTGTGATTGTCTATTGTTGTGACTTAGATGAAGATCAGATCACATTTTATGACCAATTTGTGCAGAAATCCATATCATTCCAAAGGGTTCACATACTTTTTCTTGCAACTGTATCTTTTCCTCTATAATACTAGCAAAGAGTGCCTAGTGACAGCACAATACCTATATAAACAAACCACACATTCGCAAATTAATTATGCCACACAGTTCCTTAATAATACCGCAATGTTCTTTCCATATAACAATACTATACAATGCCCATACTGCATAGTTCCCAGGTTTGACAAAAAATTATTATTTTTTGCATCTGGTAATTGTTATATATTTTTAAGACTTATTATGCGTGTTGGAGTAGTTAATTAAATTAATCCCACATATAACACCTTAACATTAATCATGCACCTTATCAATTTTGATTATCATATAGATATTTATCATGAGTTTTTATAGATTTCTGTTAATCATTTTTCTAAGCTCCTCTCCATTATACAGTCCTAATCAAAAGTCATATTTAGCATGGCTGGATCTTAACAAGGTTCCAAGTAGAGCTTCAACATGCAACAAGAAGAAATGGGAGTGAGACAAAACATTTTTTGAGCATTCAATTTAATGAAAACAACAAATAAACTGAAACAGGCTGTTTTTCAGCTGATCAAAAGTTTAGGACCACACCTCCCCAAAACAGAAATCCAACTTCCAAACATGAACTCAGTAATGAGTAGCTCCGCTGTTATTGTTTATCTCTTAAAAAATTTGTTTCGGCATGCTTGATGAGGTGAGTGGGAGCATTTCTCCAAGTGGTGAAGACGGCCGCACAAAGGCCATCTACTGTCTGGAGCTGTTGTCCATTTTTGTAAACTTCCCTTGCCATCCATCCCCAAAGGTTCTCAATTGGATTTAGATCAGGGGAACACGCAGGATGGGCCAAAAGAGTGATGTTAATCACCTGGAAGAAGTCCCTTGTCCTGCGGGCATTGTGTACTGTAGCGTTGTCCTGTTAAAAAAACCAGTCGTTACCACACAGACAAGGGCCCCCAGTCATGAGAAATGCTCTCTGCAACATCTGGACATAGCCAGCGGCCGTTTGACGGCCCTGCACTTCCTGAAGCTCCATTGTTCCACTGAAGAAAAAAGCACCCCAGACCATTATGGCGCCCCCTCCACTGTGGCGCGTAGAAAACATCTCAGGTGGGATCTACTTGTCATGCCAGTAACGTAGGAAACCATCAGGACCATCAAGGTAAAAAAAATTCTCATCAGAGTATAAAACTTTCTTCCACCTTTGAATGTCCCATGTTTGGTGCTCTCTTGCAGAAAGTCCAAACGAGCAGTTCTGTGGCGTTCAAGGAGACGAGGTCTTTGAAGAAGTTTTATTTGTTTTTGAAGCCCTTCAGTCTCAGATGCCGTCTGATGGTTATGGGGCTGCAGTCAGCACCAGTAAGGGCCTTAATTTGGGTCGAGGATCGTCCAGTGTGTTGACGGACAGCCAATTGGATGAAATTTTTTGGGGTCTTCCACTTGACTTTTTTGTTCCATAACCCTCAGGATCATTTAAGAAATTCCAAATGACTGTCTTACTGCATCCCACCTAAGCAGCGAGGGCGCGCTGTGAGAGACTCTGCTTATGCAGTTCAACAACCCGACCGCGTTCAAAAAGGGAGAGTTTTTTTGCCTTTGCCATCACAACGTGTGACTACCTGACAGAAAATTACAATGAATCCACATCTTTGCACAGATTTGGCCTTTTAAAGGCATGTGGTCCTAAAATTTGGATCAGCTGAAAAACAGCCTGTTTCAGTTTTATCGTTATTTTTAATTAATTGAATGCTCAAAAAATGTTTTGTCTCAATCTCATTTCTTCTTGTTGCATGTTGAAGCTCTACTTGGAACCTTGTTAAGATCCAACAATGTAAAATATGATTTTTTGCCATTTTTCAAGTGGTCTTAAACTTTTTATCAGGACTGTATGAATAAACGTGGTCAAGTGCACATGACTAGAGTTGAGCGAACACCTGGATGTTCGGGTTCGAGAAGTTCGGCCGAACTTCCCGGAAATGTTCGGGTTCGGGATCCGAACCCGACCCGAACTTCGTCCCGAACCCGAACCCCATTGAAGTCAATGGGGACCCAAACTTTTCGGCACTAAAAAGGCTGTAAAACAGCCCAGGAAAGAGCTAGAGGGCTGCAAAAGGCAGCAACATGTAGGTAAATCCCCTGCAAACAAATGTGGATAGGGAAATGAATTAAAATAAAAATAAAATATATAAAAATAAACCAATATCAATTGGAGAGAGGTCCCATAGCAGAGAATCTGGCTTCACATCAGCAGAGAATCAGTCTTCATGCCATAGCAGAGAATCTGGCTTCACGTCACCCACCACTGTAACAGTCCATTGTCATATATTTAGACCCAGGCAGAGGAGAGAGGTCCCGTAACAGAGAATCTGGCTTCATGTCAGCAGAGAATCAGTCTGCATGTCATAGCAGAGAATCAGGCTTTACGTCACCCAACACTGGAACAGTCCATTGTCAGATATTTAGGCCCAGGCACCCAGGCAGAGGAGAGAGGTCCCATAACAGAGATTCAGGCTTCATGTCAGCAGAGAATCAGTCTTCATGTCATAGCAGAGAATCAGGCTTCACGTCACCCACCACTGGAACAGGCCACTGTCACATATTTAGGCCCAGGCACCCAGGCAGAGGAGAGAGGTCGCGTAACAGAGAATCTGGCTTCATGTCAGCAGAGAATCAGTCTTCATGTCATAGCAGAGAACCAGGCTTCACGTCACCCAACACTGGAACAGGCCACTGTCACATATTTAGGCCCCGGCACCCAGACAGAGGAGAGAGGACCCGTAACAGAGAATCTGGCTTCATGTCAGCACAGAATCAGTCTTCAAGTCATAGCAGAGAATCAGGCTTCACGTCACCCACCACTGGAACAGGCCACTGTCACATATTTAGGCCCAGGCACCCAGGCAGAGGAGAGAGGTCGCGTAACAGAGAATCTGGCTTCATGTCAGCACAGAATCAGTCTTCATGTCATAGCAGAGAATCAGGCTTCACGTCACCCACCACTGGAACAGGCCACTGTCACACATTTAGGCCCCGGCACCCAGACAGAGGAGAGGTTCATTCAACTTTGGGTTGCCCCGCAATATAATGGTAAAATGAAAATAAAAATAGGATTGAATGAGAAAGTGCCCTGGAGTACAATAATATATTGTTAAGGGGAGGTAGTTAATGTCTAATCTGCACAAGGGATGGACAGGTCCTGTGGGATCCATGCCTGGTTAATTTTTATGAACGTCAGCTTGTCCACATTGGCTGTAGACAGGCGGCTGCGTTTGTCTGTAATGACGCCCCCTGCCGTGCTGAATACACGTTCAGACAAAACGCTGGCCGCCGGGCAGGCCAGCACCTCCAAGGCATAAAAGGCTAGCTCTGGCCACGTGGACAATTTGGAGACCCAGAAGTTGAATGGGGCCGAACCATCAGTCAGTACGTGGAGGGGTGTGCACAGGTACTGTTCCACCATGTTAGTGAAATGTTGCCTCCTGCTAACACGTTCCGTATCAGGTGGTGGTGCAGTTAGCTGTGGCGTGGTGACAAAACTTTTCCACATCTCTGCCATGCTAACCCTGCCCTCAGAGGAGCTGGCCGTGACACAGCTGCTTTGGCGACCTCTTGCTCCTCCTCTGCCTTCGCCTTGGGCTTCCACTGGCTCCCCTGTGACATTTGGGAATGCTCTCAGTAGCGCATCTACCAACGTGCGCTTGTACTCGCGCATCTTCCTATCACGCTCCAGTGTAGGAAGTAAGGTGGGCACATTGTCTTTGTACCGGGGATCCAGCAGGGTGGCAACCCAGTAGTCCGCACACGTTAAAATGTGGGCAACTCTGCTGTCGTTGCACAGGCACTGCAGCATGTAGTCGCTCATGTGTGCCAGGCTGCCCAGAGGTAAGGACAAGCTATCCTCTGTGGGAGGCGTATCGTCATAGTCCTGTGTTTCCCCCCCAGCCACGCACCAGTGATGGGCCCGAGCTGCTTTGGGTGCCACCCCGCTGTGAACATGCTTCATCCTCATCCTCCTCCACCTCCTCCTCCTCATCCTCCAGTAGTGGGCCCTGTCTGGCCACATTTGTACCTGGCCTCTGCTGTTGCAAAAAACCTCCCTCTGAGTCACTTCGAAGAGACTGGCCTGAAAATGCTAAAAATGACCCATCTTCCTCCTCTTCCTCCTGGGCCACCTCCTCTTCCATCATCGCCCTAAGTGTTTTCTCAAGGAAACATAGAAGTGGTATTGTAACGCTGATAACGGCGTCATCGCCACTGGCCATGTTGGTGGAGTACTCGAAACAGGGCACACAGGTCTCGCATGGAGGCCCAGTCATTGGTGGTGAAGTGGTGCTGTACGCGTACGTGATGCATCTGAAACTCCACTATGGCCTGCTGCTGCTCGCACAGTCTGTCCAGCATGTGCAAGGTGGAGTTCCACCTGGTGGGCACATCGCATATGAGGAGGTGAGCGGGAAGGCAGAAGTTACGCTGTAGCACAGACAGGCGTGCAGCAGCAGGGTGTGAACGCCGGAAGCGCGAACAGACGGCCCGCACTTTATGCAGCAGCTCTGACATGTCGGGGTAGTTGCGAATGAACTTCTGCACCACCAAATTCAGCACATGCGCCAGGCAAGGGATGTGCAACGAGATTTCGCCCATTATCGCACACCACCAGGCCGGGCTTGAGGCTCACCGGCAGCAACCACTCGTCGGTCTGTTGTTCTATACCCCGCCACAACTCCTGTGAGGTGTGGGGCCTGTCCCCCAAACATATGAGTTTCAGAACGGCCTGCTGACGTTTACCCCGGGCTGTGCTGAAGTTGGTGGTGAAGGTGTGTGGCTGACTGGATCAGCAGGTGGAAGAAGAGGAGGAGGAAGCTGAGGAGGAGGAGACAGGAGGCAAAGAATGTTGCCCTGCGATCCTTGGCGGCGGAAGGACGTGCGCCAAACAGCTCTTCGCCTGGGGCCCAGCCGCCACTACATTTACCCAGTGTGCAGTTAGGGAGATATAGCATCCCTGGCCGTGCTTACTGGTCCACGTATCTGTGGTTAGGTGGACCTTGCCACAGATGGCATTGCGCAGTGCACACTTGATTTTATCGGACACTTGGTTGTGCAGGGAGGGCACGGCTCTCTTGGAGAAATAGTGCCGGCTGGGAACAACATACTGTGGGACAGCAAGTGACATGAGCTGTTTGAATCTGTCTGTGTCCACCAGCCTAAATGACAGCATTTCATAGGCCAGTAGTTTAGAAATGCTGGCATTCAGGGCCAGGGATCGAGGGTGGCTAGGTTGGAATTTACGCTTTCTCTCAAATGTTTGTGAGATGGCGTGCTGAACGCTGCCGTGTGACATGGTTGAGATGCTTGGTGACGCAGGTGGTGGTGTTGGTGGTACATCCCATGTTTGCTGGGCGGCAGGTGCCAACGTTCCTCCAGAGGCAGAGGAAGAGGCCGAGGCGGCGGCAGCAGCAGAAGAGACCGAGGCGGCAGCAGCAGAAGAGGTAGAAGGGGGAGCTTGAGTGACTTCTTTGTTTTTAAGGTGTTTACTCCACTGCAGTTCATGCTTTGCATGCAGGTGCCTGGTCATGCAGGTTGTGCTAAGGTTCAGAACGTTAATGCCTCGCTTCAGGCTCTGATGGCACAGCGTGCAAACCATTCGGGTCTTGTCGTCAGCACATTGTTTGAAGAAGTGCCATGCCAGGGAACTCCTTGAAGCTGCCTTTGGGGTGCTCGGTCCCAGATTGCGGCGGTCAGTAGCAGGCGGAGTCTCTTGGCGGCGGGTGTTCTGATTTTGCCCACTGCTCCCTCTTTGTCTTTTGCTACGCTGTTGGCTCGGTCTCACCACTGCCTCTTCCTCCGAACTGTGAAAGTCAGTGGCACGACCTTCATTCCATGTGGGGTCTAGGACCTCATCGTCCCCTGCATCGTCTTCCACCCAGTCTTGATCCCTGACCTCCTGTTCAGTCTGCACACTGCAGAAAGACGCAGCAGTTGGCACCTGTGTTTCGTCATCATCAGAGACGTGCTGTGGTGGTATTCCCATGTCCTCATCATCAGGAAACATAAGTGGTTGTGCGTTAGTGCATTCTATCTCTTCCACCCCTGGGGAAGGGCTAGGTGGATGCCCTTGGGAAACCCTGGCAGCAGAGTCTTCAAACAGCATAAGAGACTGCTGCATAACTTGAGGCTCAGACAGTTTCCCTGATATGCATGGGGGTGATGTGACAGACTGATGGGCTTGGTTTTCATGCGCCATCTGTGCGCTTTCTGCAGAAGACTGGGTGGGAGATAATGTGAACGTGCTGGATGCACTGTCGGCCACCCAATTGACTAATGCCTGTACCTGCTCAGGCCTTACCATCCTTAGAACGGCATTGGGCCCCACCAAATATCCCTATAAATTCTGGCGGCTACTGGGACCTGAGGTAGTTGGTACACTAGGACGTGTGGCTGTGGCAGAACGGCCACTTCCTCTCCCAGCACCAGAGGGTCCACTAACACCACCACGACCATGTCCACGTCCACGTCCCTTACTAGTTGTTTTCCTCATTGTTACCGTTCACCACAATAAGAAAAATATTATTCGGGCAAATGTATTGAATTAAAATTCAGGCCTTTTTTTACAGACACCTAACACTGTCTGGCTATCTATTTAGGTACCGTATTACACTAATACAGGCACACAAGTAATGACAGATTTGGTTGAATATAAATGTGAGGCCTATTTTTTACGCGCTGTGTGACAGATATACCTTTAATCACAGAATTAGACTTGTATCTGCACTGTAGCGTGTGTGTTAAGTTTTTCAGAATGACACTATCAGCACCTTCAACTAAGATATCCTTTTTGGGATAGATTTAAAGTAGGCCTGATATAGCAGAAACTACTAATTTTGAGAATGGCAAATTTGGGAATAGTTTTTCAACCCAGAACAAAAACTGTGCTTTTACGGTCACTACAAATAACTTGACCAGCTAAAACAGTACTGATTTGGAGGAATATAAATGTCAGGGCTATTTTTTAGGCGCTGGGTGACAGGCTCAACTTTCCCCTGATGTAGTATATGGCCAAAAAATAACCACACTATTGATGGTTAAATGCACTTGGGTGACACAGGCTCAGCCTGCACCTGATGTAGTATATGGCCAAAAAATAACCACACTGTTGATGGTTAAATGCACTTGGGTGACACAGGCTCAGCCTGCACCTGATGTAGTATATGGCCAAAAAATAACCACACTGTTGATGGTTAAATGCACTTGGGTGACACAGGCTCAGCCTGCAGCTGATGTAGGATATAGCAAAAAATAACCACACTATTGATGGTTAAATGCACTTGGTGGTAGCTTGTGCTGGCGCACGACAAGCCACAAAATGGCCGCCGATCACCCCAGAAAAAAGTGATATAAAAACGCTCTGGGCAGCCTAAAAAAAGTGAGCAATTCAATATCAGCACTTCAATGATCCACAGCTGGAGATCGATCACTGAATTAAGTCTTTTGGAGGAGTTAATCTGCCTAATCTCGCCCTAACGTCGCAGCAGCAACCTCTCCCTATGCTTGAATCAGCAGAGTGACGTGCAGCGCTACGTGACCCAAGCTTATATAGAGGCTGGGTCACATGCTGCACTGGCCAATCACAGCCATGCCAATAGTAGGCAAAGCTGTGATGGCCTCTTGGGGCAAGTAGTATGACGCTTGTTGATTGGCTGCTTTGCAGCCTTTCAAAAAGCGCCAAGAAAGCGCCGAACACCGAACCCGAACCCAGACTTTTACGAAAATGTTCGGGTTCGGGTCCGTGTCACGGACACCCCAAAATTCGGTATGAACCCGAACTATACAGTTCGGGTTCGCTCATCCCTACACATGACGGGTCTTGTAGCCATGATGCTTCGGCCAGTCTCCAAGGAGGTCAGACGCAAACAACTTCAACCCGCGTCACTTCGGTGCGCTAGGTTGCCCTTTTCTTTGCGTCGAACTCAGGGGAAGGGCAGAAGAAGTTCATATGTGGCAGACAATGATTGGTCATGCGCCGATAAGATGGCCGCGATGACATAGTGATCACATGTATTAATGCACAGTTTGAGATAGGCCACGGTCACTTTAAAATCATGCCACAACATCCCTGAAAGCCTCTCCTCCTGATGAAGCAGTAACGCGAAATACGCGTTGAGGGGACGTCTTTACTTTCATTTTTAAAGTCTAGGTATGTTACTTATTAGAATGTCCAAGTACAAGTATAATTGTTTATGCAAACTTTTGGTCATGCACATCTGGAGTGATTAAATAGGAGCGATGGATACTGAGGTTTAGACAACACAAAAGGCTTTTTAAACAGATGAGCGCAACGCTGAACGGCGAATATATTTATATTTTGCCACTAATACACGGCAAACACAGCTTTAGAATATATCACTGCACTGCTGAACGGTAATTAGGCCCTAACTTTTTACTACTTTTACACTACACAAGGCTTTTCAACAGATAATTGGAACGCTGAACTGCAAATCTATATTTATTT
Source organism: Bufo bufo (assembly GCF_905171765.1). Lineage (NCBI taxonomy): Eukaryota > Metazoa > Chordata > Amphibia > Anura > Bufonidae > Bufo > Bufo bufo. Next base: position 285,762,781 of record NC_053389.1, read on the forward strand.
TGACACTAATACTCGGCAAACAGGGCTTTAGAATATATGACTGCACCGCTGATCGGCAACTGGGCCCTAATTTTTTCTATTTTTAGACAACACAAAAGGCTTTTCAACAGATAAGCGCAATGCTGAACGGCGAATCTATTTTTATTTATACCGCACAAGGGCAAATAAGACATACTCTAGAAACATTTCCTTGTAATAAACCCTGTTAATGGCTATATAAAACAACATCTGCACCCCAATAGCAAGAACGGTTTGCTGGAATTACAGAGCTGTATAATGGTAATTTGGATCCCCAGTCAATGCACCAAAGTGTAATAGTATTGTTCCTATTACCCAGTCTGTAACCTCCCTAACTGAACCCTGTTCTACAAAAATATTGTGCAACGATTCCTCCCTATCCTTTCCCTGCACTTATAAATAGTTTTTTCACCACAATCAAGTCTTTCCTATTACTGTCCCTAGCGCCTGCAGACATCTCTCCCTGCACTAAATACACTGGTAAATAGCAGAATCTAAGATAGCTGCCGCTATTTATAGGGCTGTGACATCACAGGGATGGCTGGCTGCTGAATGGCTGCATGCATGGCATTATGGGTGATCCAGTCTTCCCAGAATTCCTTTCTCTGTGTCCTCAGAAGTCCAGCAGCCATTTTAGGAAAAAATGTCATTCGTTACCACAAAGTGCGAGGAGATTTGGCTTCGGTGCGAATCGAATTTTTCCTGAAATTCGGATCAAATTCCACTTCATCATCTTTGATTAGCTCATCTCTAATAGCCACCTCACCACTCTGTGACTGTGCCGCTATTGTCCCTGTTTGGCCTTGGTGACATCACCATTTATTTTACCCTTCTTCTGATCTGTCAGAAGAATGAAAAAATGAGAAACACAACGGATCTTGTCTTTGGAGCATCCGTAAGGCCTGCATGACATGGTCCCTATTTTGCATCAGGATTGGTTCATGATTTGGAAGCCAAAAACAGGAGTGCATACAAAACACAAAAGACATGCAAATATTCCATTCACGTGTCTTCTCCGTTTTGGAAACAATCCTGTTTTCTTTTAGCCTTAGCAATACTGACGGAGAAAATGCTGACCATGTGAAGGAGGATGCTCAAAAGGCAGGATCCGTTTTTTGGGAGTTGTTCTTATTACGGATGAGAAGAAGGGCAAAATAAACAGTGACGTCAATACAAACTTTCTCCGGACCCCTCTCCGCTCTGTCAGGGGAACAATACTTGTCTCAGCGTGTAACAGAACAGGTTCTGTAGAAATCTAAGTGGAATCAAAAGAAGTGCGTGCTTTCACTCTATAGTAGAATTGGGCCACTGCACAATTCTTTATACCTGACGCTAATATTGACACTTGAGTTATTTGGTCAGTTTTGGCCCGTAACTGACCAAATGAGTGTAGCGTGAAGTGATTCTAAGGCTGGTTTCACACGGGAGTTGCGGGAAATGGTTTGGGTGCGTTGCGGGAACATGCACGATTTTTCCGCGCGAGTGCAAAACATTGTAATGCGTTTTGCACTCGCTTGAGAAAAATCGGGCATGTTTGGTACCCAAACCCGAACTTCTTCACAGAAGGGATCTGTGTTCTGTAGATTGTATTATTTTCCCTTATAACATGATTATAAGGGAAAATAATAGCATTCTCAATACAGAATGCATAGTAAAATAGCTCTGGAGGGGTTAAAAAAACAAACAAACATTTTTAACTCACCTTAATCCACTTGCTTGCGCAGCCCGGCATCTCTTCTGTCTTCATCTGTGCTGTGAGCAATAGGACCTTTGATGAAGTCACTACGCTCATCACATGATCCATCACCATGGTGATGGATCATGTGATGGACCATGTGATGAACGCAGTGACGTCATCAAACTCACAGCACAGATGAAGACAGAAGAGATGCCGGCTGCGCGAGCAAGTGGATTAAGGTGAGTTTAATTATTTAATTATTTTTTTTAACCCCCTCCAGCGCTATTTTACTATTCAGAATGCTATTATTTTCCCTTATAACCATGTTATAAGGGAAAATAATAATGATCGGGTCTCCATCCCGATCATCTCCTAGCAACCGTGCGTGAAAATCGCACCGTATCCGCACTTGCTTGCGGATGGTTGCGATTTTCACGCAACCCCATTCACTTCTATGGGGCCTGCGTTGCGTGAAAAACGCAGAATATAGAGCATGCTGCGATTTTCACGCAGCGCACAAGTGATGCGTGAAAATCACTGCTCATGGGCACAGCCCCGTAGAAATGAATGGGTCAGGATTCAGTGCGGGTGCAATGCGTTCAACTCACGCATCGCATCCGACCGGAATACTCGCCCGTGTGAAAGGGGCCCAAGAGCGACACCTGTCATCTGCGTGTCATACTGACTCACAGTACTGTATCACTAGCACAGCGGACTCCCTATAAATTTTTCTGCCATACAGTGTTCTACACTACTATACAGGTTCTCAGAAGCCAGGAAATAGCTGTTTTTTTAAGTGATTTGTCACAAATAAATTTGGATCAAATCAAATCTTTTTGGGAAACCGTCTAAATTGCATTTTTGAGAAATTTGCGCTTCTCTAGTCATAATGTGTAGTAACATGCCTCTTTGACAATGGCAGTGGTAGCAGCTAACAGGGTTGTGAACACAATGCCAGGCAGTGCAGTTTCTAGGTAAAATTTCTCTCAGGGCGAGTGTCAAAAAAAACTCCCCCCCCTGTCAAACACCCCCCCCCCCTGTCAAAAAAAACTCCCCCCCCTGTCAAAAAAACTCCCCCCCCCTCAAAACTGCTCGATGAAATAAGTGTCTCCCCATTGTAAAAAATGTGTAACCACATTGCACGGACGGTCACAGTGACCCACTGTCCCACAGACTCAGGCTCTCACTCACAGCAGGCTTCTTTCTCAGCACTGCTCCGGGCGGGCGGTAACAGGCAGGCAGTGCGGGCGGCGGTGCTCACCGCACTTACTGTACGTCACACGGCACTGCCTGCCTGTGGGGGGACATTATTTTTAATAAGGATCACTATGGACATAATTTAGAATGGAGGCTGCTGTGGGTGTCATTATAACTGTATAATGTCTGATAGGCCTAGTACTGAGTTATATTACCCTGCCCTGTATAATAATGTACCCTGATACCCCTTAGTTATATTACTCCAGCGGGGTAATATAAATAAGGGGTATCAGGGATGGGTACATTATTATACAGGGCATGGGCAGGGTAATATAACTCAGGACTAGGCTTATCAGACATTATACAGTTATAATGACACCCACAGCAGCCTCAATTCTAAATAATGTCCATAGTGATCCTTATTAAACTTAATGTCCCCCACAGTGACAGTGGCCCCCCATTTTTATGTCTCCCACAGTGACAGTGGCCCCGCCCCCATTGTAATTAATGCCCACCCCCCCACAGACCATCCACAGTGTCACTGTCCCCATTGTAAAAAAAATTGTTTAATTTAACCACATTGCACCAAAGTCGACCTACTGTCCCGGATCCTCACAGCAGGCTTCTTTTCAGCAGCGACGCTCACTCACTCACTGTACGTCACGCGCCTGCGCCGCCTAGTGGGAGGAGAAGGCGCGTGACGTCAGTAAGTGCCGCCTGCATCGCGCGTACCGGAGCTGAGTGACTGGACTTGGTACGTACGGAGAGAGGACTTGGCACTCGGGCACAGGGGTCAGGCGAGATCTCAGAGGGAGGGAGCCAGGGGGGTGCACGGCACGAGAGGAAAAACAGGCAGAGAAACGACACTAGGGCGCCCCTGCCGGCGCCCCCCTTCTGACAGCGCCCCGGGCGGCCGCCCGGCCTGCCCGCCCTTAGAAACGGCCCTGATGCCAGGTTGTTATATAGACTATCTTACTATTAATAGAAGATAAGTAGAGAAAAGTACCTTAATGAAGCCACATGAGTTGTAAAATGGTGCTCTGTAGGATATTGTATTTCTATGCAAGCACATTGTGTGGGAAAAACCAATTACTCACTAGCAAGTAAAATAATTCTAGTTCACTTAACAACCTTCATGCTTCATGTTGTTCTTCAGCTTAAAGGGGACTTCTGCTTTAAAATCCCTTTCTGATCACAGGGTGCTCCCTGCATACAGGGTGCTCCCTGCATGGACCCATAAATGTATTGCAAGAGATGGTCTTTATGACTGCTGTCTAATAGATTATGACCAAGAACCAGGAATTCCCCTCTTGTAACTTATAATGCAATAATAATATGTTTGAAAATTAGTTTGCCCAGAAATCATCTTCAAGTTCATGAATTCAGTTCATGAAATAAAAAAAGAACTGATAGTTTTTCTGGTGATATTTTCCTATTTGGCTGGGGCTACACAATGACATGTGTTGCTTGACAGCAAGTCTCTGAAAAATTAAGTGACCAAAATGCCTGTCCAAAAAAAAAGTCGCCACCTGGATTTAACTAAGCAAATAGTTATGAGCCTCATATTGGATAATTACTGCATGGGCGATTATCGTTCAGCTGGCAACAAGTTATTTAACCCCAACTGGTGCAATGAGTTGCTTCTCATTTCTTAAACAACCATGTCGGAAGACACATCTCGTGGTTGTGGAAAAGCAGTTAGTCTGTTTGAGAAGGGTCAAATCATTGGCATGTATCAAGCAGAGAAAACATCTAAGGAGATTGCAGAAACTACTAAAATTGGGTTAAGAACTCTCCAACGGATTATTAAAAACTGGAAGGATAGTGGGGACCCATCGTATTAGAGGAAGAAATGTGGCAGGAAAAAAATCTTGAATGATCGTAATAGGCGATCACTTTAACGTTTGGTTAAATCAAATCGAAGAAAAACAACAGTAGAACTCAGGGCTATGTTTAAGAGTGAAAGTAAGAGCATTTCCACACACACAATGCAAAGGGAACTCAAGGGATTGGGACTGAACAGCTGTGTAGCCGTAAGAAAACCACTAATCAGTGAGGCAAACCAGAAAAAAGGCTTCAAGGGAGCATAAAGATTGGACTCTGCAGCAATGGAAGAAGGTCATGTGGTCTGATGAGTCCAGATTCACCCTGTTCCAGAGTGATGGGTGCATCAGGGTAAGAAGAGTGGCAGATGAAGTGATGCACCCATCATGCCTAGTGCCTACTGTACAAGCATGTGGGGGCAGTGCTATGATCTGGGGTTGCTGCAGTTGGTCAGGTCTAGGTTCAGCAAGAATGAGGTTAGCTGACTACCTGAACATGCTGAATGACCAGGTTATTCCATCAATGGATTTCTTTCTTCCCTGATGGCACGGGCATATTCCAAGATGACAATGCCAGGATTCATCGGCCTCAAATTGTGAAAGAGTGATTCAGGGAGCACGAGACATCATTTTCACACATGAATTGGCCACCACAGAGTCAAAATCTTTGGGATGTGCTGGAGAAGGCTTTGCACAGCAGTCAGACTCTACCATCATCAATGCAAGATCTTGGTGAAACATTAATGCAACACTGGATGGAAATAAATCTTGTGACATTGCAGAAGCTTATTGAAACAATGCCGTAATCAAAGCTAAAGGCTTTTTTTTTTGGTGGCGACTTTTCTTTTGGACAGGCAGTGTATTTTTGTGACTTGTCTACAGTGTTTGGCTGGGGTGCATATGACCCAACAGTAAAAATCATTTTGGAGACCTTCTGTGCTACTACATGCAAGTATTACCTGAACACCCCTTATGCAAAGCTCTAAGGGTCCATTCACACGTCCGCAATTTGCGGATCCGCAATATACCTGGCCGCCCCCCCATAGAACTGTCTATTCTTATCCGCAATTGCGGATAAGAATAGGACATGTTCTATTTTTTTTCAGGGCCGCGGACCTGAAGATCGGGGGCCCTTTCCGGAAATGCTGATGCGGACAGCACACTGTGTGCTGTCCGCATCCATTCCTGCACCATAGAGAATGAATGGTCCGCACCCGTTCCGCAATTTGTGGAACGGATGCGGACCCATTCTGCGGATGTGTGAATGGACCGTAAAACTGTACTAACGCACATTTCGTTTAAGTAGTAGCCCACTGCCTAGGCTGTGCCTCACACTGTTCTGTCCTGGAGCCCTCTTAGTATCCTGCTGACTAGCTCCTGTCTTGGACTGATGGATGGATGGAAGGAAGGAAGGAAGGAAGGAAGGATGATGGGGACTCATTCAGCTATGTTGAGAAGGTGGATCATTCAGCTGGGGAAAGAGGATACTGGCTGGCCTGCCTCTAAGATTACAAGTCATCTTAGCTTGACAATGTGCTTATAATAAACTGGGCAGTTTATCGAATAATGTAACCAGTTTTTTTTACATAGATGCATAGGCTATTTAAGGTGCTGTTTAATTGTACTTAGTACAGTCAGTGTGTTATGCCATGTGCCACTTGTGCAGGGGAGCGTAATAATATTACAGGCTATAGCTACTAGAGAGGGGTCGTTGATCCAGGGAGTTATTCTGATTGCCTGATTAGGGGAATAAAAAATTCCTTCCCAACTGCAAAGTGGGGAAAATTGGCTTCTACCTCACAGGGTTTTTGCCTTCCTCTAGATCAACTTGCAGGTTAACAGGCCGAACTGGATGGACAAATGTCTTTTTTCGGCCTTATGTACTATGTTACTATGTTACTAGGGGGTCGTTGAGTCTAAGTTGCTTCATGTTATGTTCACACTGCTGCACCATTGCAAGTACACAGTCAGTCTCCTCACACTGATTAAGGCCCTCTCTCCCTAAAGAGAGTTAGTTCCCCCCTTGCTCGGACACAGGCCTCTCACCCAGTTAAGCCAGTACTCTCTGCCCTGCACTGAGGAGGGGCAATCACCCCAAAACAGCTGTCTGCAGATTAGGTGCTGGCTTATTTAAAGGGTTTCTACCACCAGAAATACTGTTATGTAGCTGACTGACAGCGATGCGCTAATGTAAGCACTACATAACAGTATGTTTCTAACATTTGTGGTCATGGCTACGGCCAAGAGGTATCCGAAGAACCCTAGGGAGAGAAACAACGGGATCAACCTAACCCAGCTAGGTGTGTCTTAGCTGACCTGACTAAATGGCTTGTTGTGTGCCCTAAGCCATGATCGTGGGTAGGCCTATAAGTGGGCAAATACCAAGCCAAGTAGGGTAGAAAAGGAATTCAAATAGCATGTGCAAACTAATCCCCAAGCCAACTGCAAGGAGTCAGGGATCTAGAGCGAAAATTCGGAGTATATGAGGCAAGACCAGTAGGAGACCTACAACCTATCTTGTGGATGACAAGGCCAGAGACATGATGCTCAATATTGCGGATACTGCCCCAAAGCGGAATGGAGGACCGGGAATACGTTGTGAAATGGATCATAAAAACCAACTGAAACTTGTAAAGTTTGGTTCTAGTGCGAGTACTGGCAATGCCCTATCCTCAGGAGATCGTGGGACCGCAACCTAACTGCCTAGACTATGCAGGAATGAGGGCCAAAAATAACCATGTAGATAGGAAGAGAATCCTTGAATAGTTCCCCAGACAACAGCTATCTGCTAGCCGTGGTCCGCGCGTTGTTCTACTGTGTGCCCCTGAGAATTGTTTTTACGCTTGAGACGTGAAGACCGACCTACTATCTGAATCTTCTACCGTGAGGAAATGCTGGGCCTTGTCCAAAATCCGATTCAACGTGGTTGTAGGGAGTCTGAGGTTAGTGCGGAAAGAAGCTACGAAGCCATAATATACAAGATTCTGTCTATGTCCTCCCATGAGTGAGGGAATGCAATGCAATGAAGCTACCGGCGAAAATGAATTCCTGGTCGTGGTAAAAAGGCAAAGACTTTGCGCGGGGACCTGGTTGACAAGATATATGATCGACTACGATCAGAGACTGAAATGTTAGAGGGATATGCCCTACTTGTTCTTCCTCTGGCAGGACCTCAACGAAAGCATGAACAATTAAAGAAAGACGAAATATCTGCGTAAGACATGACAATGATGCTGTAGGGCGAACCGGACCAGTTTGCGGTTAAAACATAAAATGAGCAATCAACATGGATTATTAGGAAATTAGGGAAGCAGGTATGTATGCGATACATAGGGGCCAAATCAGCCCAGATGCACAGATGGACAACCAATCAGGAAAACAGCCCAGCAGGACTGAAAACAGTAATCGGGCCCCCGAAGCCATGGGGCCGAAGCTGTCATCGGGCCCCCGAAGCCATGGGGCCGAAACTGTCATCGGGCCCCCGAAGCCATGGGGCCGAAGCTGTCATCGGGCCCCCAAAGCCATGGGGCCGAAGCTGTCATCGGGCCCCCGAAGCCATAGGGCCAAAGCTGTCATCGTGTCGGGATTCGAACCCGTGACCAGCCACATCCCAGGCGGTAGCCCTGCTTACTAGGCTACCGTCCTCTCTGGACATTACTCCCTGAAACCTATTATGTAACCTCAGTCTTGCCAAGCCTTGCTCATCACCCTTGATTCCCCACACCTGGTACTTCCCAAAATAAGTCCAGCCCCTTGCACTCTAGCTTGCTGATTATTGAGCTCCTGAGCCTTGATCAAGCTTCTCCTCATCTGCTGCTCCTGCTACTAATGAAAGTCCACTGCTGACCAGGAATTGCCTACCGACTACTCTTCTGCTTGTCCCTACTTACTGAACTGCTACCATCGTTGCCATCCGGATTGTCTGACCACGCTTACTGCCGCCTGCCCTGACCCACCGCCTGCCTTCCGACTACTCTTCTGCTTGTCCCTACCTACTACCTGCCTGCGGTCCTTGCCACTGGGCTCCACTCCTACCTCCAGCCAGCGGTCCTCTGACTCAGGTGAGCCTGTAGGATTGTTACAGAATAATCAGCCACACTATGGAGTCCGCAATGGCCACTCTGCGTAAGCAGGTCTTTGAACTTCAAGAATTTGGTACTACATATCAGGAGAAATTTTCCCAGCTCCAAGGCGTAGTCCAAAGCCAACAGAGGGAGATTATTGAACTACAGAGGCAACTCCTGGACGTCCGCGGCGCACCCGCAGACACCCGCATGCCACTCCCATCAAGATTCAGCGGCGACAGACGCCAGTATCGGGGGTTTCTAAACCAATGCCGCATCTATTTTCAGATGTACCCAGCCCCCTTCACCACCGAGAAAAAGAAGGTGCTATTCGTGGTCAATCTCCTGACGGATGAAGCATTAGCATGGGCATCACCATACGTGGAGACTAACAGTCAGCTCCTGGACAACCTAAACAACTTCATCACCGCCATGAGCCAAGTCTTCGATGACCCCAACCGCTGTGCGACAGCCGAGGCGCGACTACATGGTCTGCGGCAAGGGAGACACTCCGTCGCCGAATACACCGCCGAGTTTCGCCGTTGGGTCACGGACACCACCTGGAACCCAGCGGCACAGAGAAGCCAATTCCGGCGAGGCCTGTCAGAATTAATAAAGGACGAACTCGCCAGAGTTGAGGCCCCGGACGATCTGGATGACTTCATTCAGTTATGCATCCGGATAGATCAAAGACTCTCCGAGAGGAAGAAAGAAAGACTCTGGTCCTCGGACCACAGACCCACTTACTCCCTCTCAGAGCCTGAACTCAAGGCTCTGAAAGAGTACCTGGACGAGGACCTGAGGAAGGGGTTCATCCGGCCCTCCACCTCGCCCGGGGGAGCCCCCTTTTTTTTCGTAGAGAAAAAAGACTCCTCCCTGCGTCCCTGCATAGACTACCGAAAGCTTAATGACATAACCGTAAAAAACCGGTACCCGCTCCCACTGATTTCCGAACTCCTTGAGAGACTCCGGGAAGCGAAGATCTTCACCAAACTCGACCTTCGAGGGGCCTACAACCTCGTCCGAATCCGCCCTGGGGACGAATGGAAGACCGCCTTCCGGATACGTTATGGTCATTTCGAGTACCTGGTCATGCCTTTCGGACTCTGCAATGCTCCCGCCACCTTCCAGCACTTCATTAACGACGTCCTAAGGGACATGCTGGATCTGTTTGTAGTCGTTTACCTGGACGACATCTTGATCTTCTCTGAAGACCTCGAGCAGCACCGCGAACACGTCCGCAGGGTACTGCAGAGACTCAGACAGAACTCTCTCTATATCAAGCTAGAGAAATGCGAGTTTGAGCGAACCACCACTCAGTTCCTCGGATACATCATCTCCCCAGAGGGCCTAAGTATGGACCCGGGGAAGGTCCAAGCTGTGATGAACTGGCCCGTTCCGAAAAACGAGAAGGAGATACAAAGATTCATTGGCTTTGCCAACTTCTATCGGAAGTTTATCCGGAACTTCTCCAAGGTCATAGCACCAATCACCCAACTCACCAAGAAGGCAGTCCCCTTCTCCTGGACACCCGAGGCCCAGGAGGCCTTCACCAAGTTGAAACTCCTTTTCACTTCTGCCCCAATCCTAATCCACCCGAACCCCGAGCTCCCATTTACAGTCGAAGTGGATGCATCAGACTCTGCGGTGGGGAAAGTTTTGTCACAACGGACAGGGGAGAGGATGCTATTACACCCGTGCGCATATTTATCCCGCCAGATGTCCCCCTCCGAGAAGAACTAGGACATCGGGAACAAAGAACTACTGGCGATCAAGGATGCCTTCTCCGAGTGGAGACACCTGCTGGAGGGAGCCACCAACCCCATAATCGTACTAACTGACCACAAGAACCTCGAGTTCATCCGCAGCGCTAAGAGACTCTCAGCCAGACAGGCCAGATGGAGCCTATTCTTTTCCCGCTTCAACTATCTCATCACCTATCGCCCTGGATCAAAAAACGGCAAGGCTGACTCCCTCTCCAGAATGTTTTCCGAGCCCTCACAGAGTAACAAGGGCCAAAATAACATCTTACCCGAGAGAAGGGTCGTAGGGGCCACCTACTCTAAAGAACTCCTGGGCACAATCAAAGAAGGATACGAAAATGACCCCTTCCTCGCCCACCCCACAGGGAATGTCAGCCTTACGTTTAAGAACGGTCATTGGTTTCATCAGGACCTACAACTATATGTACCAGAAATCGCACGGCTCGAAGTGCTCAAACTCAACCATGACTCCAAGCTGGCTGGCCATTTTGGCACAAGAAAGACCCAGGAGCTTCTCTCCCGCTCCTTCTGGTGGCCAACATACAAGGAGGACATCAAGAGGTACATCTCCTCATGCGCGGTCTGTGCCCGCAATAAGACTCCTCGTTCCTCCCCCGTGGGTCTGTTACAACCCCTCCCTATTCCCTCCCGCCCCTGGGGCTCGATCTCCATGGACTTTGTGGTAGACCTTCCTCCTTGTGGTAGACCTTCCTATCCAGGTCGTGGTCGACCGTCTCACCAAGATGGCCCATTTCATCCCCTACAAAGGCATACCCACTGCCAAACAGACGGCCGATCTAATTCTCAGAGAGGTCTTCAGGCTGCATGGGATCTCGGACGACGTGGTCTCCGACCGAGGCATACAATTTGCCTCAAAGTTCTGGAAGAACTTCTGCCTGGCGCTCGGGGTTAAAGTGAACCTATCCTCCGCTTTCCACCCTCAGTCAAACGGGCAGACTGAGAGAACTAATCAGACCCTAGAGCAGTACCTACGCTGTTTCAGCTCCCACCTGCAGGATGACTGGCTTGACCATCTCCCCACGGCCGAGTTCGCCTACAACAATGCTGAGCATAGCTCAACCAAGCACAGCCCCTTCTTTGCTAACACAGGCTCGCACCCTGTGTTCATTCCCCACCTGCCCGTCGCCTCCACCCTCCCAGCAGTGGCCAAACGTCTAACAACCCTACAGGAGGCACAAAAGAACATTATAGGCAACCTCCAGCTCGCCCAGAGGCGTTTTAAACAGGGAGCAGACAGACGTCGCAAACCCACCCCGGGCTTCCATGTGGGAGACAAGGTGTGGCTGTCCACCAGGAACCTCAGATTGAAGGTCCCCTCCAAAAAGTTGGCCCAAAGATACATGGGTCCGTTTCGGATCACCGCACAAATCAACGAGGTCACGTTCCGGCTCGACCTTCCGGACTCCATTAGGGTGCACCCTGTCTTCCATTGCTCACTCCTCAAGCCATACGTGGAGAACACCTTCACAGGCCGCCACTCGCCCCCTTCACCAGCCGTGAGGGTACAGGGTGAAGAAGAATACGTTGTCGCAAAGATCCTCGACTCCAGGATCCACCGGGGAAGACTACAATACCTAATTGGGTGGGAGGGTTACCCTCCCGAGGATAACTCCTGGGAGCCAGAAGAAAATGTCCACGCCCCCAGACTGGTAAAAGAGTTCCACCAACGGCACCCCGGTAAGCCTGCCCCTGTGGTGCCCGGAGGTCACCTTGGAAGGGGGGGAGTACTGTCGGGATTCGAACCCGTGACCAGCCACATCCCAGGCGGTAGCCCTGCTTACTAGGCTACCGTCCTCTCTGGACATTACTCCCTGAAACCTATTATGTAACCTCAGTCTTGCCAAGCCTTGCTCATCACCCTTGATTCCCCACACCTGGTACTTCCCAAAATAAGTCCAGCCCCTTGCACTCTAGCTTGCTGATTATTAAGCTCCTGAGCCTTGATCAAGCTTCTCCTCATCTGCTGCTCCTGCTACTAATGAAAGTCCACTGCTGACCAGGAATTGCCTACCGACTACTCTTCTGCTTGTCCCTACCTACTGAACTGCTACCACCGTTGCCATCCGGATTGTCTGACCACGCTTACTGCCGCCTGCCCTGACCCACCGCCTGCCTACCGACTACTCTTCTGCTTGTCCCTACCTACTACCTGCCTGCGGTCCTTGCCACTGGGCTCCACTCCTACCTCCAGCCAGCGGTCCTCTGACTCAGGTGAGCCTGTAGGATTGTTACACATCGGGCCCCCGAAGCCATGGGGCCGAAGCTGTCATCGGGCCCCCGAAGCCATGGGGCCGAAGCTGTCATCGGGCCCCCGAAGCCATGGGGCCGAAGCTGTCATCGGGCCCCCGAAGCCATGGGGCCGAAGCTGTCATCGGGCCCCCGAAGCCATGGGGCCGAAGCTGTCATCGGGCCCCCGAAGCCATGGGGCCGAAGCTGTCATCGGGCCCCTGAAGCCATGGGGCCGAAGCTGTCATCGGGCCCCCGAAGCCATGGGGCCGAGTTTTATTTTTTATTTTTTTTATAATTATAACTATAAAAAGTGACCTGAATAAGGTGCAGGTGAAATTAAACCATGAGCCTGACCGATGTGGCAGGCGATACCTAAGAAACTACGTGGCCTGAATAACATGCAAGGCGAAATATCGTTAGGAACGAGACCTGACCGACGTGGAAGGTGATCCCAATATGAGTTCAACTGCATGACCTGAAAAGACGAAGGGAAACATGACAGAAAATGGAGATAATAACGGACATTAACTAAAATTAAACCTGAATAATATAAGCTTGCAAGCAGGTAAAGATATGAGTCATTCAAAAGCATAGCTGCACAGGTGGACAGACAACCATTGGTCGGACCCCTGAAGCCATGGGGCCGAAGCAACCACCAGGGGCCCATGGGGCCGGGCAGCCGCCGGGATGCAAACCTTAGAATTAAGGACGACTGGGGAAAAGATTGGGGCTTAACCCGACGGGTTTAGTAATCAACCGGGACTCGATAACCTAGAAAGACAAAGACATGGGGTAAAGCTTCTTAATGAAATGAGGCTGAAATGAACGGCAAACACTAATCTGTAAAATATAAATGAACAAAAGAAAACTTCTGAAAGGTGTGCCATGGAAAATAGTATCAGATGGCCGTATGACCTACCAATGTCGATGACAATTGTGAGAGTCCCTTATGGCGGGAGCCATGCGAGAGAGTCCCTTATGGCGGGAGCCATGCGAGAGAGTCCCCCATGGCGGGAGCCATGCGAGAGCGTCCCCCATGGCGGGAGCCATGCGAGAGCGTCCCCCATGGCGGGAGCCATGCGAGAGAGTCCCCCATGGCGGGAGCCATGCGAGAGAGTCCCCCATGGCGGGAGCCATGCGAGAGAGTCCCTCATGGCGGGAGCCATGCGAGAGAGTCCCCCATGGCGGGAGCCATGCGAGAGAGTCCCCCATGGCGGGAGCCATGCGAGAGAGTCCCCCATGGCGGGAGCCATGCGAGAGCGTCCCCCATGGCGGGAGCCATGCGAGAGCGTCCCCCATGGCGGGAGCCATGCGAGAGAGTCCCCCATGGCGGGAGCCATGCGAGAGAGTCCCCCATGGCGGGAGCCATGCGAGAGAGTCCCCCATGGCGGGAGCCATGCGAGAGAGTCCCCCATGGCGGGAGCCATGCGAGAGAGTCCCCCATGGCGGGAGCCATGCGAGAGAGTCCCCCATGGCGGGAGCCATGCGAGAGAGTCCCCCATGGCGGGAGCCATGCGAGAGCGTCCCCCATGGCGGGAGCCATGCGAGAGCGTCCCCCATGGCGGGAGCCATGCGAGAGAGTCCCCCATGGCGGGAGCCATGCGAGAGCGTCCCCCATGGCGGGAGCCATGCGAGAGAGTCCCCCATGGCGGGAGCCATGCGAGAGAGTCCCCCATGGCGGGAGCCATGCGAGAGAGTCCCCCATGGCGGGAGCCATGCGAGAGAGTCCCCCATGGCGGGAGCCATGCGAGAGAGTCCCCCATGGCGGGAGCCATGCGAGAGAGTCCCCCATGGCGGGAGCCATGCGAGAGAGTCCCCCATGGCGGGAGCCATGCGAGAGAGTCCCCCATGGCGGGAGCCATGCGAGAGAGTCCCCCATGGCGGGAGCCATGCGAGAGAGTCCCCCATGGCGGGAGCCATGCGAGAGAGTCCCCCATGGCGGGAGCCATGCGAGAGAGTCCCCCATGGCGGGAGCCATGCGAGAGAGTCCCCCATGGCGGGAGCCATGCGAGAGAGTCCCTCATGGCGGGAGCCATGCGAGAGAGTCCCCCATGGCGGGAGCCATGCGAGAGAGTCCCCCATGGCGGGAGCCATGCGAGAGAGTCCCCCATGGCGGGAGCCATGCGAGAGAGTCCCCCATGGCGGGAGCCATGCGAGAGAGTCCCCCATGGCGGGAGCCATGCGAGAGAGTCCCCCATGGCGGGGGCCATGCGTGAGAGTCCCTTATGGCGGGAGTCATGCGTGAGAGCATCTCATGGCGGAAACAAGTATCAGATGACCGTGCGAACTACGAATGACGATGCCAGTCGTGAGGTCCAATAAGCGAAGAGCCACGCATGCGAGCCTCTTATGATTATTTTTTTTTTAAATAAACCACTTATGCAGCACCAGAATGCCTTGGGGACTCGCATAACCATGACCCCCTCCAACAGAAAACCTGGAACACTAACCAGCCTAGAACCATGTCATACCCCTAACAAACAAAACATGAAAAAACGGTCATGGGGCCCCCAGAGCCATGAGGCCGGATCAGTCATAGGGCCCCCGAAGACAGAGGGATGACGTTGCGGTGACGACAAGTAATTAAAACGTAAGCCGGACCTGATGGCATATTAAGCAACTTGAATGATTGGATTGGCTAGAAGGTGGCTTAAGGCCTCTTTCACACTTGCGTTGTCCGGATCCGTCGTGCACTCCATTTGCCGGAAGTGCCCGCCGGATCCGTAACACCGCAAGTGAACTGAAAGCATTTGAAGACGGA
This sequence comes from Bufo bufo, assembly GCF_905171765.1. Lineage (NCBI taxonomy): Eukaryota > Metazoa > Chordata > Amphibia > Anura > Bufonidae > Bufo > Bufo bufo. Next base: position 285,778,335 of record NC_053389.1, read on the forward strand.
TCCGTCTTCAAAATGCGTTCAGTGTTACTATGGCACCCAGGACCCTATTAGGCTGGGTTCACACGAGCGTGTCCGGATTAGTTCCGGATGCGTCCCGGTGTGTTGCGGCAAACCCGCGCGAGTAGGAATGCAATTGCAGTCAGTTTTGACTGCGATTGCGTTCCGATGTTCAGTTTTTATCGCGCGTGTGCAATGTGTTTTGCACGCGCGTGATAAAAAACCGACTGTGGTACCCAGACCCGAACTTCTTCACAGAAGTTCAGGTTTGGGTTCGGTGTTGTGTAGATGTTATTATTTTCCCTTATAACATTGTTATAAGGGAAAATAATAGCATTCTGATTACAGAATGCATAGTAGGTGATCGATTGAGGGTTAAAAAATAAAAAAAATTAACTCACCTTCTCCGTTTGTTCGCGTAGTTCTCCCGGTCTTCAGTTCTTTAAAAAGATGAACTATGGGCTAAAGGACCTTTGGTGACGTCAGATCACATGCTCCAATCACAGGGTCCATCACCACGGTGATGAACCCTGTGATTGGAGCATGTGATCTTACGTCATCAAAGGTCCTTTAGCCCATAGTTCATCTTTTTAAAGAACTGAAGACTGGGAGAACTACGCGAACAAACGGAGAAGGTGAGTTAATTTTTTTTATTTTTTAACCCTCAATCGATCACCTACTATGCATTCTGTAATCAGAATGCTATTATTTTCCCTTATAACCATGTTATAAGGGAAAATAATACAGTGTATAGACCTAGCAACCGTGCGTGAAAATCGCACCGCATCCGCACTTGCTTGCGGATGCATGCGATTTTCACGCAACCCCATTCACTTCTATGGGGCCTGCGTTGCGTGAAAAACGCAGAATATAGAGCATGCTGCGATTTTCACGCAACGCATAAGTGATGCGTGAAAATCATCGCTCATCTGAACAGCCCCATTGAAATGAATGGGTCCAGATTCAGTGCGGGTGCAATGCGTTCACCTACCGCATTGCACCCGCGCGGAAATCTCGCCCGTGTGAACGCAGCCTTAAAGTCCTGGTTGCCATAGTAGTAGTGGGGAGCAGTATACTTACCGTCCGTGCGGCTCCCGTGGCGCTCCAGAATGACGTCAGAGCGCCCCATGCGCATGGATGACGTGATCCATGCGACACGTCATCCATGCGCGTGGGGCGCCCTGACATCACTCTGAAGCGCCCCAGGAGCCGCACGGACGGTAAGTATACTGCTCCCCCGCTCCCCACTACACTTTACCATGGCAACCAGGACTTTAGTGTCCTGGCAGCCATGGTAACCATTCAGAAAAAGCTAAACGTCGGATCCGGTAATGCGCCGAAACAACGTTTAGCTTAAGGCCGGATCCGGATTAATGCCTTTCAAAGGGCATTAATTCCAAATCCGGCCTTGCGGCAAGTGTTCAGGATTTTTGACCGGAGCAAAAAGCCCAGCATGCTGCGGTATTTTCTCCGGCCAAAAAACGTTCCGTTCCGGAACTGAAGACATCCTGATGCATCCTGAACGGATTTATCTCCATTCAGAATGCATGGGGATAATCCTGATCAGGATTCTTCCGGCATAGAGTCCTGACGACGGAACTCTATGCCGGAACAGAACAACGCAAGTGTGAAAGAGCCCTAAGGAAGATGACTGCCAACAGGCGTTTAAAATATAGACCTTAGTAATCCGAAGCACGTGCATACATAAAACACTAACCACCGCGTACCATAAACGTAAACATGAAATTGAAACAGAGATGGGAGAAAAAACAAGGCATTGCAAGTTCGCTAAGAGAAGTCTCTTATCGTGACAAACAGCTTGTGAAAACATAGCAGGAAACTTACTGGCCCACTGACCTCTGCTGAGGAGCTGTTTGGTGAACTGGGGCAGGAGACCAATCTGAGTGAATACGAACCAGAAGTAAAAGGAGACCAGTCTGAGTGAATATGAACCAGGATTAAAACAGAAAGTAGGCCTATGGAATGTAACAGACCACCGAGGAAGGGAACGCAAGCCTGAAAAGAACACAGTTATGTTTGTCGGGAGAGAGGTACCAGAGCGGTGGGTGCAGACTGCCCCGTTGAGATTGAACCATGACGTAGCAATGAACAGAAGAATGCAGCTTTGAGTGGGAGCAGAGTACAACACATGACGTAACAACAAATTGGTGAATGCAGCTTTGGATGTGAGTGGTACCTAAAAAAACATGGTATGGGCGCATCTCTGAGTATGGGTAGCGCATGAAAAGCATGGTATAAAGCAGACGTATAAATGCAACCTGAAAGTGAGCAGAGTATTGACGTGATGCGAAAGCATACACGTGGATGAAGCTCTAGTAGTGAAAGGAGTATAGGATAAGATGTGAAAGCAGACATGCGGACGGCAGCTTTGGATGTGAACAGAATATTAACTTGATGTGACAGCAGACATGGAAAGCGGCTTTGGTGAGTGGGGTATACGACCTGGTGTTGCAGTAGAAGTGTGAACACAACTTTGGGTATAAACAAAGCATTAAAATTGGTATAAACGCAGCTCAGGGCGTGAGTGGAGCAAGGTGGGAACACCAGGGTGGTGCATCCAGAGCATGAAAACGGAGTAACAGTAGCAGCTATGGCTGTAAGCCGAGTATACAACATGTAATAACAGGCGTGTAATACGGATCCGGCTGTCAGCCCCATGGGCATAATCCGACAGGCAAAGTTGAATTTTCCCAGCAAGGACTGCAATTCCCGCAGACGCAGCTTCCTCCGCCCACAGGCTGCCGCGAGCACCCCTCGCAGATCCTCAACCTTGTAATCTGGCAACCGACATTCCATTGCCACCATATCAATGACTATCCCCAGAAAACTCAGAGCAGTCGCAGGACCCTCCGTCTTTTCTGACGCCAAAAGAGCCCCAAACAGTCGTGCCATAACTTCGAATGAATGCAGCATCATAGAGCACCCCTTCGACCCCGGCGGCCCAATAAACAAAAAATCGTCCAAATAATGGATAATAGAACCCCAACCCGACCATTCCCTCGCCACCCATTCCAAAAATGTACTAAACTTCTCAAAACAGGAACATGAAACCGAACAACCCATGGGCAAACAACGATCCACGAAAAAAAACCCGTCCCAAAAACAAGCCAACAAGTGCTGACAATTCGGATGAACCAGTAGAAGACGGAACGCCGCCTCAATATCTACTTTCGCCAGCAAAGCCCCTTGCCCATAAAACCGAACCCAACAAACCGCCTCATCAAACGACGTATATACCACTGAACACAACTCCGGCGCGATACCGTCATTAACCGAACCTCCCTTCGGAAATGATAGGTGATGTATCAGGCGAAACTTATTAGGTACCCTCTTCGGTACAACCCCCAACGGCGATACCCGCAAAACCGGCATCGGCAGATCCTTGAAGGGGCTTGCCATGCGACCCAATGCCACCTCTTTTTTTAATTTTTCCGTCACCACCCCTGGAAGCTCCCTCACCGACCTCAAGTTCTTAGACTCTTGCAAAATTTCCCCCTCCACGAACGGGATACGAAAACCTTCTTCAGAACCCGACAACAAAAAACCCGCCGCTGCCATATTCGGATACCTATTTAGGAAGGGCGCCATCTCGGTTACCCGGATGGGCGTCTGCCCCTTTTCCAGCCGAATCGCTCGAACCCTTCCCTTTTCGACCCCTGAATCACTGCTGTGCTCCATGACTCCCTCCACATGAGGAACATTCGTGCTTGAACTTGCACTTGTCCCCATACTTACATCCCCCTTCATTGAACAGGAAGCATAAACCCTTTTGCAAGGCCGCCGAGCGCTCCGCTTGCCCAGAACCCCCGGCTCCCCCTGGAAAGGACTGCCACCACCCTGACCGGAGCCATCACCCTCATCCACAATCCGATGTCCTTATGGTCCCACCGGATGGTGGACCCAGCCGCTTTTCGTTGTCTAAATTGCTCATCGTACCGCAACCATCCCATCCCCCCATATGTCCGATAAGCCTCTCCTATTGCATCCAGGTAACAGAAAAGCGCGGAACAATTTTCCGGGCGCCTTTTCCCCAATGACACTGGCCAGGATCACGAACGCCTGCATCCAGTTTGAGAAAGTCCGCAGAATCAAACGGCATTGCCGCTTGTCCTCATCCTCCTTCTTCTTATCCTCCCTCCTATCTCTATCCAAATTAAACCGTTCTAGCGGGAGCAATGAGAATATGTCCACGTAATCCCCTTTCCATATTTTTTCCTTCAACTCTGACTTAAGGTGAGCCCCCAGCGGCCCTTCAAAACAAACGTACACCTCCCCTCTCGCCCCATCGTCCAACCGTTGTTCCACCCCATCCTTTTCCGTATTCGCTTCCTTATCTCTACCACCGGCCTTGTCCGCCGGACCTGCCACTGGAACCTCCAATGACCCACCACTGCCTGCGCCCGCGATCCCGCCGTCCCCCGGCCCATCAGGCCCAGCCGTCTGCCCCTGACCCCCGGACCCTGCCCCTTGTATACCCCAGGCCGCCACCAGTGACCCTGTCCCTGGCCCCACATTTACCAACCCCTTCACTAAATCCCTCAACCCCCCTAACAATGCCTCTAACCCCCCCGCAACAGACCCCTGTGGCCCCCCCCGACCCCAGGACCCCCCCAATACAAGCCACCGCTAATGCTGATTCCCCTTGAATCTCACCTGGCTGCGTGGACGCTGTGATTACACCAGCCGGAACGTGATGTCGTGGATCTTGACCGGCGCTGATCTCCCCTCTGGACAATCTCCAATCTTCAGCACTACCAGTGCCCACTCTTGCTGCTTGAGATCCCAGAGCCTGCAGTTGTGCAGCTCGCCCACTAGAGGCCGCCATTTCCCCGGCTGAAACGGACACTGGAGTCTGCAATACTGCAGCTCGACCACTGGAGGCCGCCATTTCCCCAGAAGACGTCGATGCTGAGCCAGCTCCGCGCTGCCCGATCAGAGAATCCTGCTCCCGGCCGCCATTTTGACCACGCCGTCCCCCAGATGGATCCCGGACTTCACTCCCACGGCATGCCAGGTGAGCCCGCCCTGGCCCACCTGCCGATCCTGGTCCCGCTCCCACGTCGCCTGATTCAGGGGTGGAGATGTCAGGTCTCTCCTGCCCAGGGCCCCGCCGTAAGACCGGATTCCTCCCGGCACGCGACCGCCCGGCTCTACTGCTCTTATCTGCGGCGCGTGCCGGAGGGTCCCTGGTGGGGCTCCGTACCCAACGCCGGACCCTCTGGGTCTCCTCCGGACTTAGGCGCGCCGGAGGACTGGTCCTCCACGGCCGGCGAATGGGAAGAGGGCTGTGGAGGCCGAATCCACTGACCCCGGAAGCAAGCCTTGAACAGTCGCCTGAAGCCATTCGGGTCCCTTGCTCTCAGCTGCCGCCCGGAGCTGCGCCAGCAAATCATCAACAGAAGACATCTTCGGGAAAAAAGGTCAGTCACTAAAGAGGTAACGCAGCAGCAGGACAGGGGCTGCTGAAAGACTGTTGTCCCACACGAGATGACCCTGATCCCGCTGCCCTTTTTAAACCCTACACTCCTCCCCTAACGTCCCCCCACCCCCCATCCTTTCAATACCCCTTAACCCTAAGCCTCCCAACTCACTCCCTCCAAATGCCTGTCATGCCAGGCCTACCCCCAGTCTTGCAGCCTTAAGTCCGGCCTGTGCTTGATTAATGTAAGAATGAAAATCAGACATCATCTAGTACATGACAACCTCTTTCTAGCAAAGCTGGAAACTAGCCCGGTACCTCACATGGATCCAGAGATCTTCCCATTTATTGCTCCAATTGCTCTGTTAGGCCCCATTCACACGAGCGAGTTTTCCGCACGGGTGCAAACCGTGATGTGAACGCATAGCACCCGCACTGAATCCTGACCCATTCATTTAAATGGGTCTATGTACACGAGCGTTTATTTTTACGCATCAGTTCTGCGTTGAGTAAAAAATGAAGCATGTTCTATATTATGCGTTTTTCACAAAGCCCTGGCCCCATAGAAGTGAATGGGGCTTGAGTGAAAAAGGCATTGCATCCGGAAGCAAGTCGGAATGCAATCCGTTTTTCACTAATGATTGCTAGGAGTTTTTTATCACGCTCATGAAAAACGCATCAAAACGCATTGCACCTGCGTGGAAAAAACTGACCAACTGAACGCAATTGCAGACAAAACTGACTGAACTTGCTTGCAAAATGGTGTGAGTTTCCCTAAACACATCCGGAGCCCACTCTTGTCGTTTGTGTGAAAGAGGCCTAAAGGTCCATTCACACGTCTGCAATTCTGTTTCCGCATTTTGCGGAACGGAATTGCGAACCCATGCAATTCTATGGGGCAGCACGATGTGCTGCCCGGACACGGAATTGCGGACCCGCACTTCCGGGTCCGCAATTCCGTTCCCGAAAAAAATTGAACATGTCCTATTCTTGTCCGCAATTGCGGACAAGAACAGGCATATTCTATTAGTGCCGGCAATGTGCGGTCCGCAAAATGTGGAACGCACATTGCCGCTGTCCGTGTTTTGCGGATCCGTGGATCCGCAAAACACGTTGCGGACGTGTGAATGGAGCCTTAGATTTATTTTAGGCTCAGGGTGTGTCCTTTCTTAGGGGCGTACCTGCTGCAGTTCTTTCCCTGTAACTTTCACAGTGTCTAGCAGTAGATGCAGCTGGTAGCAGCTGAAGATTTAGGCTGCAGTCACACGTCCGTGGAACACGGTCCGTGTGATACCGGCCTGGATTTCTTCAGAGTGCAGGAGCGCACGGCATCATTGGTTGCTATGAAGCCGTACGCTTCCTGCTGCCGCCGCTGTACGGTGATACACTGGTATACATCATACCAGTGTATTACTGTACTGCGGCGGCAGCAGGAAGAGCACGGCGTCATAGCAACCAATGACTCTGTGCGCTCCTGTACTCTGAAGAAATCCAGGCTGTCTAGGAAAAAAATTTCCTAGACAGGAACAATCACTGCAAAAAGAAGGCTCACCGTGTAATACAGGTAAAAGAAATAATAAAAATGGCAACACTAATGGCAGTGGCAGGAGAAATTATTTTTTTGTGACTCAATATAGTACAGAGTACCTACAAATATGTCACATTATAAAAAAACATTTTTCTGTCCTGGCACATGACAAAGAATGGACTGACATAGTTGCAGATGGGGTTAAATGTGCAGCTAAAGAGCGCCCACCATCGCAAACTATGTCAGTCCCAGCCTGTATCAGGAAGAGAAAAAATCACAACCAGTCTGGCTTAGGACCAAGGGGAGTTTTAGGTGTGGACATCACAGGTGCATTTGCTGCACACACATGTTAATATCCAAGACCTTTGCTTCAGCTTCAAATAATAGAGTCTTCCCAGTGAAAGCATATCTTAATTGTAATACAACCCATGCTGCCTATTTGATCACGTGCAAAAAATGTAACATTCAATACGTGGGTTGTACTATCAACGCAATTAGGTCCAGAATACGAAAACACATCTCTAATGTGCCCCACCATGGCAATCGCAATGTATCTGCAGCTAGTCTGCACTTTGCTATTTGCCATGGTGGGGACACATCAGACATGGTGGTACAAGGCATAGAAAAAGTCTTCTTGCCTAAACGTGGAGGAGACCACAGAAGAAAACTATTAAACAGAGAGTCTTTCTGGATTTTTGCTTTGAACACACGTCAACCAGACGGTTTAAATAAACGTTTAGATCTGATCCTGCAGCAATAAATTTAAATACTAGAGTTCTAGTGTAATAAAAGAAGAATTTCCTGTGCCTTTATTGAGAACATTCCTAGGAGATTTTTTCCTTTTTCTCTTTATATGTAATATGACTTTTATTATACTCTATTATTTTTCAGCAAAATAATTTGTGTACTTCTAGCATATATATTATGCGTATCCCCTCATTTCTTTCTCTCCTTTTTTGCATAGTTAATTCTCACTATGTATATGTATGGTTTAATGGTTTTTATGTGTTTTTTCTTTTATTTTAATTTTCATGAGAAGAGTTAATTGAAGGTGTGGCACCTTTTCATGGGGGCGGGTGCAGCCCTGTGAAAATAATTAGTGAGGACAGGTGCACTTTCCCCTTTAAAAGGTCTAATTTTTTATGTCTTACTGTGTCATGAGGAAGGGCTGAAATGTGTTTCTGGTAGCCCGAAACGCGTAGACAAGACTGCTATTTTTGTAACTGATGAATGAGATTTTACCACAAGCAAAATAAATAATTTCCTTTATCCAAGTGGAGCTGGATTTCTTTTCCCTTTTTTGCATATATATTTTATATACTTTTTGCTTGGTTCCCCCCCTTTTTCCTTGTTTCCTAGAGTAGTTTGGTTTTATTCAACACTCGTTTTTCAGGGGTCGCTTCCCTGATTCTGTCTGCCCCTCTTATCCCTTACTTCTCCCTGCTAGTTTTAGCCTTCTCCTACCTCCGGGTCTTGTGCCCTCTCCCCTGCACTCTCTCTGCCGTTCTCCTTGGTGCTCTTGTCGGCGGCCGAAATCTTGCGCGATTTCGGCCGCCATCTCCATCTTCCTCCTTCTCCACATCTGAAGCAGGACCTTCTTTCTTCCAGCTTCGTCTTCGTCTTGTCCCGCCCGAAGTCTCGCGAGACTTCGGGCGCTGCTTCAACAAGTTCCGATTATCCTTTCGGAGCTGATTTCGCGCGCGCTCACAGTCTACACTGGATGCTTCTTTGTGCCTGTCAGTCCTGTAATCCGGCCCTCTGGTACCATTAACCTTTTGTCTTGCCCTCCCTCCTCTGCTCCTGGTTTCCCCCCTTCGGTGGCCACTTTAGCTTAGTAGGCATAGGTAGTTTGCTTGCCCCTACCCTCATCATAATTATGTCTGAAGACAGCCTCCCCATTAACCGCATTCCTGAAGACATGGAGGTGACTCCCCATGCCCAGGTTGCAGGTTCCATTTCTGATGAGGCACAGGCTGTGGCAATCCAACGCTCTGTGGCAGTAGCGATCCATGCTGCCATGGGCTCCATGTTTACGGCTATTTCGCAGTCGATTTCTGAGGTCCTTATGGCACACTCATCTTCATACGGACCCAGTAGCCGCCCTAGACCCCTGGCCTCACGGGCAGCTAACGCTGATCCTCCAGCCTCCAGAACCACTAAGACTGGTCTGATTCATGCCACCCAAGAAAGCGCGCTGCGTTCGTGCAAGAGAGCTTATGCCCGCCAGGCAGAAAAGGCCATGGAAATGCGTCAGAGCGCAACATGATACAGAGTCCGAGTCCAAACTTGGATCTGAAGAGGAGGCGCAGTCAGAACCTGACTTTGGCTCAGAACAGGAGGACCTGTAACTATTAGATGTGGACCCTCCCGGGCCATCGTCAGTTCCTACCAACCCCCTTTCCAACCCTACTAAGGTCCCTTCGGAATCTCTAGATGTTATACTAGACCCCTCTGGAAAACCGCTGTTCGACCCGGATGCACTCCATCATCTGAGGTCCGCGGAGTGGCTCCCATCAGACCACATTGCCAAATATTTGGAGTCCCGGGTACGCCAGCCCCTTAGCAAGGAGGCTAGGAACAAACTGAGGGCTGAGTGCCCTAGACCTATTGTCCCTAACAAGGTCTGTGACACACCTGTTGTGGATCCCAAGATGATCCAATTTCTGGCCAAGTCAGGGTGGAACCCCAGTAAGGGTCTTGATTCAGCACTAAAGGCCTGCCAGGATAAATTGCTGGATGTCCTTGGCCCCCTTACTAAGATTTTCGAAATGGCAAAATACGCCAGAACCCAGAACACACAGGTAGATCTGGATGAACTCCGGGGATGGGCACAGCGTGCTCTGTGTCTCACTGGCAACGCAAATACATCCCTCTCCATTTAGAGAAGGAAAGCCATTCTGTTCAAAATGGAACCAAAGCTTTCCAATCTGGCCTTAACTGAGGCGGGCAAAGATGCCCAGGGTCTCCTCTTTGAAGACTCTTTTATTAAAGATTTATCCCGATTTGTTGGTGCCTTCACGGCACTGGATAAAGCCTAATCGTCTATGAGACGGGTTTTCCAGGGACGGGTCTCTACCAGGGCCGGCAGTGCTAGGGGCAGTCTGTCCGGCCGGTCATCTTTCCAGACCTGTGGTTCGGGTCGAGGCTCCGTTTCATTCAAATCCTCCAACCAGGAATTCCGTTAGCCTCCTGCCTTCTTCCCCACCCATGGTGCTTCATGGCGGTCCTGCGGTGCCAGAGGATTCTCAGTATCCAGACGCCCATTCGGTAATTTTACCAAACCCTTTATCTTCTTCGACTGTTTGGGTAGGGGGCAGACTCCATCTATTTTCCCACCCATGGTCAGCCATCACTGCCGACCCATGGATCCTCACTACCGTACGAGGGTTTCACATAGAATTGGTTGTTTCTCCCATCCACTTTCCACCGCCTCATCCCATTGTCCTCCCCGCCCCAAAACAACTTCTTTTGCACAGGGAATTGACAGAACTTTTTCTGAAGGGCGCAATAGAACCAGCCCCAGATCCCTCCGATTGCATTGTCAGCAACATGTTTCTGGTGGCCAAAAAAGGAGGCCAGATGCGTCCAGTGATCAACCTTCGGGCACTGAATGCCTTTGTCCGTTATCGCCACTTCAAGATGGAGGGCATCCACCTCCTCAGAGACATGCTCCTCCACGGAGATTGGTTGGTCAAACTAGACCTAAAAGATGCCTATTTAACAGTGCCAGTTTCCGAGACATCCAGAAACCTACTTTGTTTCCAATGGATCATGAAAATGTGGCGGTTCACCTGCCTCCCTTTCGGGCTCTCCTCAGCTCCTTGGTGCTTCACCAAGTTACTGTCGTATCCTGCCTCCGCAGTCGTGGAATTCGTCTGATTGTTTACCTAGACAATATCCTCCTCATGGCCCAGGACCGGTCTACCCTACTCACACATTTATCCTGGACAATGGACCTATTGTCCCACCTCGGTTTTCTCCTCAACCCAGAGAAGTCCTGCCTTACTCCTTCCTAATCCATGGAGTTTTTAGGCTTCACAATCAATTCAACAACGGAAACCCTCAGCCTTCTGTCATCCAAGGTCCGGGCCATCCGCAAGGAACTCCGTCACATGTTTTCCCTTCCACAAGTATCCTTACGCCACCTGGCCCGCATCATAGGCCTCCTTTCGTCCTCTATCCAGGCAGTTTTTCCAGCACCCCTACATTACCGTGCCATGCAACGCCTCAAGATATCTCACCTTCACGCGGGGGCTTCATACACAGACCTGATCACGTTAGAAGAGGAGACCAGGGACGAACTGACATGGTGGTTCCGGAACTTGGAAGTTTGGAATGGCAAAGCTATTTTCAGCCCGCGTCCAGACTTCACAATAGAATCGGACGCCAGCCTACTGGGATGGGGCGCGTATTGCGACGGAGTGACCACCGGGGGACGCTGGTCCAAGGAACAGTCCAGATTCCATATCAATGCCTTGGAGCTTCTCGCAGGATTCTTCACTATTCACAGCTTTGCGAATGGACTGACCAGCACCTGCATCAGATTACGGATGGACAACATTTCCGCAGTTCGATATGTCAACGCCATGGGCGGGACACACTCGACCGCATTATCCCATCTAGCACGAGACTTCTGGACTTTTTTCCTGTCCAAAGAGATCACCGTGGTTGCGGAGTATCTGCCCGGCCCTCACAATACGCACGCGGACTGGAGTTCTCGTTTTCTATCCGACTCCAGCGATTGGCGATTGGACTCGATGGTCTTCTCATCCATATCCTCCCGATGGGGCCCCTGCTGTATAGATCTATTCACATCTCGTTTGAATACTCAACTTCCCAGATTTTTCAGCTTGCGCCCAGATCCAGACGCGGAGGCCACCGACGCCATTCTACAGAACTGGTCCGGCCGCCTCATGTATGCTTTTCCCCCATTTGCTCTGATTCACAGAGTGTTAGCCCAGGTCCGCCAACACGAGGCCGAACTAGTCCTGGTGGTTCCTTTCTGGACCTCCCAGTCATGGTTTCCTCAGCTGATGGAATGCCTGATCCAGTGCCCCTTCCTCCTTCCAGTCTTCCCAGATCTCTTGTTAGACCCGTCAGGTCTGCAACATTCTCTTGTCTTAGAAGAAACCCTCCAACTCCTAGCCTGCAGGATCTCAGGGAACCCTGGAGCGTCGCAGGAGTTTCGGAATCTACTAGACGCCTCTTGGAGGACGCATGGGCCCCCAGTACTAGACGGGCTTATCGGGCAGCCTGGAAATTGTGGGCTGATTGGTGCATGGCTAGACACGTGGATCCCGTTTCAGCACCTGTGACGGAGATCCTTCACTTTCTCATTTCGCTTTTCGAAGATGGTAAAGCATATCGTATCATCAATGTTTTTCGCTCAGCCATTTCTTCCTCTCACCAGGGATTTGATGGTTGACCAGCCCTTTCTTAAAGGCGCTCGTCTTTCTCGTCCTCCCAGACCCCGTTTTTCTGCCACTTGGGATGTGTCTTCTGTATTATCCTTGTTCTCCTCTTGGCCGCCTAACGTGGACCTTTCTTTGCGACAGCTTTCGGCCAAGTTGGTCTCCTTATTCTGTTTGATTTCTTGTAAGAGAGTATCAGATGTCCGAGCCTTGGACCATGACGCTCGCTCCTTCACTCCGGTTGGGGTGGTATTCAATATTACACGCCGCACCAAGACCAACATTAAATCCGTGTCCTACCCCAGCTTCCCGGATGCTCAGGCCCTCTGCCCAGTCGACTGTCTGAGGGAATATGAGTCACGCACTGCCTCGCATCGCGTGGCTACGCGCCCTCAGCTTTTCTGTCATATCGTCGTCCCTTTCTTCCTGTCACTAGCATCACTCTGGCTCGATGGGTTAAGTGGATTATGTCTTTGGCAGGGGTGGACACTTCGGTTTTTACTGCACACTCTACGAGAGGTGCTTCTGCGACCTCCTTGGCAGTCGCAGGCGCGAGATTAGAAGACATTATGAGACTAGCAGATTGGTCTCGAGTGTCACGACCGCTATCCCAGCAGCAGTCGTGTCGCACCAGACGGAGGGTAAGGGGGACCCTTATCTACGGATGGCAAATAGAATGGCCACCCCTGACTAACCCTAAGCTGGCACCTGTCTGCCCTGATACCCTAGACGGGGTGTGAACCCGTGCAGCGAGCAGGATGCCTAAACCCTCACTCACCCTAACAAGACTAGACTGGGGAAAGGCCGATGGGAGCACTAGTCACCATCACTCAGGTCTAGGAGAATAACAGGGGAAGACAGCAACAAACAAACAAACTATCTACAGCAGAGATAGACTTATCCGGTCACGAGCAGAGAAGGCGATCCCAAACACGACAGTCCACGCCAGGCAAGAGCTCCACAGCAACACCGTCAAACGATCTCCTTCAAAGGTCAGAATAGCACTGGAAGTAAGGACTATATCTGGCAATGACTGCAAGTGAAACTGAAACTAATATAGTAGCTGGGAGTGGCAGACAGGACTCACCTGAGAAGGATGCCTACAAACTCCCAGTCAGGACAAAAAGGTTCACAAGGCAAAACCCGGATGACATACCCTGAACCACGGAGCAAACTCACAAGCTATCGCGAGTAGCAAGTCGCTGCGACCTTCTCCTCCCAGACCTGTCTGGATAAGTCACAGTCGTGACATCGAGTTTCTACGTTTCGCAAATTTTACTTTCGTTCTCCTGTTCACGTTTTTTCCTCTTTGGTAAGTCAGCTTTAAACTCGCAATAGGAGCCTCCGTGTCATGTAATAAAATTGCATGATTTTCCTAACTTATGACGTAAAGTCATGATTTTATTAAAGACACAGAGGCGAGTATTGCCCCTCCCCGTGTAGTTCCCTCCCTGTTTTTTCCTGTGAAGGGTCTATTGTTTCCATCATTAGTGTATTTTCAAATTACGGATACCTGTGTATTTATTTAGCAGGATTGGTACTTGATCCATAGTCTGAGCAGTTCTGATTACCTGTTTTTCTTCTTTTGTCGTGTTTCTTAGGATGAATATTACCAGCAAGCTACGCTTGACACCTACAGTGGGTTTTGGTTCTTCTCCATTTCCGTTCTTCAGTTGGAGAGTTCATATTCCGTTCGAGTTCAGTTCTTTGTTGGAGTTTAATGGATAGACATTCAGCATCTACAGAGGAGTGCCACCGCCAAAGAAAGAGGAGGAATCTATGCAAAGCAGGACTATTATACTGGTCTTATGGGGGAGGGGTTTGTTACCATGGTTACTTGTTTTGTTTTCTTTGCTGCTAGTGGTTGGTCAGTAAAGGAAGAGAAAGCAATACTCACCTCCGTGTCTTTAATAAAATCATGACTTTTCATAAGTTAGGAAAATCATGCAATTATGACATGCAATTGCAAAAGTATTCATATCCAGGTCCTGGTTTGTAAAATGTAAAATATTTTTTGTGGGACAAACCCTTTAAAGGTTTGTTCACCTTTCATTCCTGTTACACACTGCTATGTTCTCAGCAACAAAAAATCTAATTGATTGAAATATTTTACTGTTTTGTGTCTACAGTTACTGAGAAGACCTACAGTATGTCTCTTCATGGCAGATAAGGCTACTTTCACACCTGCGTTAGGCTGAGTTCACACGTTGCGGGAAAATGTGCGGGTGCGTTGCGGGAACACACACGATTTTTCCGTGCGAGTGCAAAACATTGTAATGCGTTTTGCACTCGCGTGAGAAAAATCGCGCATGTTTGGTACCCAAACTCAAACTTCTTCACAGAAGTTCGGGCTTGGGATCGGTGTTCTGTAGATTGTATTATTTTCCCTTATAACATGGTTATAAGGGAAAATAATAGCATTCTGAATACAGAATGCATAGTAAAATAGCGCTGGAGGATTTTAAAAAAATTTAAAATAATTTAACTCACCTTAGTCCACTTGATCGCACTGCCCGGCTTCTCGTCTGTCTCCTTTGTTGAACAGGACCTGTGGTGACGTCACTCTATGGGGCCTTCATAGCGTGAAAAACGCAGAATATAGAGCATGCTGTGATTTTCACGCAACGCACAAGTGATCGTGAAAATCACTGCTCATGTTAACAGCCCCATAGAAATGAATGGGTCGAGATTCAGTGCGGGTGCAATGCGTTCACCTCCCGCATTGCACCCGCGCGGAGTACTCGCCTGTGTGAACTCAGCCTTAGGTACGGATCCGTCTTGTATCTGCACAGACGGATCCGCACCGATAATGCAAATGCTTGTATCTGTTCAGAACAGATCCATTTGCATTACCATGAAAAAAAAAATGCAAACGGATCCGCTTTGACTTACACTGAAAGTCAATGGTAGGGGTGTGTGTGTGTGTGTGTATGTAGATATGAGGGTAGGTGGGAGCTGTGTTACTCTGCTTTCTCAGACTATTCTCATGTCTCTCCACATGTGCCATGCAGGACAGAAGAAAAGCTGGGTGCTTTTACATCATGTAATGTCACTCAGATTTCCTGCTATCCTGCAAGGCATGAATGCAGATAAGAACACGGAAAGGAAGGGGGGAGGGGTTCACTCGGCTTTCCCAGAGACTCCTGTCTCTGCACATGTGTCATGCAGGATAGCAAGTAAAGTCACTGTCTCCCAGCTGTCCTGCATGACACGGCGGAAGGGGGGCACTCACTTCCTCACACTTTTCTCATGTCTCTGCGCATGTGCCATGCTGGACAGCAGGAAAGTTGGGTGGTATTACATCATGTAATGCCCCAGATTCTTGTCAAAATATGCTGAACACCACCAGAACCTTCCAGATCCCATTCACTATAATGGGTCTGTTGGGTTCCGGCATAAGTACTGCCATTTTGTAGAGCAAAATACTTCTGCATGAGGTGGGGCAGGGGAGAAGTTAGGGAGGGCAGTGAGAGGAGCCAGGGCATATAGTGGGAGGGACTAGGAACGGGCATGGGTGCCCAATCTAAATTCTTGCTATGGGGCCCAATGATTTCTATGCACACCCCTGAATGTATTGGTGGGATCCTGGACATTAAGGAAGGATCCTCATGGGATTAAGGTCATCCCTAGGTGGTTTATGCTATTAGTTTTGGCGGGAATTTTTTTCCGCCTTTTTTTACTATTGCTGTGTCTGGGCAGATTGCCTGGGATGGCAACATGTTTTTGATTGGTCGCCACCATCTGGGTAGTTCTTCCCTGTGGTGGCAACCCTTATTTTATTGGCTGATATTTTAAGACAATGGATATCTTTGTTTGTGTTGTCAAGACTGTGATTGGCTGGTCGGGTTGAGCTGGTGCGGATAAATATGTGGGTGCAGGTGAAGCTGGGGTCCGTTACCTCATCTGTGAAGAAAGAAGCATCGCTGCCCTGCCCGCCCTTCCCGATAGGCTGTATTTTTTTTTTTTTTTTTTTAAGCTGGGGTATGAGTTGTTTGATAAGCTGCAATTTTTGAGCTTGAGCTTATGGCTGAGCTCGTGCTTTTTTGTATATGAGGTCAAATGAATGTTTAAATTGAGTTGGTAATGTTAAATTATTAATTTATAATGAGCTTGAGCTTATGGCTGAGCTCGTGTTTTTGAGTTTAATGGAATTTTAATTGAGTTGTTAATGTTAAATTATTATTTTAGTAAAAAATATTTTCCAATCAAATTGACTGGTTTCAGTGTTTTTATTGATATAATTAGGAATATGTTAAGTGGGGTATGACCTTTCATCCCATGTACTATATTTTGATATAGATTTTCAGTGGGGGATCTGCAACCAAAAATCCACATCAAATATGCCACGTCTATATGTACTTATATATCTACTTCTATATGTGGCTGGAATGGGGGTCAGATGGGGCCTGGAATCCACAGGAAGCATTAAGACAGACAAATTGTGGCACCATTTTCCCGTTAGATCACGGAAGAGTCTGTATGTAAAGCAATTTTCTATTCTGTACATAAAAACAAATAAAGATAATTTTATTTTATTTTTTAACAAGACCAAGGCAAAAATAAATGTGTTTTCCTAATTTTCCCTGCTATCTTTTCCACACACCGGCCTCAAGTCTGTATGATATTTTCCTTTCATACCACCTCCACTTGCTTTTATTCTGATTAACAGAAGTAAATGGCTTTTTGCTCCTCTTTTATATATCTCTTTGATTCATGTTCTCAAGCAGTTAATGTTCCCTGCCACTAATTAGATCCTTTTTGTGTATATATTTATGTATTGCTTTTTTTTGCCTCTGTGACGTTCATTCAAGGAACACACTTTGTTGGAAAACCTGTGTGATCTACAATTTCCACTCAGCCCAGGCTTTTAAGAGCATTACTAATTATAGCTTGATTAGTTTTAATCAGATGGAGAAAGCCATAAAGATTTGTAATATGTTTGTATTACATTTGTGTTCAGTTTGTATTGTTGTAGGATATGCCTATACAATATATTGTATACAGTATGTGTGCCTGTGCAGAACGTTCCATGCATGTGCTTAATTAAGGACTCTTTTACTAATGGTAAGGCCCACGTTTCTTGAGAGCAAATTTATGAAAAAGGACACAATAGAATTAGTTTACTGTTGCCCTGATCTTGAGATCTTAAAGGCCCTTAAGGCTACTTTCACACTGGCGTTTTGCCTTTCCGTTTGTGAGATCCGTTCAGGGCTCTCACAAGCGGTCCAAAACGGATCAGTTTTGCCTTAATGCACCCTGAATGAAAAAGGATGCACTCAGAATGCATCAGTTTGCCTGCTATCCTTCTCCATTCCGCTTTGGAGGCGGACACCAAAATGCTGCTTGCAGCGTTTTGCTTTCGGTCTGATGAAACTGAGCCAAACGTTTTCTATGACACAGTCTGGTACAATAGAAAACGGATCCGTCCTCCATTGTGTGTAGGAAAGGCTAGTCACAGCTAGTGGTGGCAGGGACTAAGACAGAGAAGGGGCTCCTAACTCCAGTGAAAAAGGGCTTAGTGTTAGAAATTATTTTACTAAATCCCCCTCTCCACTGATTCCAAAGCGGATGTAGGCACTGCCTCTATTATATACAGTCGTGGCCAAAAGTTTTGAGAATGACACAAATATTAGTTTTCACAAAGTTTGCTGCTAAACTGCTTTTAGATCTTTGTTTCAGTTGTTTCTGTGATGTAGTGAAATATAATTACACTCACTTCATACGTTTCAAAGGCTTTTATCGACAATTACATGACATTTATGCAAAGAGTAAGTATTTGCAGTGTTGGCCCTTCTTTTTCTGGACCTCTGCAATTCGACTGGGCATGCTCTCAATCAACTTCTGGGCCAATTCCTGACTGATAGCAACCCATTTTTTCATAATCACTTCTTGGAGTTTGTCAGAATTAGTGGGTTTTTGTTTGTCCACCCGCCTCTTGAGGATTGACCACAAGTTCTCAATGGGATTAAGATCTGGGGAGTTTCCAGGCCATGGACCCAAAATGTCAACGTTTTGTTCCCCGAGCCACTTAGTTATCACTTTTGCCTTATGGCACGGTGCTCCATCATGCTGGAAAATGCATTGTTCTTCTCCAAATTGTTGTTGGATTGTTGGAAGAAGTTGCTGTTGGAGGGCGTTTTGGTACCATTCTTTATTCATGGCTGTGTTTTTGGGCAAAATTGTGAGTGAGCCCACTCCCTTGGATGAGAAGCGACCACACACATGAATGGTCTTAGGATGCTTTACTGTTGGCATGACACAGGACTGATGGTAGCGCTCACCTTTTCTTCTCCGGACAAGCCTTTTTCTAGATGCCCCAAACAATCGGAAAGAGGCTTCATCGGAGAATATGACTTTGCCTCAGTCCTCAGCAGTCCATTCACCATACTTTCTGCAGAAGATCAATCTGTCCCTGATGGGTTTTTTTTGGAGAGAAGTGGCTTCTTTGCTGCCCTTCTTGACACCAGGCCATCTTCCAAAAGTCTTCGCCTCACTGTGCATGCAGATGCGCTCACACCTGCCTGCTGCCATTCCTGAGCAAGCTCTGCACTGGTGGCACTCCGATCCTGCAGCTAAATCCTCTTTAGGAGACGATCCTGGCGCTTGCTGGACTTTCTTGGACGCCCTGAAGCCTTCTTAACAAGAATTGAACCTCTTTCCTTGAAGTTCTTGATGATCCTATAAATTGTTGATTGAGGTGCAATCTTAGTAGCCACAATATCCTTGCCTGTAAAGCCATTTTTATGCAACGCAATGATGGCTGCACGCGTTTCTTTGCAGGTCACCATGGTTAACAATGGAAGAACAATGATTTCAAGCATCACCCTCCTTTTAACATGTCAAGTCTGCCATTTTAACCCAATCAGCCTGACATAATGATCTCCAGCCTTGTGCTCGTCAACATTCTCACCTGAGTTTGACAAGACTATTACTGAAATGATCTCAGCAGGTCCTTTAATGACAGCAATGAAATGCAGTGGAAAGTTTTTTTGGGGATTAAGTTAATTTTCATGGCAAAGAAGGACTATGCAATTCATCTGATCACTCTTCATAACATTCTGGAGTATATGCAAATTGCTATAATAAAAACTTAAGCAGCAACTTTTCCAATTTCCAATATTTATGTAATTCTCAAAACTTTTGGCCACGACTGTACACTTCCTTTTGTCATAGTAAATTAAATATCTATATTAACGGGGATGTCCACTCCTTTACTACTGAAATCCTATCCCCAGGATAGGCCATCTATATCTGATCACTATGGGTATGACCCCCCCGAACTTCCGCCGATTCATTTTTTTTTTTGTAGCGCCGGAACTACACATCTCCGTCCATTGTGCAGTGGATGCAGCTTGTAAGATTTCTTTTACACCAGTGCTTTACATTCCAGTTCTACTGTTATAGGAGCAGAAGAACTAAAATAACAGAAGTACCGGATTCGGCACATAACTGAAAGGAACAGAGCCTAACAGATGCCATTGACTATAATGGGATATGTTATGTTTGTGTTCCTTTCCGTTTTTTTAACGGAGAATAAAGTCCTGCATACAGGACTTTTCTCTATGCTATTTTTTGACAAATTCTGTAAAGGAAACAGAGCTTTCAACACAGATGTAAAAGCAGCCTAACTGCAGCACTACTCCAACTCATTTCAAAGGGAGCAGCGCTGCAGTAACCAGCTCTGTACACTACCCAATGGATAGAGCTGTATAGTTCTGGTGCCGGAGCTACTATAGAACAGCTATCAATGGGGATGAAGTGTGTCAGACTCTGGAAGATAGCCTATCCTCAGGAAATGTCATCAATATCCTATCAATAGTATAGAAGTGGACAACCCCTTTTAATGACTTTACTGCTATAGAAATTAAAAAAAGATTATTTATTAGGTATATAATAAGCTTCACTTGCCCACACAATGCTGTATAGACACAACTATGAAATATGCTAGAATTGGTCAATGGGTACTATTTTGCGTTTTATATATTTTATATTTATTGCTATGATTGCTCTGGGGCAAAATTTTCACAATCACTTTCATATGTATTGTTCACTTGAAAAAAAGTAAGCGCCAAACAAAAGTTAATAAGCAAATATATTCCTAATGGAATGTGTTAATGGATTTACATATGTGAGCAACAAGAAATACCTACTTCAGCTTTCAATGATTGCAAATGTTTCATTTGAAAAAAACTAAATCTTTCTTTTTTTTCCGAGTCTCATTATGCGTCAATGGAACCACGATGGCTACCCTGCAGGCAGTCTTACATTTTTACAATTAAACGTCCACAACCTCTTTATTAT
This sequence comes from Bufo bufo, assembly GCF_905171765.1. Taxonomy (NCBI): domain Eukaryota; kingdom Metazoa; phylum Chordata; class Amphibia; order Anura; family Bufonidae; genus Bufo; species Bufo bufo. Next base: position 285,799,012 of record NC_053389.1, read on the forward strand.
TAGCACAGGTCAGAAAGCTAATAATAATTTCAGGGCTTCACATGTTAGAGAGTGTGCGACATGAGTAGTGTTGATCGCGAATATTAATTGCGAATATTGCCACTTCGAGAATTCGTAAATATTTAGAATATAGTGATATATATTCATAATTTTGAATATTCTAGATTTTTTATTTTTTTTCATCAGTAACCTCCCTTCTTGCTTGTGGGCCAATGAGAAGGCTGCAATGTCTTTGTCTGAGCTTAGCAACATCCCTAGGAACCAACAGGAAAGTTGCCTACCCCTTACTATATAAGAACTTCCCCAGCAGTCATTTTCTACAGTTTTTTAAAGTTCTGAGAGAGACAGCAGTGTCGTTGCTGTGCTGTGCTCTGTGCTTTTCACACTACATTAGATAGATAGTAAGGGCTCTTTCACACTTGCGTTCTTGTCTTCCGGCATAGAGTTCCGTCGTCGGGGCTCTATGCCGGAAGAATCCTGATCAGGATTATCCCCATGCATTCTGAATGGAGTGAAATCCGTTCAGGATGCATCAGGATGTCTTCAGTTCCGGAACGGAACGTTTTTTGGCCGGAGAAAATACTGCAGCATGCTGCGCTTTTTGCTCCGGCCAAAAATCCGGAACACTTGCCGCAATGCCGGATCCGGAATTAATGCCCATTGAAAGGCATTGATCCGGATCCGGCCTTAAGCTAAACGTCGTTTCGGCGCATTGCCGGAGCCGACATTTAGCTTTTTCTGAATGGTTACCATGGCTGCCCGGGACGCTAAAGTCCTGACAGCCATGGTAAAGTGTAGCGGGGAGCGGGGGAGCAGTATACTTACCGTCCGTGCGGCTCCCCGGGCGCTCCAGAGTGACGTCAGGGCGCCCCAAGCGCATGGATCATGTGATCGCATTGGACACGTCATCCATGCACATGGGGCGCTCTGACGTCATTCTGGAGCGCCCCGAAAGCCGCACGGACTGTAAGTATACTGCTCCCCTGCTCCCCACTACTACTATGGCAACCAGGACTTTAATAGAGTCCTGGCTGCCATAGTAACACTGAAAGCATTTTGAAGACGGTTCCGTCTTCAAATGCTTTCAGTACACTTGCGTTTTTCCGGATCAGGAGTGTAATTCCGGCAAGTGGAGTACATGCCGGATCCGGACAACGCAAGTGTGAAAGAGCCCTTAGATAGCTTATATACACTCACCTAAAGAATTATTAGGAAACTCTGTTCTATTTCTCATTAAGGCAATTATCTAGTCAACCAATCACATGGCAGTTGCTTCAATGCATTTAGGGGTGTGGTCCTGGTCAAGACAATCTCCTGAACTCCAAACTGAATGTCAGAATGGGAAAGAAAGGTGATTTAAGCAATTTTGAGCGTGGCATGGTTGTTGGTGCCAGACGGGCCGGTCTGAGTATTTCACAATCTGCTCAGTTACTGGGATTTTCACGCACAACCATTTCTAGGGTTTACAAAGAATGGTATGAAAAGGGAAAAACATCCAGTATACGGCAGTCCTGCTGGCAAAAATGACTTGTGGATGCTAGAGGTCAGAGGAGAATGGGCCGACTGATTCAAGCTGATAGAAGAGCAATGTTGACTGAAATAACCACTCGTTACAACCGAGGTATGCAGCAAAGCATTTGTGAAGCCACAACACGCACAACCTTGAGGCGGATGGGCTACAACAGCAGAAGACCCCACCGTGTACCAGTCATCTGCACTACAAATAGGAAAAAGAGGCTACAATTTGCACAAGCTCACCAAAATTGGACTGTTGAAGACTGTAAAAATGTTGCCTGGTCTGATGAGTCTCGATTTCTGTTGAGACATTCAAATGGTAGAGTCAGAATTTGGCGTAAACAGAATGAGAACATGTATCCATCCTCTGATGGCTACTTCCAGCAGGATAATGCACCATGTCACAAAGCTCGAATCATTTCAAATTGGTTTCTTGAAGATGACAATGAGTTCACTGTACTAAAATGGCCCCCACAGTCACCAGATCTCAACCCAATAGAGCATCTTTGGGATGTGGTGGAACGGGAGCTTCGTGCCCTGTATGTGCATCCCTCAAATCTCCATCAACTGCAAGATGCTATCCTATCAATATGGGGCAACATTTCTAAAGAATGCTATCAGCACCTTGTTGAATCAATGCCACATAGAATTAAGGCAGTTCTGAAGGCAAAAGGGGGTCCAACACCGTATTAGTATGGTGTTCCTAATAATTCTTTAGGTGAGTGTATATATAATACAGATAGTTAGTGTAGGCTATATCCTGATATAGTGTAGCTGTTGCAGTGCAGCGTGTTAGGTAGTGTGATAGGTTCTGCTGTCCATACATACATGCAGACCTGCTAAAATGTGACGTTTCACGTATTGCACCAAAATATTGGCACCGTTAGTGCCGATTTGCGCAATCGCGAAAATTTTGGAGCACTCTAACTGCATATAAAGCCATTTTTAATCTTCTGCCATGCTAAACATTTTCTCCAGTCTCAGGAAACTTCTAGCAGCTTGGAAAATGCCTGTTTTTCGCACGCATTACGCGAATATTACATTGCCGATTTTTCGCGATCAAGAAAATAATCTCAAATTCGGAATATATGATGAATATTCGCCCAAATATTCGTGAAATATCGCAAAATTCGAATATAGCCCCTGCCGCTCATCACTACACATGAGACACATACTGTTAAGTTTCCTTGTCTAGCTCTAAACGCTGTTCAAAAACAACATGCTCAGCTCCACTGAGAAGAAAGTAATTTGTTGCTTCTTAGAATAATTGAACTGAGCTCAGAACAGTCACATTTATAGAAGTGAAGTGGTTATTGTAGAATTTTAAAGTATTTCTTCTCTGTGTGTATGAAATTGTCATTATCACAGCCACTCTCGGTCTTTGGGGACCTCTTTGTTTCTGGTAATCCAAGGGTAATCAATAAATAGAAAAAAAAAAACAAGCTAAGAATTATCAGCTTCAAGTTACCTTTTTCATGTATTGATTGCAATTTAAAGTTATTGTTTAAAAAATCTATATTTTCAAACTACTGTAGCGGCTGAATCGGAATACTTTTGTAATTACATGTCATAAAAAATATAGCCCTTGAATTATTCAATAAAATTTGTTTGCTTTGCACCACCTGTTGTTTGTTCTATTAGCGTCAGAGTCAGCCCCTGTTCTAAGGTAAATGTGAAGGGGATGATATTGTCCATGTTGCAGTTGTCCCTGCTGACAAACCTTGTGGCCTCTTCCAGAGGCTTCAACACCCGACAGGGGTCTCGGATATTCGTTTCATTTTCGTGAATATTCGTATTCGAGATTATGCGATTGCAATTAATGTAAATTGTAAAAATCGCGTAATGCGAAGTTGATCAAAAAAGAATATATAGCAGTAAATATATTACTATATATTAGTTTTAAGAATATTTGTCATATTCTAAAACAAGGATATATAGCAATATAGCGAATATTCGAGAAAATACAAACAGAACAATTTAGCTAAGCTAATATAGGGCTATAATATTTTTTCCCCGTCACCATGGGAACGCCTGTGGGTTAGAAAATACCATCGGATCTGAGTTTTCCCTGAGATCGTGAAAACTCAGATCTGATGGTATATTCTAACCCACAGGCACATATAGACTGCAATTTATGTAATATAGTGCTATAAACTTTTTTTCATAGTCGTAATTTTTTTTCTCTTATGAACTTCAGATTTGAAGAAAAATTACAACTTTGAAAAAAAAGGTTATAGCATTATATTAGCTAAATTGCAGTCTATATGTGTATTTTACGAATATTCGCTATATTGCTATATATTCGTTTATATTTTTCTATATATTCGTCTTATTTTTTTTTTTTTCTGAACTTCAGATTTGGAAAAAATGTACACTATTAAAAAAAAAAAATTATAGCCCTATATTAGCTTAGCTAAATTGCTCTGTTTGTATTTTCTCGAATATTCGCTATATTGCTATATATCCTTGTTTTAGAATATGACAAATATTCTTAAAACGAATATATAGCACTATATTTACTGCTATATATTCTTTTTTGATCAACTTCGCATTACGCGATTTTTACAATTTACATTAATCGCAATCGCATAATCTCGAATACGAATATTCACGAATATGAAACAAATATTCTAGCGAATATTCACGAAATATCGCGAATTCAAATATGGGACCTTCCGCTCATCATTAATTATCAGTACGGGAGCTTTTTTTTTTACTGAACCCTGCCGGATCCAGCAAAAAACGCTAGTGTGAAAGTAGCCTTATTTTTCTCTTGCACATCTTGCAAAGGGCAATGCTTCTGTCTTCCAGCAGCGTGAAGAAAAACTGCCAGATGGGAGATATTCGCAAAGAGGTAAAGGCAGCCAAGCTTGGCTTAGCTCTGGCACGGTTGGGGCTTAATCCACCCATGACAGAGGCAGGTTGAAGACATATGGCGGCACAGAGCTTATAAGGGATCATTCACTATTGTTATAGTTATCTATTAGTTTTAATATAATATGTACATATTGATACGTTGCATATGTTATTAAAAACCACTACAGCCCCCCTAGCTTAAACACCCTTAATGACCAGACCACTTTTTACACTTCTGCACTACACTATTTTCACCATTTATTGCTCGGTCATGCAACTCACCACCCAAATTAATTTTACCTCCTTTTCTTCTCACAAATAGAGCTTTCATTTGGTGGTATTTCATTGCTGCTGACATTTTTACTTTTAACGATTTATTTGCAAAAAATGACATTTTTCACTTTCAGTTGTAAAATTTAGCAAAAAAAACGACATCCATATAGAAATTTTTCTCTAAATTTATTGTTCTACATGTCTTTGATAAAAAAAAAATGTTTGGGTAAAAAAAAATGGTTTGGGTAAAAGTTATAGCGTTTACAAACTATGGTACAAAAATGTGAATTTCCGCTTTTTGAAGCAGCTCTGACTTTCTGAGCACCTGTCATGTTTCCTGAGGTTCTAAAATGGCCAGACAGTACAAACACCCCACAAATGACCCCATTTTGGAAAGTAGACACCCTAAGGTATTTGCTGATGGGCATAATGAGTTCATAGAACTTTTTATTTTTTGTCACAAGTTAGCGGAAAATGATGATTTTTTTTTTCTTTTTCTTACAAAGTCTCATATTCCACTAACTTGTGACAAAAAATAAAAACTTCCATGAACTCACTATACCCATCACGAAATACCTTGGGGTGTCTTCTTTCCAGAATGGGGTCACTTGTGGGGTAGTTATACTGCCCTGGCATTTTAGGGGCCCAAATGCGTGCAAAGTAGTTTGAAATCAAAATCAGTAAAAAATGGCCGGTGAAATCCGAAAGGTGCTCTTTGGAATGTGGGCCCCTTTGCCCACCTAGGCTGCAAAAAACTGTCACACATGTGGTATTGCCGTACTCAGGAGAAGTTGGGCAATGTGTTTTGGGGTGTCATTTTACATATACCCATGCTGGGTGAGATAAATATCTCGTCAAAAGACACCTTTTCCAATTTTTTTCTACAAAGTTGCCATTTGACCGAGATATTTCTCTCACCCAGCATGGGTATATGTAAAATGACACCCCAAAACACATTCCCCAACTTCTCCTGAGTACGGTGATACCACATGTGTGACACTTTTTTGCAGCTTAGATGCGCAAAGGGGCCCACATTTTTCTTTTAGGAGGGCATTTTTAGACATTTGGATCCCAGACTTCTTCTCATGCTTTAGGGCCCCTAAAATGCCAGGGCAGTATAAATACCCCACATGTGACCCCATTTTGGAAAGAAGTCACCCCAAGGTATTCAATGAGGGGCATGGAGAGTTCATAGAAATTTTTTTTTTTTGCCACAAGTTAGCGGAAATAGATTTTTTTTTTCTCACAAAGTCTCCCTTTCCGCTAACTTGGGACAAAAATTTCAATCTTTCATGGACTCAATATGCCCCTCAGCGAATACCTTGGGGTGTTTACTTTCGAAATGGGGTCACATGTGGGGTATTTATACTGCCCTGGCATTTTAGGGGCCCTAAAGCGTGAGAAGAAGTCTGGAATATAAATGTTTAAAAAATTTTACGCATTTGGATTCCGTGAGGGGTATGGTGAGTTCATGTGAGATTTTATTTTTTGACACAAGTTAGTGGAATATGAGACTTTGTAAGAAAAAAAATAATAATAATAATTTCCGCTAACTTGGGCCCAAAAAATGTCTGAATGGAGCCTTACAGGGGGGTGATCAATGACAGGGGGGTGATCAGGGAGTGTATATGGGGTGATCAGCCCCCTGTCATTGATCACCCCCCTGTAAGACTCCATTCAGACGTCCGTATGTGTTTTGCGGATCCGATCCATGTATCCGTGGATCTGTAAAAAACATACGGACGTCTGAATGGAGCCTTACAAGGGGGTGATCAATGACAGGGGGTGATCAATGACAGGGGGGTGATTAGGGAGTCTATATGGGGTGATCACCCCCCTGTCACAATTGTTTTATCATGCCCTGAGGCCATTGACCAAAAAAAAATAACTTTTATAATTCTGTTAGTTAGGTGGGTGGCGGCGGCTGCCATTTTATGCATGCTCAGTGCACCAGCACTACGTGTGAGCTTTTGGGACATTACAAATCACCATTTTTTGGGGGGCAAACTACAACATCTGGATTAGTCAGTGTGCAATTTAAGGAAGAAATACACCCATCATTTTCTGGGGTTTGGAAAACACAATAGTTTTTTTTTTTAAAAACTGTATTTTCCAGATCTGCAAGTGTTAAATTCAAGTTTAATATATACAGCTTTCATATTCTGTTACCAATAAAAATACATTTTTGGCAATCTACAACATCTGTATTAGTCAGTGTGCAATTTAAGGTAGAAATACACCCATCATTTTCTGTGGTTTAAAAAACACACTTTAAAAAAAAAAAAAAACTGTATTTTCCAGATCTGCAAATGTTAAATTCAAGTGTAATATATACATCTTTCATATTTCTGTTACCGAAAAACAAGATTTTGGCAATCTACAACATCTTGAGTAGTCAGTGTGCAATTTAAGCTAGAAATACACCTATCATTTTCTGGGGTTTGAAAAACACACTTTTTTGACAAAAAACACTATTTTCAGGCCTTGCAGCATCAGCACATGTGAAATTACAAACTTATATACTGCTGTCAAATTCATTTGTTAAACAAACACTCGTTTGGCCACAAAAAATGTAGTTGGCAGCCTTTGATGCAGATGTCATTGTGAGATACACCCTTAATACATTTGGGTTACATTCAGAGATTTCAAATACCGCCATTTGGTGCACCAATATTGAATTCAGGCCTACAGTGGTTCAGACCGTGTGAGATACACGCTCTACATATAGGGGTTTGAATCAGGGATTTGAAATACAGCCATTTTGTGCAAAGATATATTTACTTCAGGCCTACCCTGGTTCAGGCCCTGTGAGATACTCCCTCTATATACAGGGGTTTGAATCAGGAATTTGAAATACAGTCATTTGAAATACAGCCATTTTGTGCAAAGATATATTTACTTCAGGCCTACACTGGTTCAGACCATGTGAGATACCCCCTCTACATACAGGGGTTTGAATCAGGCATTTGAAATACAGCCATTTAAAATACAGCCATTTTGGGCAAAGAAATATTTACTTCAGTCCTACAGTGGTTCAGGCCCTGTGAGATACTCCATCAACATACAGGGGTTTGATTCATGGATTTGAAATACAGCCATTTGAAATACAGCCATTTTGTGCAAAGATATATTTACTTCAGGCCTACAGTGGTTCAGACCGTGTGAGATACCCCCTCTACATACAGGGGTTTGAATCAGGCATTTGAAATGCAGCCATTTAGGGCAAATAAATATTTACTTCAGGCCTACAGTGTTTCAGACCATGTGAGATACCCCCCTACATACAGGGGTTTGAATCAGGGATTTGAAATACAGCCATTTGAAATTCAGCAATTTTGTGCAAAGATATATTTACTTCAGGCCTACACTGGTTCAGGCCCTGTGAGATACCCCCTCTACATACAGGGGTTTGAATCAGGCATTTGAAATACAGCCATTTAAAATACATCCATTTTGGGCAAAGAAATATTGAATTCAGGCCTACAGTGGTTCAGACAGTGTGAGATACCCCCTCTACATACAGGGGTTTGAATCAGGGATTTGATATACAGCCATTTTGTGCAAAGATAGCCATTTTGGGCAAAAATATATTTACTTCAGGCCTACACTGGTTCAGGCCTTGTGAGATACCCCCTCTACATACAGGGGTTTGAATCAGGGATTTGAAATACAGCCATTTTGTGCAAAGATATATTTACTTCAGAAGAGAATTGTATAGTGGGCACTCAATATCTGCAGCTACACACAGGGTACAACACGTTTATTACATAACATCCAATAGCATTCAATAAAAACATATAAGAATTGTTCGTGGCTCTAAAGGTTATTGGCAATTTTAGTTAAAAAGAATTACATATCTAATAAAATTCATATCCTATATTGTTAATTCATTAAATAAAACCATCCAAAAGTTCCTTAAAAAACTCCTTCACACTAGATAATATAGTGTGATATGAAATGTAATTATCCTGGTCCCGGTATTTCAAGCACTTGTTGTGCTGTGTCCGTGCTGTTCACAAGTTAAAAGTCACAAGCATAGATGATCAGGGTGGTGTTAGTTGTTCAGGGGTTAGTTAAATGCAGTGTATGAGTTGTACTTACTGCCTGTAGTCCAGTCTTGTTCTATTACTGACTGTAATGGCGTCCCACTACAAGTCAGGGCACTCACCCCTCTTCTTCTGTCCAGTAACGTGTATAGGTCTGCGGTTTATCCTAGTCACAGATACCGCGTCTGCCTAGTGAAGTTCTTCCGGCTTCTTCTCAGCGTCCCACGTGTTGATGGTGTCTCACGTGATCGGAGCTTGAGGAAGTTCCACGTGATCTGTGTTCTGTTCCGGAGGCGGTACCAACCTCTATATGGACAAAGGCTTACAGAGATATTTCGTGGAATATTCGCAGTAATGCCGGTAGTTGAGATGCTGTACAGTCTCTTCTTAGTGTGGGGATCTCGTCCGCTATCGCTATACGCGTTTCGGGGTCACATACCCCTTCATCAGTAGCTGGTTTATGAGATCCATCTTACTTCCTTATATATTCATATAAGTTCCACCCTTTATTTTAATTGGGTTTCTTTATAAAATCTGGTTCGGAGTTTATAAGATTTGGAATTTGTTTCATTATTCTTATCCAGATATATTCGTACAATATATTCTTATAATATATTCATATAATATATTCGTACGATTTTTTTAAATCTCACTATAAAATTCACACTTTATTCGTGAGGTTGTAAACACATAATTATTATACAATATTCATAAATTTAAGGATATTTTCTGCCATAGTTCTAATTGTAATATTAACATATAACATCTACATACAGGGGTTTGAATCAGGGATTTGATATACAGCCATTTTGTGCAAAGATAGCCATTTTGGGCAAAAATATATTTACTTCAGGCCTACACTGGTTCAGGCCCTGTGAGATACCCCCTCTACATACAGGGGTTTGAATCAGGGATTTGAAATACAGCCATTTTGTGCAAAGATATATTTACTTCAGGCCTACACTGGTTCAGACCGTGTGAGATACCCCCCTACATACAGGGGTTTGAATCAGGCATTAGAAATACAGACATTTAAAATACAGCCATTTTGGGCAAAGATATATTTACTTCAGGCTTACAGTGGTTCAGACCGTGTGAGATACCCCCTCTACATACAGGGGTTTGAATCAGGCATTTGAAATACAGCCATTTGAAATACAGCCATTTTGTGCAAAGATATATTTACTTCAGGCCTACACTGGTTCAGGCCCTGTGAGATACCCCCTCTACATACAGGGGTTTGAATCAGGCATTTGAAATACAGCCATTTGAAATACAGCCATTTTGTGCAAAGATATATTTACTTCAGGCCTACAGTGGTTCAGACCGTGTGAGATACCCCCTCTACATACAGGGGTTTGAATCAGCCATTTGAAATACAGCCATTTTGTGCAAAGATATATTTACTTCAGGCTTACACTGGTTCAGGCCCTGTGAGATACCCCCTATACATACAGGGGTTTGATTCAGGGATTTGAAATACAGCCATTTTGGGCAAAGATATATTTACTTCAGGCCTACACTGGTTCAGGCTTTGTGAGATACTCCCTTTACATACTGTCGTTCTATTCTACTATTAATTAAACACTCATATAGGGCAAGATCCTAAATTCGAAAAATATGAGGAGAGCTTTAAATAAGGGACGTGGCCCAGTTTGTGGTACTGCTGGTGGAGCTCCTGTTGCAGGGAGAGGACATGGTCGATCTGTTCCAGCTACACGCACAAGTGAAATTCCTTCCTCAGGTGCGAGTAGGCGACAAAACCTAATGCTGCTCTATGAATGGTGAGGCCTGAACAAATACAGGCGATAGTAGATTGGGTTGCTTACAGTGCCTCCAGTTCCTTCACATTGTCTCCCACCCAGTCTCCTGCTGAAAGACCACAGTTGGCACCTGCAGCCGATGTCTATCAGTCTTTCACCTCACCCCCTTGCAAATCATACAAGCAGTCTGAACCCTAAGTCATGCAGCAGTCTCTTCTGCTTTTTGATGACTCTGTTAGCAGGGTTTCCCAGGGCCATCCACCTAGCCCTGCTCAGAAGTGGAAGAGATTTAGTGCACCAATGCCCAACCACTTATCTTTCACGATGAGTACATGGGAGGACTATCGCAGCACGTCTCGGATGATGACGAAACACAGTTGCCAACTGCTGGGGCTTTCGAAAGTGTGCAGACCGACAAGAAAGGCAGGGGTGAAAACTGGGTGGGAGATGATGTGGAGGACGATGAGGTCCTCGACCCCACATGGAATCAAGGTCATGCGAGTGACCTATGTAGTTCGGAGGAAGAGGCGGTGGTTGCACAGAGCCACCAGCACAACAGAAGAGGGAGCAGGGTGCAAAAGCGGAGCAGCCGTCCTCTAGACAGTACGCCTCCTGCTTCCCACCGCAGCAAAGGACCGAGCACACCTAAGCCAGCTCCAAGGAGTTCCCTGGCGTGGCAGTTCTTCAGACAATGTGCTGACGACAAGACACGAGTTGTTTGCACGCTGTGCAATAAGAGCCTGAAGCATAAATGTTCTCAACCTGAGCACAACCTGCATGATCAGGCATTTAAGTGCAAAGCACGAGCTGCAGTGGAGTAGACACCTTAAAAACCAAGAAAGGTCTCTGGCTCCTCCTGCTTCCTCTTCTGCTGCAGTCGCGGCCTCTTCATCCACCTCTGGAGTGACAGTGCCACATGGCACCCTGGAAACAGAGGATCTGCCAGCAACGCCAACACCTGGGTCACCAAGCATCTCTACAATGTCCCACGGAAGCGTTCAGCTCTCCATATCCCAAACGCTGGAGAGGAAGAGGAAGTACCCCCTACCCACCCGCGATACCTAGCCCTGAATGCCAGCATTTCTAAATTACTTGCCTTTGAAATGCTGTCATTCCGTCTGGTGGAGACGGGTATATTTTTAAAGGCCTTGATGGCGGTGGCTGTCCCACAGTAAGTCTTGCCCAGCTGCCACTACTTTTCAAGGCGAGCCATCCCTTCCCTTCACAACCAAGTAGGGGACAAAATTAGGTGTGCACTGCGCAACGCCATCTGTGGCAAGGTGCACCTGACTACGGATACGTGGACCAGTAAGCACGGTCAGGGCCGTTATATCTCCATAACAGCACACTGGGTAAATGCAGTGGCGGCTGGGCCTGAGGTGGATAGCAGTTTGGTGCATGTCCTTTCACCACCGAGGATTGCAGGGCGCTTCAGTTTGCCTCCTGTTGCTTCCTCCTCCTACTTTGCTTCCTCATCCTCTACCAGCTCCTCATCCGGTCAGCGTAACACCTTCACCACCAACTTCAGCAAAGCCAGGGGTAAACGATAGCAGGCAGTTTTAAAACTTATCTGTTTGGGGGACAAACCCCACACCGCGCAGGAACTGTGGACGGGCCTTGAACAACAGACCGATGAGTGGTTTGTGCCAGTCAGCCTCAAGCCCGGCCTGGTGGTGTGCGATAATGGGCGAAATCTCGTAGCAGCTCTGGGACTAGCCGGTTTGACGCACATCCCTTGCCTGATGCATGTGCTGAATTTGGTGGTGCAGAGATACCTTAAAAATTACCCCGACATGTCAGAGCTGCTGCACAAAGTGCAGGCTGTCTGTGCGCGCTTTCGGTGTTCTCACCCTGCTGCTGCTCGCCTGTCAGCGCTGCATTGTAACTTTGGCCTTCCCGCTCACCGCCTCATATGCGATGTGCCCACAAGGTGGAACTCCACCTTGCACATGCTGGCCAGACTGTGCGAGCAGCAGAAGGCGATAGTGGAGTTTCAGCTGCAGCATGCACGGGTGAGTCACTCGGCGGAACAGCACCACTTCACCACCAATGACTGGGCCTCCATGCGAGACCTGTGTTCCTTGTTGCGCTGTTTCAAGTACTCCATCAACATGGCCAGTGCCAATAACGCCGTTCTCAGCATAACTATCCCACTTCTATGCCTCCTTGAAAAAACTGTCCTGGCTATTTTGGAAGAGGATGTGGCACAGGAGGAGGAAGAGGAAGAGGGATCCTTTCGTAGGGTTTCCGGCCAGTCATTTCCAAGTGGCTCAGAGGGTGGGTTCCTGCACCCACAAACCCAAGGTACACAATTGTCCAGCCAGGGCACAGTTCTGGAGGATGACGAGGTGGAGGATGAGGAGGAGGAGATGGAGGAGGAGGAACCATGTTCACAGCAGGGTGGCACCCAGACCAGCTCATGGCCATCACCGGTGCGTGGATGGGGGATACAGAGGACACAGACGATACACCTCCCACAGAGGACAGCTTTTCGTTGCCTCTGGGCAGCCTGGCACACATGAGCGATTATATGCTGCAGTGTCTCCGCAACGACCGCCGAGTTGCCCACATTCTAACTTGTGCTGATTACTGGGTGGCCACGCTACTGGATCCCCGTTACAAGGATAACGTACTGTCCTTAATTCCGTCACTGGAGCGTGTAAGATGCGCGAGTACAAGCGCACGCTGGTAGACGCGCTGCTGGTGGCATTCCCACCTGACAGCGGGGGCACAGTGGAAGCACAAGGCGAAGGCAGAGGACAAGGTCGCCAACGCAGCTGGGGCACTGCCAGCACCTCAGAAGGCAGGGTTAGCATGGCCGAAATGTGGAAAAGCTTTGTCAGAACGCCACAACAACCAGCACCACCAGCTGATATGGAACGTCTTAGCAGGAGGCAGCATTTCACCAACATGGTGGAGCAGTATGTGAATGACGGGTCTGCCCCCTTCAACTTCTGGGTCTCCAAATTGGGCACATGGCCTGAGCTTGCCCTTTGCGCCTTGGAGGTTCTGGCCTGCCCTGCAGCCAGTGTATTATATGAACGTGTGTTTAGCACGGCAGGGGGCGTCATCACAGACAAGTGCAGCCGCCTGTCCACAGCCAATGTGGACAAGCTCATGTTCCTTAAAATGAACCAGGCATGGATCCCTCAGGACTTGTCTGTACCTTGTGCAGAATAGACATGTATACCGGCACTAAGCAGCCATTGTTATACTGCAGCGCAATTGCTCATGTTTGTATTTTGGATATTTCACACTTTTTGGAGTGTACCTTAATTTTACAAAATTAAATTAAAACCAAAAACCTGTGTTGGCTATCTCGTCCTCCTCCACCGCCGCTTCCACCTACTCCGCTACGTCCACCACATCCTCAAACTCCTACTCCATATGGAACTCCACCTCATAAATCCATTTTTTTTTTTGTACGTGTTTTATTTTATATCATTTCACTACTTTGTCATTAACATTTTCTGGTGAAATTCACCAATTTTTGGGTGTATAATACCACTGCTATACCTAGTAAACCGGTAAAAAAAAAAGTTGCATTTTATGGTGAAATTCACCAATTTTGGGGTGTATAGTACCACTGCTATACCTAGTAGACAGGTTAAACAAAAAAAAAATTGTCATTTACTTTTTCGGGTTAAATTAACCAATGTTTGGGTGTATAGTACCACTGCTATACCTAGTAGGCCAATTAAAAAATAAATAAATTGTCAGTTATATATTCTGGTGAAATTCACAAATTTTTGGGTGTGATGTACCACTCCTATACCTAGTAGACCGAAAAAAATAAAAATAAATTGTCAGTTAAATTTTTTGGTGAAATTCACCAATTTTTGGGTGTAATATACCCCTCCTCTACCTAGTTGACAGCTTAATAAATTTCAATGATTTTTCTGTTACATTCTTGGGTTGACATTATACAATTTTAGATGTGAATAAACACCTGCTATGCATAGGTGACAGGGAATAAAATGTAATAAATTATTCAGTAATTAATGCACACCACATCCTTACATTAAATGCTTAAACTTTGAAAAGTTGTCAAACTTTTATGCTTTAATAATTTCTCCCATATTTCAACTCTAATTTTAAATTTGAAAAAATGAATCCTCCCTTGGATGTGGTCTCTCTTTCTCACGCCCCCTCTCTGGCTTGGAACCCTGATTTCCAGCCACCTGTGATCACCATGGTAGGCGCATAAAATAACATCGAAAGTTCATAGAGCAGATATCAAATTGGATCGTGAACATCACTGGGATGTGCGACATGGTGGGGCAGTAAGTGTGCACACGCCTACACGAACTGACTGACAGGGGTCACATAGCCTGAGCTTGCCCTTTACCCCTTGGAGGTGCTGGCCTGCCCTGCAGCCAGTGTATTGTCTGAACGTGTGGTTAGCATGACTGGGGGGGTCATCACAGGTTATATTTCTCAATGTTTTGGGGTGTACCCTAATTTTAAAAATAAAATTTAAAACCAAAAACCAATGTAGGCTACCTCCTCCTCCACCGCCGCTTCCACCTACACTGCCACATCCAACTCCTCCTCAACCTGTTACTCCATATGGACCTGGTCCTCCTAGATCAAGATTAATATTTTTTATTTTTACGTATTTTATGTTATTTAAAGTCATTTCCCTATCCACATTTGTTTGCAGACCACTTGCCATGCTCTTAACCACATTTT